>NC_083114.1:34104989-34453989 GCF_949774975.1 Lagenorhynchus albirostris
ACAACAAATGCTAAAGGAACTTCTCTAGGCAGGAAACGCAAGAGAAGGAAAAGACCTACAATAACAAATGCAAAACAATTAAGAAAATGGTAATAGGAACATACGTATCGATAATTACCTTAAATGTGAATGGATTAAATGCTCCAACCAAAAGATATAGACTGGCGGAATGGATACAAAAACAAGACCCATATATATGCTGTCTACAAGAGATCCACTTCAGACCTAGGGACACATACAGACTGAAAGTGAGGGGATGGAAAAAGATATTCCATGCAAATGGAAATCAAAAGAAAGATGGAGTAGCAATTCTCATATCAGACAAAATAGACTTTAAAACAAAGACTATTACAAGAGACAAAGAAGGACACTACATAATGATCAAGGGATCAATCCAAGAAGATAGAACAATTGTAAATATTTATGCACCCAACATAGGAGCACCTCAATACATAAGGCAAATACTAACAGCCATAAAAGGGGAAACTGACAGTAACACAATCAAAGTAGGGGACTTTAACACCCCACTTTCACCAATGGACAGATCACCCAAAATGAAAATAAATAAGGAAACACAGCTTTAAATGATACATTAAACAACATGGACTTAATTGATATTTATAGGACATTCCAACCAAAAACACCAGAATACACTTTTTTCTCAAGTGCTCATGGAACATTTTCTAGGATAGATCATATCTTGGGTCACAAATCAAGCCTTGGTAAATTTAATAAAATTGAAATCGTATCAAGTATCTTTTCTGACCACGCTATGAGACTAGATATCAATTACAGGAAAAAATCTGTAAACAATACAAACACATGGAGGCTAAACAATACACTACTTAATAACCAAGAGATCACTGAAGAAATCAAAGAAGAAATCAAAAAATACCTAGAAACAAACGAAAATGAAAACACGACAACCCAAAACCTATGGGATGCAGCTAAAAGAACTTCTAAGAGGGAAGTTTACAGCAATACAATCCTACCTTAAGAAACAAGAAACACCTCAAATAAACAACCTAACCTTACAGCTAAAGCAATCAGAGAAAGAAGAACAAAAAACCCCCAAAGTTAGCAGAAGAAAAGAAATCATAAAGATCAGATCAGAAATAAATAAAAAAGAAACGAAGGAAACGATAGCAAAGATCAATAAAACTAAAAGCTGGTTCTTTGAGAAGATAAACAAAATTGATAAACCATTAGCCACACTCATCAAGAAAAAAAGGGAGAAGACTCAAATCAATAGAATTAGAAATGAAAAAGGAGAAGTAACAACTGACACTGCAGAAATACAAAGGATCATGAGAGATTACTATAAGCAACTATATGCCAATAAAATGGACAACCTGGAAGAAATGGACAAATTCTTAGAAATGCACAACCTTCCCAGACTGAACCAGGAATAAATAGAAAATATGCACAGACCAATCACAAGCACTGAAACTGTAACTGTGATTAAAAATCTTCCAACAAACAAAAGCCCGACCAGATGGCTTCACAGGAGAATTTTATCAAACACTTAGAGAAGAGCTAACACCTATCCTTCTCAAACTCTTCCAAAATATAGCAGAGGGAGGAACACTCCCAAACTCATTCTGTGAGGCCACCATCACCCTGATACCAAAACCAGACAAAGATGTCACAAAAAAAGAAAACTACAGGCCAATATCACTGATGAACATAGATGCAAAAATCCTCAACAAAATACTAGCAAACAGAATCAAACAGCACATTAAAAGGATCATACACCATGATCATGTGGGGTTTATCCCAGGAATGCAAGGATTCTTCAGTATACGCAAATCAATCAATGTGATACACCATACTAACAAATTGAAGGAGAAAAACCATATGATCATCTCAATCAATGCAGAGAAAGGTTTCGACAAAATTCAATGACTTATGATAAAAACCCTGCAGAAAGTAGGCATAGAGGGAACTTTCCTCAACATAACAAAAGCCATATGTGAGAAACCCACAGCCAACATCGTCCTCAATGGTGAAAAACTGAAACCATTTCCACTAAGATCAGGAAAAGACACGGCTGCCCACTCTCACCACTCTTATTCAACATAGTTTTGGAAGTTTTAGCCACAGCAATCAGAGAAGAAAAAGAAATAAAAGGAATCCAAATAGGAAAAGAAGAAGTAAAGCTGTCACTGTTTGCAGATGACATGATACATAGAGAATCCTAAAGATGCTACCAGAAAACTACTAGAGCTAATCAATGAATTTGGTAAAGTAGCAGGATACAAAATTAATGCACAGAAATCTCTTGCATTCCTATACACTAATGATGAACAAATCTGAAAGTGAAATTAAGAAAACATCCCCATTTACCACTGAAACCAAAAGAATAAAATACCTAGGAATAAACCTACCTAAGGAGACAAAAGACTTGTATGCAGAAAATTATAAGACACTTCTGAAAGAAATTAAAGATGATACAAACAGATGGAGAGATATACCATGTTCTTGGATTGGAAGAATCAACATTGTGAAAATGACTCTACTACCCAAAGCAATCTACAGATTGAACGCAATCCCTATCAAACTACCACTGGCATTTTTCACAGAACTAGAACAAAAAATTTCACAATTTGTATGGAAACACAAAAGACCCCGAAGAGCCAAAGCAATCTTGAGAAAGAAAAACAGAGCTGGAGGAATCAGGCCCCTGGACTTCAGACTATACTACAAAGCTACAGTAATCAAGACAGTGTGGTACTGGCACAAAAACAGAAATATAGATCAATGGAACAGGATAGAAAGCCCAGAGATAAACCCATGCACATATGGTCACCTTATCTTTGATAAAGGAGGCAAGAATATACAATGGAGAAAAGACAGCCTCTTCAATAAGTGGTGCTGGGAAAACTGGACAGCTACATGTAAAACAGTGAAATTAGAACAGTCCCTAACACCATACACAAAAATGAACTCAAAATGGATTAAAGACCTAAATGTAAGGCCAGAAACTATCAAACTCTTAGAGGAAAACATAGGCAGAACACTCTATGACATAAATCACAGCAAGATCCTTTTTGACCCAGCTCCTACAGAAATGGAAATAAAAACAAAAATAAACAAATGGAACTTAATGGAACTTAAAAGCTTTTTCACAGCAAAGGAAACCATAAACAAGATGAAAAGACAACCTTCAGAATGAGAGAATATTTGCAAATGAAGCAACTGACAAAGGATTAATCTCCAAAATTTACAAGTAGCTCATGCAGCTCAATATCAAAACAACAAACACCCCAATCCAAAAATGGGCAGAAGACCTAAATAGACATTTCTCCAAAGAAGATATACAGATTGCCAACAAACACATGAAAGGATGCCCAACATCATTAATCATTAGAGAAATGCAAATCAAAACTACAATGCGATATCATCTCATACTAGTCAGAATGGCCATCAGCAAAAAATCTACAAGCAATAAATGCTGTAGAGGGTGTGGAGAAAAGGGAACCCTCATACACTGTTGGTAGGAATGTAAATTGATACAGCCACTATGGAGAACAGTATGGAGGTTCCTTAAAAAACTAAAAATAGAACTACCATACGATCCAGCAATCCCACTACTGGGCATATACCCTGAGAAAACCATAATTCAAAAAGAGTCATGGGGGCTTCCCTGGTGGCACAGTGGTTGAGAGTCCGCCTGCCGATGCAGGGGACACAGGTTTGTGCCCCAGTCCGGGAAGATCCCACATGCCGCGGAGCGGCTGGGCCTGTGAGCCATGGCCGCTGAGCCTGCGCGTCCGGAGCCTGTGCTCCGCAACGGGAGAGGCCACGACAGTGAGAGGCCCGTGTACCGCAAAAAAAAGAGTCATGTACCACAATGTTCATTGCAGCTCTATTTATAATAGCCAGGACATGGAAGCAACCTAAGTGTCCATCGACAGATGAATGGATAAAGAAGCTGTGGCACATATATATAATGGAATATTACTCAGCCATAAAAAGAAACAAAATTTAGTTATTTGTAGTGAGGTGGATGGACCTAGAGTCTGTCATACAGAGTAAAGTAAGTCAGAAAGAGAAAAACAAATACCATATGCTAACACATATATATGGAATCTAAAAAAAAAAAAAGGTCATGAAGAACCTAGGGGCAAGGTGGGAATAAAGACGCAGACCTACTAGAGAATGGACTTGAGGACACGGTGAGGGGGAAGGGTAAGCTGGGACAACGTGAGAAAGTGGTAGTATATATATGGACATATATACACTACCAAATGTAAAATAGACAGCTAGTGGGAAGCAGTCGCATAGCACAGGGAGATCAGCTCGGTGCTTTGTGACCAGCCAGAAGGATGGGATAGGGAGGGTGGGAGGAAGGGAGACGCAAGAGGGAAGAGATATGGGGACATATGTATATGTATAACTGATTCACTTTGTTATAAAGCAGAAACTAACACACTATTGTAAAGCAATTATACTCCAATAAAAATGTTAAAAAAAAATAATGGAAAGGTGTTGACAACATACTGAATCACTTACTGTACCTAAAAGTTAAAACATTAGAAAACTGTTTATGCAACTGTCTATGCAAACAAACAAACAGAAACCTGAAGGCCTAAAAGCCACTGATCTCAAACAGAAGAGCAACATGGATAAATAATCATATTTAGATTTCTAAATGATGATTTCTGTGGAAAAGCAATAGTATGTTATATTGCAAAATGTCAAATTATGTGCCCCTGCCTAAAAAGCTTTTCAGCAGTTGAAGACCTGGATCTAATATAAGAACATGAAGTCATGCGTGGCACAGGTGCACTCAGCTGTAATAAATCAGGTTTAGCACAAGCAAAAAGAAATATTGTTAAGCAGGTGTGTACTGGGAGGAAATGGTAGAAGCTGAAGTTTAAGGTGGACAAAGGGGAAGGAAGTTTGAAGAGTGAAAGTAGGAATACACTAGGAATAACCAAGAAAGCATGAGAGTAAGGAGTCTTAATTCTCTTATTTATACTTAGGCTTCTCATTGTGGATGGCCTCTTTCTCAATTATTAAATACAGTGTTAACTATATTCAACTCTTTTCTACCTGTTTCCGTGCTGAGAATTTGATTTTGAAGAAGCAGGCAACTCTTGGAAATCACTGAATGAGTCATCAAGGGATCCTGACTTGGAAGCATCTTGAAAATCCTGGAAGTCATCTTCTTCTGGTTTGACAACCTAGGTTTACAGAGGACGTTGAAATAGAAAACGTCTTACGATAAAAAGGTAAAGAACAAATCTTCAACTGTCAACCTCAAAGACTATTTTTTTTTCAAAAACTACTTTTTAACTCTTCCCATTTAAGTACAAACACCTAATTTTAGAAGAACACCCTTTAGACAAAAACATCAACTCAAGTGCTTAAGGCAGGAATGCTGCCTAATATTTTAAAATGCTCTCTTGTACAAACGGTAAAAGACTGGTTTAAACAGTTAATTTATATAATTTTTAAATAGCTGAATCACATTTAATGGATTACTGAGAAACTGCCATCTTTATAAAACATTTTAATCATGTCTGTAAATTACAGAAGTGATACAAGTTTGTTTTAACTCATCACATACATGTATAAGGAAACCGTGAACACGTACTCCTAATCCCATGCTTAGGAAGTGAGCACTGTTAACAGTTCATTTGTTTTATAGAAAAACGAGCTTATATTATATTGTTCTGCACTTAAAAAAAAATGTAATTACAGAACATGGACATATTTTCATGCAGTACATGTACATCTACCGGCATTCATTTTAATAATCTAATAGTTTACCACTATAGAGATAAACCAAAATTTATTTAACCTTTCTTCTTCTGATGGATATGCAGCTATTCCTAATTTTTTACTCTAACAAACAATGCTACAACAAATATCCTTATATATTTTTGCTAATTTGAGTTACTAAGTTCTGTGAGACTCCTAATCGAGTGACTGCTGGGTCAGAAGACATGAACATTTAGAATTTTGATAGCTATTGCCAAACGTGCCTTCCAAAAAGGCTGTACCAAAAAACCCTTTTCCCTACATTTTTACTGACACTGAATATATGTTTAAAACGTTTTTTGCTAATCTGAGAAGTGAAAAATAAACTGAAGCATCTTAATTTCAGGTTTAGCAGCTTCCTCAAAAGACATAGCCTAAGGATATAATTAGCTTTATTAAGCTTGATGTTTAAGACATATATGATAAAGAACTATAAACTTTTAGCCAAAATTCAAGTATCTTAAGGCTTAAGAAATTTTTTTTTAAATAATGAAAAATTAAATAATGTATTGTTTTAATACTGCTTAATGTTCACCTCCAGTGTCCATCATAATCCAGCACCTTTTCTGCATTCATGGAAAAAAAAAAGTTGCCTGGATTCATTTTCCAGGGATAACTCAGAATATGCACAGCCTCTCCATTTTGCATAGCCTCTCCATTTACCTGATTTGCAGGGTAAGTTGACATGAAGCCACTGGGAGTCTGGGCTGCAGCTCCCCCGACTGGTCCAACAAGATTAATGCCCATGACTGGCTGTCCGAGGGTGAGGGGCATGGAGCCTGCAGGGCCTGAAGGCATCCCAGTTGGCTGACTCACAGCAGTAGGCAAAGTCATAGGAAAGCCACTTAAAGTTGGAACAGGAGCCGCTGGAAACTGATTTAAAGCATCGGGACTCATGGCAGGAACACCCCTCTACATAGAACAGGAGAAAAATGGAAACACTTTAGGAAATTGCAAACCACATACAACCCAAATCTGGCAAAGAGAGACCTAACTGTAAAATCTGTAGCCCTGGTATGTTTCCACTCTGACTCTCCCAAAACTCAGGAATTTGACACAAGAAAATAAGTTATGAGGTTAATGTGAATCTAATATTTAGCAAAGAAATGGCCAACACATACCAATTCTGACATTTTCACTCTGACAAGTTTGGTTAATTCGCTACAATCAAATCATTTACAATGATTTTGTAATATGAGAAAAACTGCTGCCAGACCGAGTATACTTTATCTGTATCTAAGGAATTTTAGACAAGGACTTCAAAGGACAGAGAGTAATTTCATCTATTACTAACTAACTTTCAAGTTCAGAAGGGTTACAGTTAGGTCAGAGAATGTTAATATATTCAAGTCTTTAAACAAAGGAATATTTTGCTAGTATGCACATCATATAAAATGCACATTTTTGAAGAACTGTATCCTGAAAATAATCTAAATTTTAATGTCCAAGGAGTTCTGCAAGGTTGTAGAAAAAAAGGATTCATATTCTCTCAGTTTATATTGGAAAGTAATTTGACCTAACCTTAGAAACAATGTCTACCTGTGTTACTGCTATCATGGCGAGAACAGTATAAAGTTCTTCTTTAGTAAGTTTGCCAGGTGTGGTTCGATTAGCTAAGGCCCATATCTGTCCAAGAGTTTCCCTGGGAAGTCCGGATGACATCAGGATGGGATAAAGTTTAGCAGTATCTATTCCAGTCGGAGTCATTGTGGTTTCTAAAATTTTCTTATATGCATCTATTAAAGGAAAGACCAGATTACAAATGTAAACATATTACAAGTGATTCATCTTTTTTGTTGTCATTGCTGCTTATACAAGAATAAACTTAAGTCAAACTGCTTTAAGAGAACTGAAGCCACATCAAGGGTTTAAACTGCTGTAAAGATATTCAAGTGGAAATATCCAGCAGACAATTAGGGTCTGGAGCTTAGAAGAGAGGTTGGAGTTTGGCCCTACAGACAAAGATTTGGGGTTAAAGGTAAGAGAAAGTCTTATAATTCATTAGTAGATAGGAACAACAATAAGATGGAGGTGGTATAAGCAGATGTTTTGGACTTTAAAAAAGAAGTCGTAGACTAATGATGGTGGGACTAATTTGAAAATAGCAGTGGGAAGCAAGAATTATACCAATATCACCTTTCTCTTGTCCCAGTGAATTAGAGGCTATTAGAGGAAACATCATTGGGTAAGGTGCTTTGGGAACACAGCCTTCAGAGAAAGACAGGGTTTCAGTTAGATGGCGGAAAGTGTCTGAAAAAAGGAAGGGACCGTTGGGGAGTTTTTCACTATAAAATGGCCTTTCCAAAGGACAAAGTAGGAAAGGCTGTTAGGGATAGGGTTGCCACATAAAATACAGGATGCCAATTATTGCATGGGGTATACTTATACTAAACAACTATTTGCTGTTTCTCTGAAATTCAGATTTAACTGGATGTTCTGTATACTTATTTGCTAAATCTGGCAAGCCTGGTTAGAGGAGTTTGGGGGATGAAAGTAGGGCTAAGGCAGACAGAGAAAAACGCTTAAAGCAAAAATTTTACATCTAGCATTTACATATGGATTACAGGTTAGTAGGCTGACCATAAGAACACATATTTTGGCTAGGAAATTATGTGTACGTGTATGTTTGGAGGGAGAAGGGAGAAAGAAATACAAGCTGGCAGAAAAGGGACAGAATCCCAAAATATACCAAGATCTAGATTTTGTTTGTTTGGCTTCTAGACAGAGAGGAAGAAGAAAAGATGCAATCTGTCTAATGGGCAGTTGGGAGGAAATCAATTATCTTTATGTACAACTGAAGTCCCCTGTGGTTTTGGGAAATGAGCCTTTCAATTTGTGATTATGTGATTCTGAGGAAAAGCAGATATTAATAATTTCTTCCCCCCAAAAGTTGAGCTACAGGGATCTTGCATGAGTTTTATTTAAATTAAGTGCAGAACCAACCTAGATCAAGTCTATGACCAACGAAGAGAGCTAAAGATCAAAGTTACCTTTAGTTTTTAAGGGGTTTGCAAAGCAAATTGAACAAGTTGCAATATACTAACTGTGATTAACATAATGCCATTGTAATAGTCATTATTCTATGCACATCAAATATGGCTTAAATACACTATTCCCTTGTACCAACTGAACACTACATCACAAAATGTGTACTTCAGTGATTTTTTAGCTCAGCAGTTAATAACATACATAAAGAAAAAAGTAAGTAACATCTTCTAATGTAGGAAAAGATGCCACTTGGTCTTTTACTTCATATAGTTTTATATTGACAAAGTCAAAGAATATTTTTTAAATATATAAACGAATCACCAAGAGTTCAGAAAATTTTACTAAACATATTAGTACTATTCTTGATGTTATTAATAATCTGTGAAATAAACATTTGATAGTGTCTTTTAAAGCATAATAAATCTAAGAAAAGCTTTTAGATATAAAAGTATATGATGGTCAATAAAACATTAAAGCAAAACACTTCTTCATTTATATAGTTATTTCATACATGAGACAGTCTTTTTTTTTAATATTTATTTATTTGGCTGTGCCATGTCTTAGTTGCTGCATGTGGGATCTTTTTTTTTAGCTGCAGCTTGTGAGATCTAGTTCCCTGACCAGGGATCGAACCCTGGCCCCCTACATTGAAAGCACGGAGTCTTAACCACTGGACCATGAGAGAAGTCCTTACGAGGCAGTCTTCAACACTAGATGTATTTAATTTTCTGTACTCTTTTAGAAAAAACAAGAAAAAGTTACAATTCCTTCTGCATATTCTGTAACCACAATAGTAAATATTTATAACTACATTTACAACATTTAAAGTAAAGTATCCAGATAGGAATCTTGGACAAAAAAGCTCTTTTTACCTGGAACCAAACTTTCATTGTATATCCAAGGAGGCATTCTGGGCTGAACAGGATCCTGTGAGGGAAATACTCCCACACCTAAGAAGTTAAAGAACATTATCTAATGTATATACTGGTCCATGTAGCAGATGGGGAAATCACACTGTGTCATGTTTTTTTTTAATAAGAAGAGCACTGGAGACACTAAAAAAAAAAAAGTCACCAATACAACTAAAATTTGGTTTCTAAGCAACTCTTGTACACCTATGTCCTAAGGTGTAAACTAAAAATAAACAAAAAAATACCCCTAAGATGTACAAAATCAATATTCTGGATCATATGAGGCTTGATGCCAGTCACATATATTACAATTTAAAGACAAAAACATGAGATGATGGTTTAAAGATTACATACGCAAAACAAAAGAAAAAATGCCCAAGCTTCACTTGCAGCTTTTAATAACACTTCTTTGCAAAGTCTGATTTTTTAAAATCCTGAATATGACACTGCTGCCTTCGATGTATAGCATTTTTGTTTAAAATTTTTGTTTTTCACTTTGTCCTGTAAAATAGCCTCCAAAAGT
Source organism: Lagenorhynchus albirostris (assembly GCF_949774975.1). Taxonomy (NCBI): domain Eukaryota; kingdom Metazoa; phylum Chordata; class Mammalia; order Artiodactyla; family Delphinidae; genus Lagenorhynchus; species Lagenorhynchus albirostris. The sequence continues at coordinate 34,115,181 of NC_083114.1, forward strand.
TTGCCTCCTGGGCTGCCCACATTGTAATTCATCTCTGCAAGTTGAGTTTACAAAAATGTGGATCTAATTTAGGCAGCAGTGTGTATGATTAATTTCAGAGAAGCAAAACTATATTCTCATTGGTGACTTTTCCAGTTAAATTTTAACTTTTCAACCTTATAGAAGAACAGAAAGTTTGAGGGGGAAAAAGTTTTTTATAAAATAAAAGGAGAAGAAATTTTAAATCAGAAATGATTCCGATTAAAAAAACTGGTTATCAAAATTTTTTTAAAAGGAATAACAGCGTGTTTAAAGAATTCAGAGCAAAATTGTAGGGGTTAATTAGAGAAAGGAATGCATTAAATATATTTTAAGCAAAATTTTGATTAGCAAAATCAAGCAGCATTCATTTTAAGATTAATGCCTAAGGTGTTAGCATTTGAGCAACATTTGGTTAAATGAACTTTTCGCTGAATATTTCATGAGCTCACCACTCTCCTCAATGGACAGGTTTTGGTCTGAAGTCTTTTCTGCCTCTGCGGTAGTGGTACCACTTACACGTCCATCTACAGCACCCCCGTTATTGGCCGTTAAACTGGGATGGTTCTTACTGGAACCTGGGCCTAGGGCTTTGTGCCCAACTTCAGAAGTATTTAATTTAATTTGTTCCTGCCCCGATGTACTTATATCACAAGATACTAGGAGCTTCTCCTCCAAGGAAGGGCCTAAACAAACAGCATGAAGGATTATTTGTATATAACTGCAAGCTTCTAATTTTTCAACCATCCATCTCCACCCCCCAAATTCTAAAGGGAAGGCCCTGCCACATATAATATAAATTTTGAAATAATTCAAGTCCACATATTTGTCTAGGGCTTGAGACACTTCAGCGATTTTAGAGAACTTAAACATCATTATCTACTTTGATTCTCAGGAATTCTGTGAGACAGTAGGTAGAATGGTATAGCGGAAGGTGTACTACCTTAGAAATTTGGTGACCTATACAAGATACAGACACTTCTACTAACTATCGCCTATTTCTTCATCTGTCAACCGAGAACGTGTAGATGAGTACATGTCTGCTAAGATTCCTCTCAGCACTATTCTGTGCCTCAAGACACAGTAACTGCCTCCCGCCCCCACAAGTGATAAAACTGAGGTATAGAAATGTTTAAAGATTTGTCCAGGGACAAACTGGTAGTAAATGGAGAACCTGGGCTTCTGACCCCAACGTGCTTTATCACTGAAAGCACTTTCTAAAGCAGCTTTCCCTGGCTCATTACTCTTAAGAAAATGATGGTGGTGATTTCCCCAAACAAGAGGCATCTCCTGAAGAAATCAGTGTGTTCTTAAAGTTCTAAGGTGGTTTAAATAGGTCCTAATTTAGGAGCAGATGTTTCCAATCACTTTTCCAGAATGTGAAGCCCCCAGAATTAAAAAATCTATATTCTTAACTTTGGTGAATTTCAACAGTACTCATATATTCAGGCACATGTTTCTGTGCCAACATCACTGTATTATTCTACTTATATAAGTGAAATAAATTATCCTAGATTATTTAAAAAATACTTTCATTAATAGTCTAGTAGTTACCTGCTTTCTGCACATTGTATGAGGCTGAAGCAGTAGAGAAATAAGGAATTTGCCCAGGGACACCATGTAAGGCAACAGACACTGGACTCTGACCTGGAGGGATATACTGTGCTCCAGCCTTCTGAGCATGCAACTGGCCAAGTGGGGTGGTGGGGTGGAAAGACTGAAAAGGCTGGGAAGTGGAAGAAGACCCACATGTGGGAGCTTCACCAGGCCCCTGCATAAAGTCACTGAATTCTTCTTCATCAAGAAAGGCAGGTGATGGGGAGACAGTTTTAGCAGAATGAAATGATGTGGGATAATCTGCAAAATGGAAAACGGCAATGAAACACACACAGAAATGAAAATCAACAGGGGAAAAGAAATTAAGATGTAGTATAACCCCAAAAGAATATAATGAAACATGAATAGCGGAGGTGAATAAGAAATAACATGTAACAACAAACAGAATCATACAATGAATGCAAAACACTTTGATGTCTATTTACAAACAATTTTTTTTTTTTTTTTTTTTTTTTCTGGTACGCGGGCCTCCCACTGCTGTGGCCTCTCCCGTTGTGGAGCACAGGCTCTGGACGCACAGGCTCAGCGGCCATGGCTCACGGGCCCAGCCGCTCCGCAGCACGTGGGATCCTCCCAGACCAGGGCACGAACCCGTGTCCCCTGCACCGGCAGGCAGACTCTCAACCACTGCGCCACCAGGGAAGCCCACAAACAATTTTTTAGTCTTTTTTTTTTTTTTTTTTTTTTGCTGTACGCAGGCCTCTCACTGCTGTGGCCTCTCCCTGCTGTGGCCTCTCCCGTTGCGGAACACAGGCTCCGGACGCGCAGGCTCAGCGGCCATGGCTCACGGGCCCAGCCGCTCCGCAGCATGTGGGATCTGCCCGGACCGGGGCACGAACCCGTGTCCCCTGCATCGGTGGGCGGACTCTCAACCACTGCGCCACCAGGGAAGCCCTAGTCTTTTTTTTTTTTTTTAACATCTTTATTGGAGTATAATTGCTTTACAATGGTGTGTTACGTTTCTGTTGTGTATAACAGTGAATCAGCTATATGCATACATATATCCCCATATCCCCTCCCTCTTGCACCTCCCTATCCCACCCTCTAGGTGGTCACAAAGCACCGAGCTGATCTCCCCATGCTATGCGGCTGCTTCCCACTAGCTATCTATTTTACATTTGGTAGTGTATATATGTCAATGCTACTCTCTCACTTCCTCCCAGCTTACCCTTCCCCTCCCCGTGTCCTCAAGTCCATTCTCTACGTCTGCGTCTTTATTCCTATCCTGCCCCTAGGTTCAGCAGAACCATTTTTTTTTAGATTCCATATATATGTGCTAGCATACAGTATTTGCTTTTCTGACTTACTTCACTCTGTATGACAGACTCTAGGTCCATCCACCTCACTACAAATAACTCAATTTCATTTTTAGTCTCTTTAAAAAAGAGGTTTTATAGCTATTTTGCATTTCATTCAAAAACAGAAAAATGTAAAACTCAAAATTTCTTTCCTTCTTTTATTAAGTTAGCACTTATTTTTTTTCCTTGAGACCACTAATAATTTACATCAAAGTGGTGATTATTTTTGAAATCCAATTGATCTGTTTATCTGGAAAATATTTTCTCAAACCAATATAAATAAGAGAACAAACCTAGATGTTGCTGAATACATTTTAGACAGATATATACTGATGATTAAACTTCATTATGCCAGTAAAAAACAATGCATGATGCATACTTGTAATTTTTGATAAATCATGCCTAATCCATACACTTAGCATAGTTCATATTTCATATGAGGATGAAACTTACTGTGTGGGGAATAAAAATTACAAAGGCAACAAGAACATCAAACATATTACCAAAGTGATATTTTCTTGTGCAAAGCATCAAAATTAGGACATCATAAAGTGCTAAGTCAAATAACTCAACAGCCAATTTAAGAAAGTAAACCCTAAGAGCTATGTTTAAAAGATCTTTGCCTCTAAAAGATATAAACATCACTGTGGCTTTTTACCGTTAAATATGAGATTCACTTATGTAATAAACCTTCTCTACAGGGATTATGTTTAATACTGGCTCATTAACAATACTATCATTGTTGCTTCTTCACATTTTTAACTTCTTTGTATTGCTTTAACATTTACTAAAGTCTAATGTCACAAGGAGCAGTCTTTTTTAAAAAAGGCTCTCATTTGAAAAATGGGGACACTATATGCTTCTCTTTTGGACCCTTCTCTTTTGGATCCATGAAATAAAGCCTGTAAGCATTAAAGTTCTATGAAAGATGCAAAATGAATATGCAAAATTACTGCCTTAATGAATTTCGTTTAAAAAAAGCCATGTCATAATGAATCTCAACCCTCCCGATAATGGTTACTGAGACTGTGTATTTAAGCTCTCAATTTGGGTTCTCAGATCAGTACTGGTAGAAAATAGTAACAATGCAAAACTGACAGCTACTATGGATATACTAGCTGACTGTTTAGGCTAAACCAACTTTTTTTCTTTTCTTTCTTTTTTTTTAGGCTCAAAATTTCTTTCCATTTGACTGGAATTATGTTAATTCTATGTGGTATATATTTTGGCTTAGAAACTCTTGTAGCTATATATATAAAATTAATAAGAAGTATAAAAATTATGTGGTACAGTTTGTATATTCAATATTTTAAGGTGAACAGTCTATGGGCGTTTATGCCTCTGGTGGTAAAAAGGCTGGAAACTTTTTACATACTTTAGGCCTAGGTTTAAGACCCTAGCTGGAGAAGCTCTGGAAATTCCTTGGGGAACATCAAAACGCCAATTTATTACTTAACAATGAAGATTTTAAACCATACCCAGTTGTCCAAAGGGGCCATTCTATATGGATAGAAAAGTATGTGACCTAACAATGACCATTCCTCTCTGCCGCCTTCTCCTTTATCTAATTAGGTTCCATGGTGGGTCCAGTTTTACCATTCCAACGACTATACTTAAATGACTTACTGACTAGCTTATTCAGCTTATAATTTTCATTTTTAGGTATGTTTTTCCTTTCTGAACTCATTCTGATTGCTAATATCCATTCCCTTTTCAATATCAGTATATATTTTACTTTGGGGCATATGTTTGTAATAATAATCTGAGTATATAATCTAGCAAGTGAAATTAATAGCACAGAGGCAAAGCTGTCCCAGAAAGTCAAGAACTCGTTACTGTGCCAATATTAGATTATGCCCTCCTGATATCACCTATAAAAGGTACCTATAAAAACTGTCAATGTAATACATGCCTGCAGAAAATAGCACTTGCTGAATGACTTATGAAAACTATTCACGTATTAATGGTATGTTATTCTTGAAATTAGCTGAGAATAAAATGTCAAAATATCAAATTTAAAAAAAGGATGTGGTAACAGTTATGTGAAGATAAGACTCATTTCAACTGCTAAATGTTTAAAACACATGCAAAATAACCCCCAAAATATCTCTTTACCCTGCTCTATTAGGTACTTTTCTTTTGTTTATTTGATGGTAAATGAAAATAAAAACTACAAAGGAATGTATTTTAAAAAATAAAATTTCACGAGAAATATTATTTAATCCATGACTTTTTTTAAATTGGAGTTTAGCTGCTTTACAATATTGTGTTATTTTATATTGTACAGCAAAGTGAATCAGCTATACATATATCCCCTATTTTTTGGATTTCCTTCTCATTTAGGTCACCACAGAGCACTGAGTAGAGTTCCCTATGCTATACAGTAGGTTCTCATTAGTTATCTATTTTATACATATAAATCCATGACTTTTTAAAGAAGTCATTTAGAAAATTTGTAAGTTTCATCATATTGAATAAAATATGAACTAGTACATCAAAAGTAAAACTATTTTAAAATAATGAGAATGAAATGGTAAACTCATTTATTACATTTGTTTATAGTGAATGGATTTTACTAACGTTAACATATTCATTTATACAGAAGATTTACAAGTTGTCATACTGACATTTACTAGAAGACAAAGAGGTTTCTTCCCCCCAAGATTGTCTAGACCAGAGCTCTTAACCCACTGTAAATTTTAAAACATCCAAATCTGTACTTAGCTTGAAGGAGGAGTTCAACATTCACTCTCTGCACACACACATAATGGTCAATTAAACACACAGGGACTATAAGTCACCTTCCAACAAAAGAAAAATTTTAAATTAAAACTACCTGGTTTCTTAGGGTGTGATGCCGGAGTAGGATGCATCTTAGCGTCTCTGGAAAACCCATCTAAGTTTCCTTTTATGGCTTCCAAAGCATCATCTCTACTCTTCTCTCCTGTCTGGGAGACAATAAACGTATATATATTTCTTCACTTGTCTCTCACACTTCGTCCTAATCCACATAAGTTGAAAGAAAAGTGCAAATATTCGTCAATTTACAATATTTTTACCACATACTTCGGATAGTGAATTTTCCAAGTCAGAAAAACATTGACATAAAGCGAAGGCGTAAGACAACACTCTAAAGAAGATTATTAAAAGGCCCATTTAGAAATACTTTAGGCTACAGCTGTTAGATATTAAGTATCCAGTATTAATGCTTCCCAAGAAAAGATTACAAGCACTGCAAAGGCAGAAAACAAGAGCTGAGAAGATAATGGCTGCTATCCCATTCCCTTCAACAATAAAGTAACTTTACAGAAAAAGAAAAGTCCTTTGCTTTCGGACTTAGACAAAACCAAAACAAATCAACCACAGCCTCAGCTTGCGCTGGTGCCCACGTAACAAAATCCACTAAATGACTGAGAATAGGCACATTCAGGGGGGTAGGCTGTGTGCCGGAATACGTTACCTTGGGTTTCACGCTACTCAGAAGTCTGAGCTTTTGCTTCTGCTCTTCAAACTGGCGTCTTTTTCTTTCTTCTTCTAAGAGCTTTTGCTGCTGTTCAAATCGTTTTCTGAAGGAAAAACAATCTAGTAAAGAGCCAGCTTCAGGGATTATCAACTGTTATATTCATATTTCTTCTACAAAGTCATCTTGCATTTCTAGAACTAAAAACTTCACTGATAATTATATCTAATTTTCTGAAGACTATCCTATTTCACCACTATATTAATTTCCAAATACATGAAATAAGTCTAAAAAGTGATTTACCTAAATTATAGACGTGAATTTATTTCCTGTCTAATTTGCAAGGGGAGGAGACAACATTTTACATTCAAAGTAATTACAAAAAACAGAGAGGGAGGTAGACGAAATAAAAACACTCTCTGCATACAAAAAAGAAACTTTACTTGAGGAGGCAGTATCATACATGAGAAAGAGTAGTGGTTCTGGGACTCAGGAGGCCCGAACTCGGGTCCAGGTCTTACTGGTAACTGTGTAACCCAGCCTGACACTTGCTTATTTCTTTGGAGCTCACTTTCCCCAGATGTAAAGTCAAAGGACTGAATTACAGGATCTCTAAGGTCCCTTCTGGCTTTAAACTTTTAAATAATAAGAGTATTTTAAAGAGTTTTAAAGGTACTGTAAAGGCACCGAACTTCAAATCTGCACTACAGATCACGTGACAATTTTACAATTGATTGCTATCGTGTATCTTTATCCTTGCATCCTGAGATCTCTTACTGCTGCTCCTCGGCAAACTGCTTCTGCATGTCTGGAGTGTACTGTGGGCCTGGAGGACGCATTCCTAGGAATGGTGCTTGTCCCAGGTAAGGCATTCCTCCTGCTGGTATTGGTCCCATTGGTATCCCTGCCTAGAAAAAAACAAAGACTTAAGCTTAAAAAAACACAATTTCTCCTTTTTCTTCTTCCTTTGGCTGCGCTGCACAGCATGCAGGATCAGTTCCCCAACCAGGGACTGAACCCATGCCCCCTGCAGTGGAAGCACGGAGTCTTAACCACTGCACCACCAGGGAAGTCCCCACAATTTCTCCTTTTAATTACTACAAAGAAAAACTGTAACTTCCATAAATTTTCTTATTTTTAATTAATGAACTATATAAAGGCATTTTAATAGAATATTTAATATTATTTATTAACAAACTATAAAAATGCATTTTAATACAAGATTCAAAGAACACAGGCTAAAAATGAAAAGCTCCCCTTAATATCTTGCCCCTTCCATTTCCTTCATGTCTTCGAGGGGACCACCACTGCTAGAACAGTCTGAGGGCGTGCGTGTAAAATCTTTCAGTCTGTGTGTGTAAGGCTGTGTATGTGTACAACTCACAAGCTATATCTGGTGAGTTTACTGATCCATACTCTTTGAGAAGAGGTATCATATCTTACATGTCTCTGTATTTCCAGCAATAGATAAGCACCTGGCATATGGTAGTTATTCCACAAATGAGATTAAACAAATGAGATTAAACACGATTTTCCAATATGATAGGATAATGATTATTTTGATATTCATTATCATAGGCTTGGCTATCCAAACTTTCACAGAAAATATCAATAATTAAAAAAATCAATATAAATGACATATCAATACAACAGTATAAAGTTTACTGAAGTGTCCAGAAGTAAGAATGGTATTACACAACAGCTAACCACAAAATCTAATATGAATAATGATAATGATGATGATGAAAATGATGGCAATGGATAATTTTTACTGAGTGAAAATTCCTGTGTTGTTCAACCTTCTCCCTGAAAAGTTCCCCTTCAGTTCCCTAACTTGAAACTTGAAACTTGGCTGTCCCTGGAAGCCCTCTCATTTGGAGATTGCTACTTTTCTTCCAACATTTCCTGTAGATGGGCAATATTCCTCCTTGCTTCTCCTTAAACCCTTTTTCTCCTCTTTTCCTTCAAAAACCTGAACACATTTTAATTTCTTGCCATCAGACTTCATCATTTACTATCCTAACTTGTTTATGTCATCTACTGACCCTCAACTCCCTCACTCTTCAGCTAAAGGCTTCAGAACCTTGCTAAGGTCCATTCTACTCCTAAACTGCTCTTGGTGATGTCAATAATCATATGGATGACTCATCTAACACTGTGGCCTTCCAGGTCTCCTCATCACAATCATGTCCAACATACCATTCCAGTTTCCCATTCCACGGCCACCTCCCCTGATCATCCGCCCCAGTAACTGCATCATCTCCAAAATCTTGATTTTAAACATCCCAACACTTGACCACCACCTTCTATCCTTCCAGCTCATGTACTCCAGCAATTCTCTTATTTCATTAATACCTCCCTCCCATCCATTAATCTTACCACTTTCCCACTGTCCATCATCCTCATCATGTCCTCACTTCTCTTCTTGCTCAGCTTAGACTCCAGGATTCAATATTAAATGCCTCTGTAAACATCCTTAGCTCCCTTACCTCTGGCTTCCTTGGTATGGTCTCCTGGGAAACCTCATTCCTGGTTAGTCAACTAATCACCTTCTCTTATCCTTACAACCAAACCATTTAACCTTGCTGGAGAAAAAAACCTTGATGATTCACCTTAAATTCCTGACTACAGATCTCAAATGGATCCCCAATGTAGGAGTCTTATGAGGACTCCTACTGTGTAAGATTTCAACCCTTTGACATTTCTTGAGATTTGCTATGGCCCAGCATATTTCAATTTTAATAAATATTCCATGTTTGCTTAAAAAGAAAGTATTTTGCAATTGTTGGGAACAGTGTCCTATTTATCCACTAGTCAAGCTTGTTAAGAAGGTTGTTTAAACCTGTATCTTTACTGATTGTGGATTTGTCTATTTCACCTTGCTTTTCTGTCAGTTTCTGTCTTATACATTTTGAGGCCAGGTTATTAGGTGCATACAAACTGTTAATCTTTCTGGTGAATTTAATCTCTCATCAAAATGAAATATCCTCTTTACCTCCAGGTTTTTAAGGCTTTTTGCCTTAAAGTATATTTTGTTTGATTTTCCTTTAACAGAAATCATGTTACTGTTTCCCTCAAATAAAAAAAGTATTTCTTTTGAACTTATCCAAAATACCTTCTTGTTCTGAACCTTTACCGAGACAGTGGAACATTGTTTTAAGGTCTAGAAGTAATATAATATGTGTAAAGCACCTAGAACACTATCTAGTGCATATAAATAAATAACAGCTATGACAGAAATAATTATCTTTATACATTAGAAATATACTTTATACATTAGAAACAATACTAATGACAGAATAGAACACTTTCAAAAACAGTAATGATTCAATTTTTTTCTGAAACAAAATAAGATTCCTCAAGCAAATACAGAATTAAGCAACTAGATAAGAAAAAAGAACACAATAGTTATAGGTATCATTTTACTGTGTTCCTGCCATATGTCAGCTATAGAACTAGGCATTTACATACATTATTCTCAATATATGTGTAAGATCATCAGAATTAGGGATATTTCTGATAATGATCAATAAGAAGACCTTAGTAATAACACTTATGAAGCCTGTACTATGTTCCAGGGACTTTTCTAAGTGCTTTACATGTATTAATTAATTTAATCCTTACAACAAATCTATGCAGTAGGTGCTACTATTATTCTCATTTTACAGATGAGGAAATTGAAGCAGAAAAGAGTTAAGTACCTCACTCATTACTGGCAAGTGTCAGAGCCAGGATTAGACCCAGGCAGCTTCTGGTCCCCAAATCCATGTTCTCCATCATTATGCTATGCTCCCTCTCCAGCTAGCAACAACCACCATAAAATTCAAATTTAAAAAAAAATTTTTTTTCTGTTTCTATTCATGTGCTCAGACACATACCTGCTCAATAAATACTAGCAGCCTGGAAGGCTTATGAATGGTTTCTAGTACTTTATAACTGGAATTCCAAGTAATATTGCTTAATTACTAACACTCCCTATTCTAAATCTTGAATAGTAATGGCTATGCATACTTATTTTTAATCACACTGTGGTTCTCTTGCTGCTAAAAATTAGTGCCAGAGTCCTAGTATTACATTTCTTTTTTTCCCCCCAATCTATAATTTAATCAGTTCCTTATTTTTTCCAGTTTTATTGAGATGTAACTGACATATAATATTGTATGAGTTTAAGGTGTGCAACATGTTGATTTGATACACTTATATACTGCAAAATGATTAACACCATAGCATTAGCTAACACCTCTGCCATGTCACATAATTGCCATTTCTTCTTTGTGGTAAGGGATTAAAATTTCTTTTTAAAATTTTGACTCAGTTTACTCAAGGCACACAAAACACAAAAGAAACCACCCAAATCATATAGGCTAAACGACAAAATGAAACATTCCACAAAAATAATAAAGAATGAAAGGAGGTGTTATTATGCATATTACCTTTCTATTTACACAATTCTGTTCTTCAAGAAGATTCAAACCTGCTAAATGGCATTTTGTGTTTCTCCTTCTCCTGAAAAGTAACTATATATTTCATAGAGTCTAATTTTATACATTCTTTTGAGATCTAGATAAACCAAAAGGTTAAGAGACACTAATCCTTAGCTATACAGTGAGTGAATAACACAGCAAAAGAAATAACTCAGAAATCTGAGATACATCCAATAAACTACTAAGAAGACTAAAAGATAAAGTTCACCCCAAGTTGAAGGATACTGAAGGCTACTGAAGATTTAAGTAAGTGGAGAGGTACGACAGTAAGACTAAAAGAGTAAAAATGTCGATTTCTTTTTTTTAAAATTTTTATTTATTTATTTAATATTTTAAAATTAATTTATTTAATATATATTTTTAATTTTTATTTATTTATTTAATATTTTTTAAATTTTTGGCTGCCTTGGGTCTTTGTTGCTGCGCGCGGGCTTTTTTCTAGTTGCAGTGAGCGGGGGCTACTCTTTGTTGCGGTTCCCGGGCTTCTCATTGAGTGGCTTCTCTTGTTGCCGAGCATGGGCTCTAGGCGCGTGGGCTTCAGTAGTTGTGGCACTCGGGCTCAGTAGTTGTGGCTTGCGGGCTCTAGAGTGCAGGCTCAGTAGTTGTGGCACATGGGCTTAGCTGCTCCGCAACATGTGGGATCTTCCCGGACCAGGACTCGAACCCGTGTCCCCTGCACTGGCAGGCGGATTCTTAACCACTGTGCCACCAGGGAAGTCCCCAAAATGTCAATTTCAATCACAATCACGACAGGTTTTATATGGAATTTGACAAGCTTATCTCAAAATTTATACTGAAGGGGATTGTGACCATGAATAGCTATAATTCTTTAAAAGAAAAAGGAGGATCCACACTACAAGATATCAAGGCTTATCTTGGGCTAGAACAATTAAGACAGTAAGATGTTTATTGATGTAGAGATAGACAGGTATAGCAATGGGACAAATAGAAGAGCTCAAAAACTAATCCAAAGCATATAAAGAAATTTGATATTACAGGAGTAATCTTAGAAATCAACAGGTAAAGAATGGGCTGCTGGCCTTTCCTGGTGGCACAGTGGTTAAGAAACCGCCTGCCAATGCAGGGAACACGGGTTCGAGCCCTGGTCCCGGAAGATCCCACATGCCGCGGAGGAACTAAGCCCCTGCGCCACAACTACTGAGCCTGCGCTCTAGAGCCCGCGAGCCACAACTACTGAAGCCCGTGCCTAGAGCCCATGCTCCACACAAAAGAAGCCACCACAGTGAACAAATAAATTTTAAAAAAAAACAACAATGGGCTGCTGAGAGGAATTCCCTGACAGTCCAGTGGTTAGGACTCCACGCTTCCACTGCAGGGGGCATGGGTTCGATCCCTTGTCGGGGAACTAAGATCCCACATGCCGCACAAAAAAGAATGGGCTATTGATAAATGGTTTGGGGGACAACTGTCTACTCAAATGGAAAATAATAAAATTAGACCCTTCAGCCTCACACTGATACCAAAGAACAATTCCAGGTAGGTTAAGGACCTATATATGAAAAGAAACTTTAAATTTTTTAATAAGAAAATACAGGAGAATATCATCATTACCTCAGGGTAGGATTATGTCTTAGATGAGACACGAAAAGCTCAAACCATAAAAGAAATGATTTATCCATCTGACTTAACTTCTGTAAAACATGACACCATAAACAAAATTAAAAGGCAAGCCAAAGTCTAGAAGGAGATATTGACAGCACAAATAACCACAAAGGTTAGAATCCAGAATATATAATGAACCCTTAGAAATCAATAAAACCAAAACAGAGAGCAAAAAATTGGAAGCAACTTAAATGTCCATCAATAGAAGAATATATATTCATGCAATGGAATACTACTAGCAGCTATATGAACAAACTTGGCATCATTCCACAACTGGGATAAATCTTGGAGAAAAACGATGTTAAATGAAAAAATCAAATGCAAAAGGGAACACACGTAAAATTTTAAAACCTAGAAAATATTATATAACATTCATGAATATTCAAACATATATTTTAAAAAGTACAAAATACATATGGAAACAATAAAAAGTGAATTCATGATAGTGATAACTATCTCTGGAGAAGTAGAGGAAGAAAATTATACCTATATTGTTAAAGTCTTTTAAAAAATGTGAAGCAAATATGGCAGGTTAAAATTTGACACAAGGATGACATGACTGTTTAAGTAGAAAATCCAAAGGAATCTACACAAAAATTCCTAGAACTAATAAGTGAGTTCAGCAAGGTTTCAGGTTACAAGACAAATACACAGAAATCAATTTGTATTTCTATATACTAGCAATGAACACATTAACACAGAAATCAACAATATAATGCCATTTACAATTACTCAAAAGAATGAAATACTTAGATGTAAATCTAACAAAACACTCACAAGACTTGTATGCTGAAAACTATACAATGCTGATGAAGAAACTAAAGAAGACCTAAAAAAATGAAGAGGCATATCATGTTCATATATTGAAAGAATCTTCATATTAAAGATGTGAATTTCCCCCAAGTTGATATAAAGGTTTAATATAATTCCTACCAAAACTCCAGCAAGAGCTTTTGTAGATCTAGACAACATTATTCTAAAATTTTATGGAAAGGCAAAGGAACTTAGAATAGTTAAAACAATTTTGAAAATAATAACAAGTGAGAGGAATCAGGCTTCTATATAGCTAATGAGATTGAACCAGTAATGAAAATCTCCCAACAAAGAAAAGCCCTGCCCTGATGGTTTTGCTGGTGAATTATACCAAACATTTAAAGAAGAAATAATAGCAATTCTTCTCAAACTTTTCCAAAACATTGAAGAGGAGAGAGGTTATGCTAAGGCCAGCATAACCCTGGTACCAAAGCCAGACAAAGACACTACAAGAAAAGAAACTACAGATCAATATCCCTCATGAACACTAACGCAAAAATCCTCAACAAAACACCAGCAATCAGAATTCGGCAGCATAGTAAAAGGACTATAAACCATGACCAATTGGGATTTATTCCTGTAGTGCAAGGCTGGTTCAATATATGAAAAATGATCCATGTAAATACCACATATTCATTTCAATGGATGCAGAAAAAGCATTTGACAAAATACAACCGCATTTCATGACAAAAAACACTCAACAAACTAGGAACAGAAAATAATTACCTCAACACAATACAGGTTATATATGAAAAGCCCACTGTGAACATCATACTCAAAGGTGAAAGACAGAAAGCTTTTTCTCTAAGATCAGAAATAGGGCAGGGGGGACTTCCCTGGCGGTCCAGTGGTTAAGACTACATGCTTCCACTGCAGGGGGCACGGGTTCAATCACTGGTTGGGGAACTAAGATCCTGCGTGCTGCACGGCGTGGCCAAAAAGAAAAAAACGAAATAGGGCAGGGATGCCCACTTTACCACTTCTATTCAAAATAGTAGTGGAAGTTCTAACCAGAGCAATTAGGGAAAAAAAGGAATAAAAGGCATCCAAGTTATAAAGGAAGAAGTAAAATGATCTCTGTTTGCAGATATGATCTTATTTGTAGAAAATCATAAAGAATCCACAAAAAAGCTGTTAGAACCAATAAACTAATTCAGCAAGGGGGAGGATACAAAGTCAACACACAAAAATCATGAGCCAACCTCACTATAGGGGTGTGGGAGCCAAAAGAGGTGAAGGAATGTCAGCAGAAACAATTAATCTTCCCACCAAAAAAATAAAGGCATAAAATGCTCAAAATTAAATGAAAAACGGACTGTTCTAGAACTTAAGAGAAATATATTGTTCAAATATTAAATGGAAACAAAATAAAGCTTTCAGATTGTATTTCTCCCTAAGCACTAAGAAAGTGAGGTATGTACCACTAGAAAAAACTTGACATTAAAATAATGTTTTTAAATCATGTGCATTTCTATACACAAAAAATGAACATCCAAAAAGGAAATTACAAAAACAATTCCATTTACAATAGCATCAAAAAAAACACAAAACAAACAAACAAAAACTTAGGAACTAATTTAACCAAGGAGGTGAAAGATTCATCCAATGAAAACTACCAAAAACTGCTGAAAGAAATGAAAGAAGTCATAAATAAATAGAATCACAACGCATGCTTCATGGATTGGAAGACCTAATATTGTTAAAATGTCAATATTACCCAAAGCAAACTACAAAAGCAATCCCTATAAAAATACTGGTGACATTTTTGCAGAAATAGAAAAACCCATCCTAAAATCCATACTCCATGGGACTTCCCTGGTGGCGCAGTGGTTAAGAATCCACCTGCCAATGGAGGGGACACTGGTTCAAGCCCTGGTTCGGGAATATCCCACATGCCGCAGAGCAACAAAGCCCATGCACCACAACTACTGAGCCTGTGCGTCACAACTACTGAGCCCGTGTGCCTAGAGCCCGTGCTCCACAACAAGAGAAGCCACCGCAATAAGAAGCCCACGTACCACGACAAAGAGTAGCCCCTGCACTCCGCAACTAGAGAAAGCCCACGTGCAGCAATGAAGACCCAATACAGCCAAAAATAAACAAAATATGAAAAAAAATAAATTAAAAACAGAAAGGAAAACAGTATACCAAGTCCTCAAAAAAATTTTTAAAATAAAATAAAATTCATACTCAAGGGACCCTGAATAGCCAAAACAATCTTGAAAAACAAGAAAAATGGAGGACTCAGGCTTCCTGATTTCCTGCTACAAAACTACAGTAATCAAAACAGTAATGGTAGTTGCATAAAGGCATATAGACCAATGGAAAAGAATAGAAAGCCCTGAAATAAACCCTTGCATATATGGGTCAAAATGATTTCTGACAAAGGTACCAAGACCATTCTATGGGTAAACGACAGTCTTTTCAACAAATGGCGGTTTTCAACAAAATTGGACCCTTACCCTACACCATATACAAAAATTAACTCCAAATGGATCAGACCTAAAACAATAAAACTCTCAGTAGAAAACATAGAACAGAAACTTCGTAATACTGGATTTGGCAATGCTTTCTTGAATATGACACCAAAGGCACAGGCAACAAAAGAAAAAGTAGACAAGGTGGACCTTCATGAAAATTTAAAAAATCTGTATATTAATAGGCACAATCCACAGAGTAAAAAGGTAGCCCACAGAATGGGAGATAATATTTACACATTACATATATGATAAGGGGTTAATATCCAAAATGTACAGGAAAATCCTAAAACTCAACAACAAATATCTCAGTTCAAAAATGGGCAAAGGGGCTTCCCTGGTGGTGCAGTGGTTAAGAATCCACCTGCCAATGCAGGGGACATGGTTTCAAGCCCTAATCCAGGAAGATCCCACATGCCGCAGAGCAACTAAGCCTGTGTGCCACAACTACTGAGCCTGCACTCTAGAGCCCGTGAGCCACAATTACTGAGCTCACATGCCACAACTACTGAGCCTGCACTCTAGAGCCCGTGAGCCACAATTACTGAGCTCACATGCCACAACTACTGAGCCTGCACTCTAGAGCCCGTGAGCCACAATTACTGAGCTCACATGCCACAACTACTGAGCCTGCACTCTAGAGCCCGCAAGCCACAACTACTGAAGCTCGCGTGCCTAGAGCATGTGCTCCACAACAAGAGAAGCCGCCGTGATGAGAAGCCTGTGCACCTCAATGAAGAGTAGCCCCCGCGCGCCACAACTAGAGAAAGCTTGCGTGCAGCAATGAAGACCCAACGCAGCCAAAAATAAATAAATAAAATAAATTTAAAAAAAAAAAAAGGACAAAGGAACTGAACAGACATTTCTCCAAAGATATACAAATGGCCAATAAGCACATGAAAAGATTACTCAACATCACTAATCATTAGGGAAATGCAAATCAAAACTATAATGAGATACCACCTCACAACCATTAGGATGGCTCCTATCAAAAAACAGAAAATAAGTGTTGGCGAGGATGTGGAAAAATTGGAACTCTTTTATATTGTTAGTGGGAATAAAATGGTACAGTTGCTGTGGAAAACAGTATGGAGGTTCCTCAAAAAATTAAAATAGAATTACCATGTGACCCAGCAATTCCATTTCTGAGTATATACCCAAAAGAATTGAGAGCAGAGTCTAAAAGAGCTATTTGTACACCCGTGTTCATAGCAGTATTACTCACAATAGCTAAAACACGGACTCAACCCAAGTGTCCAAAGACCAATGAATGGATAAGCAAAGTGTCATATATACATACAATGGAATGTTAGTCTTAAAAAGGAAGGAAATTCTGCAATATGCTACAACATGGATAAACCTTGAGCACATTATGCTAAGTGAAAATAAACCAGTCACAAAAAGACAAATACTGTATGATTCTACTTATATGACGTACTTAGAGTAATCAAAATTATAAAGACATAGGGACTTCCCTGGCAGTTCAGTGGTTAAGACAAAGTGCTTCCAGTGCAGGGGGCGCAGGTTTGATCCCTGGTCAGGGAACTAGGATCCCACATGCCGTGCAGTGTGGCAAAAAAAAACCCCCAAAACCCAAAAAACATAAAGACCTAAAGTATATAATGGTGGATGCATGGGGCTGAAAGGAGGGAAAAATGGGGAGTTACTGTACAATAGGTACAGAGTTTCAGATTTACAAGATGAAAAGAGTTATGAGGACGGATGGTGGTAATGGCTGCACAACAATGTGACTGAATTTAATACCACTGAACTGTATATTTAAAAATGGTTAAGGTGGTAAACTTTATGTTATGTGTATTTTACTGCAATAAAGTTGGAGAAAACATGGGAGGAATCAATCTTACATAGCTACTGTAATCAAGACTAGTAGACACATAAGTCAATGGAACAGAACAGAGAACCTAGAAAAACACTCACATAAACATGCCCAACTGATTTTGACAAAAATACAAAAGCACTCTGATGGAGGAAGGACAGCCTTTTCAACAAATGGTACTGGAGCAACTGGACATCCATCGGCCAAAAAATAAACCCCAACCAAAGTTTCATACCTTGTACAAAAACTAACTCAGAATGGATCGTGGACTTAAATGTAAAATGTAAAACTTTTAGAAAAAATAAAAAAATATGAGAAAGATCTTCAGGATCTAGGGCAAGGTGAAGAATTCTCAGACTTATAGCAATGCATGTTTCATCAAGTGAAAAACTGATAAATTGGATTTCATCAAAATTAAAATTTTTTTCTCTGAGAAGGACCTTGTTAAGAGGATGAAAAGACAAGTGCTATGGTCTGAATGTTTATGTCTCCCCCTAACTCATATGCTGAAATTCTAACCCCCAAAGGTGATGGTATTAGTAGGTAGGGCCTTTGGGAAGTGATTAGGTCGTGAGAGACAAAGCCTCATGAATGAGATTAGTGCTCTTAAAAACAGATCCCACAGAGCTCCCTAGTCCCTTCCCCCCTGGGAGGATACAACTAAAAGCCTGTGACCTGGAAGAGGGTCCTCACCCGACTATGCTGGCACTCTGATCTTGGGACTTCCAGCCTCTAGAACTGTGAAAAATAAACTTATGTTGTTTATAAGCTACCCAATCTCCGGTATTTTGTTACAGCAGCCTGAACAGACTAAGACAACAGCTACAGACTGGGAGAAAATATGTACAACTCAACAGTAAAATAAAAAAATCCAACAAGAAAATGGACAGAAGACAGGAAGGGACATTTCGCTGAAGAGAATGTAACCATGGCAAATAAGCACAAGAAAAGATGTCCAGCATCATTAGTGTTAAAGAGAAACCAATATGGAGGCTGCACTTTGAATATACCCCTAGACCAAAGGCTCACAGTAACCAAAATGTAACACTGTCCTGAGTTCCCCCAAATGCTGACTCTGACTTTAAACAAAACCTAAGCTTTCTTCATGTCAATGTGACCTTACAGTTTCCTAGCTCATCAGCTACAAACAAGTAAGCTTAGCAATGAAAAGGAAAGTAAGTTTCTAGAAAATAATCACAGTAGAACACAATGTACTCCTTCATGTTTCTAATGAACTGTAACTGCTGAAAGCACTTGCGGGTTTGAGGTCTCCCTGTTGGGGAATACTTTGTTTCTTGCCCAATAAAATACCCATATCAAGTAAAGCTCCTTGAATTTTCTTTTGACATTAGTCATTGGGGAAATGCAAATTAAAATCATGAAATATCACAACACACCTATCAGAATGGCTAAAATAAAAAATAACAACACCAAATGCTAGCAAGGATGCAGAGAAACTGGATCACTCATATATTGCTGGTGAGAATGTAAAAGGGTACAACCACTCTAGAAAACAGTTTCTGTAAAAACTAAACATCCAAATACCATGCCACCCCGCACTCCTGGGCGTTAATCCCAGAGAAATGAAGCCTTATGTTCACACAAAACCCTCTATTTGTCATAGCTAAAAAGTAAAAAGCAGCCCAGACGTCCTTCAATGGGTAAATGGTTAAACAGACAGTAGTATACACAATAATGGAATATTACTCAGCAATAAAAATGAAGTACATGCAACAACTTGGATGAATTTCAAGGGAATTATGCAGAGTCAAAAAAAAAAAGCCAATCTCAAAAGGCTAGTGATTCAATTTAGGTAACATTGTTGAAATCACATAATTATAGAAATGGGAAACATATTAGTGATTGACAAGGGCTGGGGGGGTATGAAGCGGGAGGGAGATGAATTTTGCTGTAAAATGTCAACATGAGGAGATCCCTGGGGTGATGGGAATGTTCTGTATCTTGACTGTATCAATGCCAACATCCCGGCTGTGATATTATACTGTAGTTCTGCAACTTGTTACCACTGGGGGAAACAGGGAAAGGATCTCTTTGTATTATTTCTTATGTACATGTGTACAGACATTTACCTCAAAATTAAAAGTTTAACAAAAAATGTTTTGATAAAGCTGTGCAACTGGCTCACACATGTTCATCATATAGTCTATTCTTCCCTATATACTTGAAATATTTTGAATAATAACTTTAAAATTTATTTTAAATCTTGTGAAGTGTGCTCTGAGTTTGGGGGAGTGGAGGGCTATGTGGCAACCAAGACTAATTTTCATCTTTGACTTTTATCTGAAAGTGCACCCTTCAAACATAATGGGTATTCCTCATACATGTCTGTGGTTGGTTAAGGTTATTAAGTTTGAGGGAGAAAAATAAGATCTGAATGAGTTTCTCCTTTAAGAACAGTGAGCAGCTTCCAAGCAGTATAATGCCTGTCAGCAAGAATAAAGGTTAAAGAAAAAGATTTTGGCTTCTTTACTTTAGAACCATTAATCCTAAACTCCTGATACTCAGGGAAATTATTTGGGTGACATCAAATATGGTAGTTCACTTTCTTATTGTTTTTCTGCATGTTAGAGATCCTTATTGTTTTTGGTTGTTTCAAACTCTTAAAAAAATTTTTTTAGATAATTAGGCAAGTTATAAAACAATGTTTAATGTGAAAATTAATGATTTTAAAATTGTGGGCATTCCCTGGCGGTCCAGTGGTTAGGACTCCGTGCTTTCATTGCTGAGGGCACGGGTTCAATCTCTGGTCAGGGAACTAAGATCCCACAAGCCCCCGCCCCCCTAAAAACTGTATCAGTTGTTAAGATTCAGTGGTAAGTTTACTAAATCTTAATTAGAAACACATGGTATTCTTTGGTAGATTGTTTCCAATCACTTGCTGCCCTTACTATAAGATGACACATCCTTATGTGGTGTGCATTCCTCCTGGTATACTCTCCTAATGATGTTTTTGAGTCATACTACTTTGTGAGAAGTGATTGATAAATCCTGCCTCTGAGAGAAAGCTTTAAAAGACATCACAGGGTTTGGCCATCTCTGGGATGTCCTTGGTAAGGGTCTCACAATAAAGAGAACATGCAGCTGAATCAGCTAACTCAAAAAGGACACGTATCATAAATGAGAAATCTGTTTCTGTAAGTCACTGAGACTTGGGGATTTTTGTTTCTGTAGCATAACCTAGTGAAAGCTGAGTAACTTGGACTTAAAACCTACAAAAGCTCAATTTATTCGTATTTTCTTCTTACTGGAGGTGAATAAAGAATGATTTGGAAGTTTTCCTAAATCTTTACATACAACATAGAAGCTTTATTTGTTTAAATGACTTTGACATGACAATGGTTTAAACTTAAATTCTGATTGCTAACTCCCATTATTTATAATTTATATACATGTGCTATTATACTAATACATACATAAAACATGCAGGAATAGAAAGTTTTAAATAGGTAAAAATGAAATATATGGCATTTAAAATATTAATAGTACAAAATCCTTTTGTTCTGGTTTATTTGTGACTGATTTTTTTCTTTTTCTTTCTTTCTTTTTTTTTCAATAATATAATACTTTGGATTCAGCCAAAGATCTGACTCCTGGATTCAGTTTAGTTGGTTTAAATGGGTATCACGGCTGAAGAAGATAATTTACCAATGTGGATAAAGCCCATTCCTTAGGCTGTACTTATTAATTAAATCATGATACTATCAATTTCACTCACCAATTCTAAAACCAAAACAAAACAAAACAACCTTATTTGCTTTAATTTACACTATCTATGATTACAACCAGCTACGCAGGGACACAAGCTCAGCATGCTAGCAGGAAAATTCTCTTCAGTTCCCCTGCAACTCTCATTCAGATTCCCATTTATGTCTCGTTTTAAGTGTTATTAATTTTTACCTAAATTCTCCCTTTTTTAAATATAAAATTTACAGAAAATTTGGAAGAACAGTATAATATATATATTTTTGTTTTATTTTTAAATTTTTTGGCTGTGCCTAGGGACTTGCAGGATCTTAGTTCCCTGACCAGGGATTGAACCTGCACCCTCGGCAGTGAAAACACGGACTCTTAACCACTGGACCATCAGGGAATCCCTGGAAGAACAGTATAATATTAACATTTTGCCCTATTTGTTCTGGGTTGTTTTTTTTAATATTTGTTTGTTTTAATATTTATTTATTTGGCTGCGTCAGGTCTTAGTTGCAGCACGTGGGATCTTTAGTTGCGGGATGTGGGATCTAGTTCCCGGACCAGCGATTGAACTCAGGCCCCCTGCATAGGGAGCATGGAGTCTTATCCACTGGACCACCAGGGAAGTCCCTGCTCTCTGTTTCTACACATACATACACTCTTTTTTTCTTTTGCTGAACCATTTGTGGGTAAACTGTAGACATAATTTACTTTTTTTTTTTAAACAAAGAGAAAGTAAACATGAGGTTTATAAACTCCAATAAGTAACAGCACCTAGCTAGAATTTGGTCATATTGTTTTGATTCATCATATTTATTTTTTGGTTACCCTCTGTTTATAACAAATGAGGTTTTCTATTTACTTAACAAGAAAAGATTCCTTTAAGAATTTGCTGCAAACCTAACCAATTAAAACTATTAATTAAATAATACATGGCAAAAATCATGAAGGTGATACTCAAATGACTAAAGGCTGGGAAACACTGGTAATTAAGAACTCAGGCTCCAAAATGTAAGATAGCTTTGCTTTCAGTCTCTGTTCTGAAACAAGCTGTATGACACTGAACAGGGCACTGAATCTCTCTGACTGCAGTTTCCTTATCTATAAAATGGGAATAAAAATAGTACTTATAGAGTTGTTATGAGGACTGAATGATATAATGCACACAATGGATACAGCACAGGTAAACAACAAATGGTGGTCATTATTATTATTACTGCTTATTACCATTATTCAAGAAAGAATGTTTTAGACAGAAATGGGGGTTGTGAGCCAATGAAAGCATGGAAACATAGTCAGACAAATATTAAAAACAGAACATGAAATAGTGTCATGCCACTGGAAAGATCATTCCTGATATTAATAATATAAGAAATAAAAAATTCTTGCCACTTCCTGCTCACTGTGTGCCAGGTACAATTCCAAGTGCTTTATATGATTCCTTTTTCAATTCTTTCTATAACCGTACAGGCAAGTTATTATTAAATCCGCGTTTTACAGGTAAGTGGCAAAGCTGGGCTTTGAACTTAGGTCTGTCTGACACCCATGTTGTTTTTCTTTAATCCCCCCACCCCGCAACCCCACCACCTTCTGTGGCTGCTCCTCTTCGATCTCCTCCGTTTGCAACTCACTCGCTTAGATTTAAACACTGAAATTCTGAAGGCTCTATCCTGGACTATTTTCTCCATCTATAGGGTTGTTGGATGTTCTAGTTCACCCCTATGGCATCAATTACCTTCTATGTGTGCATGATTCCCAAATCTATAATTTTCAACCGAGAGTGAAAAATCTTGAGTGCCAGGTCAACTGATTGTCTCTGGACAGCCCCACTTGAATATTTCATGGGTCCTTAAAAATCAACAATTATGTTCCAGCGAACAATCTCTTCTGGTGTTTCTTTTATTAATAAATGACCAGTCAGTGGCTCATGCAGAAAACGGGGAATCAATGTGATACCACCTTCTCCTTTATTTTCAACATCCAATCCTTCATCAAGTTCTCTTCATTTTATTTCCTAAGAAGTTCTCAAAAACATCCATCTCTGCACGCACCTGCTACCACCCTAAGTTAAGCCAACATCTCACCTGCTCTCACTACATCAGCCTCTTAATGATTCTCCTTACATCCACTTTCGCTCTCCCCTCTCCTTCTAATCACTCTCCAATCAGCAGTCAGAATGATCTTTTTGAAACAATTCTGACTGCGTCATTCCACGCTTTATACCAGTCAATGGCTCTCTGATGCTCTCAAGAGGGAATTCAATGTATAAATAGTCAAGTACAGACCTATTGAAGACACAGGTTCAAATCATGGCTATGCTCTGTGAGCATCCTCACAACACTTCAGTTTCCTCATCAGAAAAATGGAGATACCACCTCTTTAAAAAATTGTTATGGGGATTAGATGAGACAATTCAATATAAAGCAGTATCTAAGCCTTGCAAACGACAATACTGCTCCTTTCATGAGAACAGTAGAGTTCTTCTAACAATGTGATTTCATGGCATCAGGTCCCTAAACTTTCCAAGATGCCATTCTATAATTCTTCTAAGTCAGCAGTCAAATATAGAGGTCACCAGATTTTTCTTAAATGATTTATCTTTTTTTTCACTCTTACAAACATATATTCATTTTATTTTGAAGGAAGCCACCTAAGATGCAGACTACACTTATTTCTAAATATAACATTAAGCTCCTAGTATGTAGCTCTTAGAACACAGACAGTTAACAACAAACGATAACTTTGCAAACATTGGCTAAAGAGGCAAGTACCTGTATAGCAATAGGTCCCTGGGACATTTGAGAGCTGTAATTCATTCCTATCATGCCTTGCACATTAGGCTGCATGACGGAGACCATAGGAAATCCTTGTTGCTGCATCGGCATCAGACCTGCTGAAAAACATAAAGGTATCACTAAGGTCAATGTGTTTTACAGTTTATTTTCTTAAAACCATAAGCACCTAAAGGACTTGTTACTTGGGAGGTGGCACAGTATAGAGGAAAAGGCACAGGCTCTGGAGTGAGACAGACTTGAGTATGAATTCCAATTCCATCATTTACTTAGCTATGTGATCTTGGGCAAGTTACAAAACTTCATCTGTAAAATGAAGATAATAATACCTATTCCACAGGATTTTTGTGCATACTTAAAAAATACACAATATGGCCTAACTGGCCTTCAAGACGGCCCCCAGCAATCTCTGCCTCTTGGTATTCATATCCTTGTCCTTCCCTCCCATACTGAAGAGGGCGGACCAGAATAACCAATAGGATATTGTGGAAATGACGGTGTGTAACTTCCAAGGCTGGTTCTTCTTCCTTTCCCTTTCTTTTTTCTTTTCTTTCTCACTCCCTTCCTCCCTCTCTTTATCTCATTTATTTATTTGGCTGCGCCGCACCAGGTCTCAGTTGCAGCATGCAGGTGTGGGATCTTCGTTGCAGCGTGCGGGCTCTTAAGTTATGGCATGAGGGCTCTTAAGTTACGGCATGTAGGATCTAGTTCCCCGACCAGGGATTGAACCCAGGCCCCCTGCATTGGGAGCGCAGTCTTAACCACTGGACCACCAGGGAAGTCCCCCAAGGTTCCTAATAACCACTGCAGCTTCCTTCTTGCTCTCCTGGATCAGCCGTTGGGGAAACCCACTGCCACATCATGAGAATACTCAAGCAGTCCTAGGGGGAATGGAGAATCCATGTGGCAAGGAACTGAAATCTCTTGCCAAAAGGCAGCATGAATTTGCCATCTATGTGATTGAGACATCTGGGAAACAGATCTACGAAACCCATCAAAGCTTCCCATGACTACAGTCCTAGTTGACATCTTTAATGCAATCTCCTTGGCCCTAAGCCAAAAACACCTAGTGAGGCCACTCCCAGATACCTAACCCACACAAAGTGTAAACAGTAAAATGTTTATTTTCTTTAAGTTTTGGGGTAATTTTTTATACAGCAGCAGATTACTAGTAGTTAAGAGCTAATACTAATTAATACTAATATTAAGTTACTTTTAATACAAAAGTAGTTAAGAGCATGAACTCTGGAAGCCACCTAAAAATGTCACTTGCTAGGTTTGGGACCTTAAGCAACTTGATTAACTTCTTTCTGTGCCTCGGTTTCACATCTGTGAAACTGTTTAATACCTAATATGCTCAAAGAAATGATATTCCTCTTCTCTTTCCTTACACGAATAATTACTATAACACCACAAACAGCTATCAGCATGCAAAGTATATAATGCAATGGCAGGAAAACCATCATGAAAGTGTGTTTTATAGTATAGAACCTCCCAAACTTTGCCAATGAAGTATTCCCAAGAGTACAGGAGAATAAAGGTTGCGTCCCTTCAGGGAGTTAATCAATATGAAATGCCTACCACACTTTAGGCACAGTGCTAGATACCTGGTATGCAACAGTGAATAAAACAAAATCCCTACATAGCCTGAACACAAATTTCATCCTAATTTTGCACTGTACGACATATTACATCCATGCTGGTTCTAGTATAAGGAACTTTTTAAAATCAAATTTTGATTAAAAAAAATTAAAGGTCTGGTAAAGTATACCATATTTATCTCGTGGATTCTGTGTACTTTCAAGGTTATTCATACAGAGTTTAATTTCAGAAGCATGGACACCACATTTGTAGGTAACATTTATTAGTGGCAAACTATTCATTTATATTAACCATTTTTTCAAATATTTGAGGGCCTACTCCATGTCAGGCACCATTCTAGGGACACAACATTGAACAAAGCCAGGTCTTTGCTCTCATGTAACTTACACTGTAATTGGGGGAGACAGATAATAAAAAAAGAAAAAAATAAGTGGATATCAGGTGGGGATGGGGGAAAGGAAGAGCCAGGGAAAGGAGTGGTTGCTGTTTCATAGTCAGAAAAGGTTTCTCCAAAAGGGTGGCATTTAAGCAAGCACTTGAAGGGAGTGAGCCATGAGGATATTTGGTTAGAGTATTCTAGACAAAGGAACACCAAATGCGAAGGCCTTGAGGTGTCATGGAGAATTAGAATGCATAGACTGGGGACTTCCTTGGTGGCGCAGTGGTTAAGAATCCGCCTGCCAATGCAGGGGACACGGGTTCGAGCCCTGGTCTGGGAAGATCCCACATGCCTCAGAGCAACTAAGCCCATGCACCACAACTATTGAGCCTGTGCTCTAGAGCCTGCGAACCACAACTACTGAGCCCGCGTGCCACAACTACTGAAGCCCACGTGCCTAGAGCCTGTGCTCCGTAACAAGAGAAGCCACAGCAATGAGAAGTCCACACGCTGCAAGGAAGAGTAGCTCCTGCTCGCTGCAACCAGAGAAAGCCCACGCGCAATAACAAAGACCCAACACAGCCAAAATAAATAAATAAATTTACCAAAAAAAAAAAAAAAAAGAACACACAGACTGAATATAGCATAGTAAGATGTCTTCCCTCTTATGCCTTTGGACCTAAAGTTTTATTTATTTTCCTAAGTGTATTTAAGTCGAACAGGTAACTCAAGGATTTGGTACAACATTCAACGGCACAGAAGTATACACAGTAAAAAACAAGTCTTGTTTCTCTCCTGTCTCCTATTCACCTACTCAATGATCTTATAGCTACTCTTCTTGTCTGTTCCTTGTATATGCTTTCAGAAATAACCCCTGCACTTTTAATGCCTTCAAAAGATCAGAAAGTCCACTCTAACATACTTTGTAAAAAAATCTTGAAAACAATTCCAAATTCCAGAAGAAAAAATATCAGGCAACCTTCTGGGCTCTCTTCTTGTCCTGTTCCTTTGCTCCATATGTAGATTTTTACTTGAAAGTTTATAAAAATGCAAAATGAGGAGCCACAATAATGAACACACAACTCTCTAATGCCCTCCTAAAGTACAAAAGATCTCAAACCATTTGATCTAAATCTGGGACACATCTAATTACAGATAGCTTAAATAATGCATAAATGTGAGCACAATGAAAAGAATACAACTGACCCTTGGAAAAATTTACCTGAAACTCAACCTCCATCACTGATTATAAATGGAGACACTGACCACCTGCTACTGAGCTGCTCTTTATCATTCATCTCTACTGGTGACCTAGGAGTCTCTGTTTCTCTAGCAAGTCTACCATAACCAGTTAACACTGGCTTTGTGAGCAGGGCCGGTTTTCAGAGCAGCTTGGCCTGTGGAGAGGAGGGGGGCACATTGGAGTGGGAGAAGTGAGCAGAAAGAAGGGCAGACATTCTTTCATCAGTTTTGTGACACAGAAAACACACACTGTGACACATCAGTGACACAGAAGCATGAGTCAAGATTATATCCCTTCACTACTGTTTCCTTGAAGACAAAGCTAGAATCAGTATTGGTGGGCCATTGTCTGAAACCAAGAGAGAAGGGATATACCTAGTGGAGAAATTGCTAGGAATAAAACTGAGACGTAAAATAGTTTAAACGGAATCAGAATATGTGATCTCTTATGTACATGATTAAAATAAGACCAAATTCATATAGAGAAAACATAAGTATAAAATAACTAAAGGGGTTCATTTATTCATTCAACAAGCATCTATAAAGACCCTATTATTTTCTATCAACATGCTGGGTGCTGGAGATACTGACGAGCATAAGGCAGACATAGCCCCTGCCCCACGGAGCTAACAATCTAGAAGACAGACAGGAGGAAGATGGCATTCAGAGAACTACAACTCATTTCATCTTTGTCACCTGTTTCTTCAATACTTTTGTCTTGAAAGTCTCCTTCATCTCTGAGATTAAATAATAACCTGTCAATATAATGCTTAAATAAGTTTGGGAGAAATGAGGAATGATCCTTCTTATTTGCCAAATTACACAATTTTTGAGAAATTTTAAGAGTAAGCTGTCATAGAGGTTCAAGACTATAAGAAAATTTTACTCTATTTGGCAGCAACAGAACTTTTTTACCCACTTAATCCCCAAGTTCAGACATAATAGTGAAAAATAAAAGTTGAAAACTTAAGCTTTCACATACCTTGAGCGGGTCTTATTCCACCTGCAACTGGAAACATGAAGCTGAAAACAGAAAAATATATCAGGATTTTCCTATGTGCAAAGAGTTCAGATAAAACATGTAACATTTCACATAAAGTAAAAAATTATAGCCTGGGCCATGGCATCTCTTCCATAGTACAATATTGAATTATCCACCATCAATACAGATTGACCATCCACAGGATGCATGACAGTCAGCATGTTAGTGTAGGGAGAAAATTTTTGAGCCAGAAGACAGAAGACCTTGAAACTGGTCCTGGTTCTGTCACTCCCCCGGATTCCCCTGGATTCCAATGTGACTCCCCTGGATTCCAATCTCCCCATCCATAAAATGAGAGGGCTGGATTAGATTCAATTCAGTGAACATTTATTGGGTGCCTACTACATGAAAGGCCTGAATGAGCTCAGTTTCGCTGAAGACACAGATGCAGGCAAATAACTTTAACATAGGACAGAATGTGCTAAGGGCTGTGAGAGGGCCAGAATACTAACAGAAATGAGAAGAAAAAGATTAATTTTATGGTTTATATCTTGGGAAGTTTCTTGGAGGTATCTCTTGAGCTGAATCTTAAAGAGAGGCACACTATATAGCTTGAGCAAAATCTCAGAGGCCGGAGCTGTAGTGTGTTCAGAGAAATGATTTAAGGTTGAATATAAGATATAGGACTGAAAAAGTAAGCAAAATGTAGAGGGCCTTTAAAATGTTTGATTTTATTTTGAGTACTGTATAAAGTCAGAGATTTTTTTTTTTTTTTTTTTTTTTTTTGCGGTACGCGGGCCTCTCACTGTCGTGGCCTCTCCCGTTGCGGAGCACAGGCTCCGGACGCACAGGCTCAGCGGCCATGGCTCACAGGCCCAGCCGCTCCACGGCATGTGGGATCCTCCCAGACCAGGGTGCGAACCCGCATGCCCTGCATCGGCAGGCGGACTCTCAACCACTGCGCCACCAGGGAAGCCCCCAGAGATTTTTTTTAAACTGTGGTAAAATATACACAATATAAAATTTTACCATTTTAACCATTTTTAAGTGTACAGTTCAGTGGCATTACAATGTTGTACAACCATCACCATGATCCATTTCCAGAACTTTTTCATCATCACAAACAGAAACTCTGTACCCATTAAAAAAATAACTTCCCATTACTTTTTCCCTGCAACCCCTGGTAACCACTATTCTACCTTCTGGCTTGATGAACTTGCCTATTCTAGCTACCTTATATTAAGTGGAATCATACAATACTTGTCCTTTTGTATCTGG
Source organism: Lagenorhynchus albirostris (assembly GCF_949774975.1). NCBI lineage: Eukaryota > Metazoa > Chordata > Mammalia > Artiodactyla > Delphinidae > Lagenorhynchus > Lagenorhynchus albirostris. The sequence goes on from NC_083114.1 coordinate 34,144,794, forward strand.
CTTATTTCACTTAGCATAATGTTTCCAAGGTTCATCATGTTGTAGCACACATGAGAATTTCATTCTTTTTTTATGGCTTGAATAATATTCCATTGTATGTATGTACCACATTTTGCTTATCCATTCATCTGTTGATGGACAGCTGGGTTGGGTGTTGTGAATAATACTGCTATGAACACTGGTGTACAAGTATTTGTTTGCGTCCCTCTGTCAATTCTTCTGGGTCTCTAACTAGGAGTGGAATTGCTGGGTCATAGAGTAATTCTATGATTACTTTTTGAAAAACTGCCAAACTGTTTTCAACAGCAGCTACGCCATTTTACATTCCCACTAGCAATGCACCAGGGTTCCAATCTCTCCACATCCTCACCAACACTTGTTATTTTCTGAATTTTTGTTTGTTTGTTTATAATGATAGTTATCCTAATGGGTATGAGGGGGTATCTCATTGTGATTTAGATCTACATTTCCCTGATGTCATACATTTTTCTCTAGTGAAATGATTAGAAATGTGCTGTAGGGCTTCCCTGGTGGTGCAGTAGTTAAGAATCCGCCTGCCAATGTAGGGGACATGGGTTCGAGCTCTGGTCCGGGAAGATCCCACATGCCGCAGAGTAACAAAACCCGCACCACAACTACTGATCCTGCGCTCTAGAGTCCGTGCGCCACAACTACTGAAGCCCGCGTGCTACAACTACTGAAGCCCGCGTGCCTAGAGCCCAAGCTCTGCAGCTAGAGAAGCCACCGCAGTGAGAAGCCCACACACCGCAACGAAGAGTAGCCTCCGCTTGCCGCAACTAGAGAAAGCCTGAGCAGCAACGAAGACACAGCACAGCCAAATAAATAAATAAATAAATAAATAAATAAATAAAAGAAATACACTTACTAAAAACAATCTAGATTTATTAAAAAAAAAAAGAAATGTGCTGTAGGTTTCTCTGGTAATGGGGTATGACAGAGAAGACTTGAAGTAACAAGAATTAGCTAAGAAACTATTACAATAATCTTAATAAGAAATGAAAAGGGTCATAACCAGAGTAGTGGGAATGGAAAAGAAGAGGTGAATGAAATCTATTTAAATGGAAGAATCAACAGGACTTAGCAACTACCAGGATGGAGAACAGCACTGAACAAGCAGAAAGGGCTGAAGATGCTGCCGAGATTTTGGGGCTGAGCAACTGTAAGGATGGTGACACTGTTTACCTGCTGACAGGAACCCAGTGTGAGCCGGTCTGGGGAGAAAGGTGTTAGGAGGGTGTCCACGAGGAGGAATCTAATAGGCAACCAGAAAAGTAACTCCAGCTCAAGGGAAGGGAGCTGGATCCCCTCCCTTGCATCAATCTACCCAGGCTCTTTTAAATAAAGGTAAAAAAAGAAAAAAATTAAAGTCTGGTTGTGGATGAAAGAGCCAAAGGGATGTATACATAGTGAGAAGACAACAAAGGAAATCCTTGGAATTCTTAGTGAAAACTGAGTACGGAATGGTCACTGAGAACCAAAGAAGTTGCTTATAACTGAGGGTTATAACTGAGGAAGGACTGCATTTAAGGAAAAAGTGTCTAACGCTGTAGAGAAGCTGATAAGAATGAGGATTACTAAATAAAGATTGCTGTTTTCGAAAATGGTGATCTTTGAGTGAACGGTTTCAACAGAGGAAGAGGAAGGGACCTGCATAGACAGAGATTTAGGATACAAAAGATATACTTAGTGATAGCTAAAACAAGGTTTTTGAGAGGATGGGGTTAACGTAGCAAAAGGAAGATGGACTTCTTTCTCTGAGACCGGAGGGAAAGGAAATGGGACAGATCAAGGAAGAAAAAGTCTGAGTGGGAAAAGCCCTTAATCTGGGAGTCAAGGATCTGAAGGGGGTTTCTGGATAGTCTTTAAAGATATAGTGAGATCAGGAACGGTATGCCAAATTTATGTGTCCTTGCATTTTTCTATTACACAACACTCCCCCTTCCCAGGAAAAGGGCTAAAAATCAAACTTTAGAGTTTTTTAGCTCTAAAATATTTTGATCAACAAGATTTTTTTGTAAGGTGGTTCACAAATTTCTAGTTGGACATCTACCTGATTACAGCCTTGTAGAGGATCTGAACCATTCGCAAATTCTGCAGACAAGCGAGCCCACACCAAGGAAAGGTCTGAACAGTGAACAGCTTTTCCGAACTGCACACAAGACGTATTAGCTAAGTAATGTGTTAACTGGATAAAGTGTTTAAACTGCAAGTTGAAATTTGGTAGGACTCAATTTTTTAAAAAGTTACTCATACACTAAGATTTAAGTAGTCAACCTATTGAGACTTTCCAAATCAGTCTTAAAGATTACAATCACCAATAGGGCTTAGTGGCTAAGTAAAAACTGGACACTTGAGTGACATTTTCTTTTCTCTAGCTCTGCCACAAAGTAACCATGAAGCTCTATGCAATCCCTTTCACCACCCTGTCCTGTTTGCCCTTTGTCAAATGAGGACACAAGTTTGCCAAGCTCCTAACTAAGACAACCAAATAATGTACAGACATATAAAGGCTACTTCAAAAACATAAACAAAAACTAAATTAAGAACATTACTGACAAACATGACTTACTCCAGTAATTATACAACCCAAACTACCAACTGACCTATGTACCATTCATAGGACTCTCTGAAATGTTTAGACTACTAGCAGCAACATGCTTGAAGACTGGTTAGACAAACAGCTAAGATATTGATAAGACAGCAAAAGTTTGGCAAAAAAATGGGCAACAAGATGACAAACAATTTGAAGCAGAACTGTGAGCCCTGCTTGTCACATGCCTATCTCATTCATCCTCCCCTTTCAGTTACCTTTGCTACTAACCCAGATCAGCCTTCCCTTCTCTCTGAGGCCTGGACTCAGCAAGACTTCCTAATGGATCCCCTCACCTGCAGACACTGTGGCTTCTAACGCAGCTCACATAGCACAGGTGAGGTGCATCTAGCTAAGGGACCATTTGATAAAGCTACTCCTGGGATTAAAACAATGTAATGATTCCCCCTTAAACTGAATTTTTTTAGTTTATATTCAAGGTCCTCTGCAGTTTTAACACAACTTTTTCAGTTTTATCTCACAAAACTCTTTTCTCCCCCTCAGTGCCACAGTCCATCTGGCCTACCTGCTGTCCCCTAATGTTCACTGGGCCTTCCCATCTCCATGACAATCTCTTGACCCCTTACTCTTCCTTGAAATGAGGCCCAATTGAAATACCTCTTCTCTGCCTACAACGTTGCTTGAATCTACAAATATTTACAGAATGTTTTCTATGTGTAGAATGTGCTAGAAGCAGTGGAAGATAAAAAGATGATGAGGCCCTTAAGGAGCTTATAAAAGCAGGAAATAGACAATCTCACAAATGATACTATCCCAGAAGGACACAGTCTAATCAAGATCTTTCAACTGTTTTTTTCCTGCCATACTTTAAAAAAGAAAACAAGTTATACTTCTCATCTCTTGCGTAAATTCTGCCCTTTATACAACTCTACTATTTATTCTAAAGTAGTCCATTCAGGATACCAATCAAAAGTAGGCTAACATTAATAAAGCTGGAAAATGCCTGTGCTTTTTGCTTAGCCTCTTAGGAAGGACACAGACTAGTACGTAAGAAATATAGTAAATTATAGTTCACAGATTTCTTCCATTAAAAGCTGAGAAAGGTTGCCTGGTTCTTTTTCTTTTCCCTAAAATATACTTAGGGTACCAACCATAACGTTAGCTTCCTTATTAAAAAACAACCTCAGCCCTCACCACTGCTCTCTAAAAACCATATTCTTTCTTTATTAAGCATACAGCTTCTCAGCCTCAGAAAAGCTCCAATAGAATATTTATCACACATTTTACAAGATAAGGCTGATTTGCTCTCCCACATATCCTCTAGAGCTTAAGAATGTAATGTTACCACCAAATTTTAAATAGGAAAGAAATTTTAAAGTCAATCATTCTAATTTCTATCACAATTCAGGCCATATTTAGAAAAAAAATTGTGTTCATGGACCAATGATGTTAAACTACTACAAACTAAGGGGTATGATCCACTCAACTTTCTACACCCAAGCTCCTCTCCACCTGAAAAAAACAAAAAAAAACCCAAGCCAAAACAACAACAAACCCCCCCAAAACCCGTGCCTAGAACGCCAAATTCTTTTAAGTTTTATATTTCCCCAGAACTTGGTGCCATGACTCATCATTCACTTGATCAAATTAACGCCACTCAAGAACACTTTAGAAACTGTTGTCACATTCAGAAAAAAGAGATTATTACATATTTGTCTTCTCTAGCCAGAAACTGACTTATATCAAGTATTCATGAAAAACTCTAATGAAAAGTGGAAATCAGAAAACAAAAGAGAAAGAAAACAGTTTTAAATCTAGAGAGAAAGATGTGAAAAAGAGGAAGTGAAAAATGCGGCTGCACACAGGTGAAGTGACTGCTCTCTTTTCCTGGCATATATACAAGCACCTGCAGGATGTGATGATTTTAAAGGCTTCACGCTGTGGTGTTCATGACTCCAAAATAAAACACTGCATAAAAAAAAAAACCTAACACTTTGTTTTCCAAAAATAATTTAGGATGCTGAAGATAAAAAGCAAAATTTATCTCCAAATGTGTATGAACCTCGGGTTGGCTAGCAAAACAAAGTCAGACTAGGTCATTACAGAAGTGGGATGAAAACTTCCCAGAATCAAATATTTCCTCAAATGATGAACTTGTCGGGTTGCAAGTGTTCATCTCTTTTAATGTTCTCGATATGAGAGCTACTGGCGATTAGTAGCTGGAACTGACAGAGAGCAAATTTGTTTAAGGGCTAAGTAAAATTCTGGAAGCTTTGTTTTGATAACTGCGTACGTGCTGTTTAACAGTGAATTGTTTTTTAGTAAGAAGACAGGTGTTAAAACTACCTCTACAAGAGCTCTATATACTAATTCAAAGGTCTTCAGATTTTCCTGCTGTTTCTGGTGTGTTAAGGAAAAAATAAAAAGGACACAACACTGAAAAAATGAGTACACACACACACACACACACACCTTGGAAACACTTGTGCAGCTCTGTGAACAGATTTTTCAGAGCCCCTGGTCAAGCCCTGGGAAAAGGAAGTCTCTGGTCGCTTCAGATCCAGCCGGGCTAGAAGCGAGGCGTCGGGGTTCCTCCTTTATCCACCCAGCCGGGTGGCAGCCGCACTGATGGGACACTCACCTCCTCCCCCTCTCCTCCCCGCTCAGCACCAGCAGCCAGTGCCCCCGAGCCTGCAGGACAAGAGTCGGGCGCCCGGGCTCCATCCACCCCTTCGGCCTACGTTCCCGGAGGACGACCCCTCCTCCCGCAGCCCAGTTCCGAGGGAAAAGGGGTCGGCGTGGGCGAAAACCGCCATAACCACCGACCACCCGTCGCCGGTGCCAGGTCTGCTCTGCGTCTGCGAGGCACGCCCAGCCCAGGTCTTCACACTCACCTGCCGCCCCCGGCAGCCCCCGCGCCAGCTCCCGCGGCCCCGCCGCCGCCAGCTCCCGTTCCCGGCCGCAGCGCCATCTTGCTCCGGGCCCGCCGCCGCCGCCACCGCCACCGCTGCCACCTTCCCAGCAGCTGTCAGCTCCCGACAGCCACTTCCGGGGCAGAAGCAGGACCCCACCTCGCCGCGGCCTGGGCGACGGGGCGGGGCCGCGCGCCCACGTGACCCTGCGCGTCCGGGGGAGGAGTTGCGCTTCCTCGTCACGTGACCCGGCCACAGCTGAGGGCCCGCCAGGTGCAATTCTAGTTCAGGGGCTGGTGGGATGGTCTGGTGCCGGCTCCAGGTTCATTCTCAGGCAAGGCTCTGTGGAGAACCCAGCTGGCCGCCGAGCGGCGAGGCGTCATCGTTCCTCCGTTTGAAAAACCATCGTCTTGCTTAGTGGAAACAGTACACTGAGTCCTGTTTTTTTACCTGGATGGGGGGTACACGGGTGTTCTTTTATTGTTACTCTTTACACAAAGAATAGATGGATCTTGAATGCCCCTTTGATAGCATCACAGCGCCTATTAGTGATGAGCTCTACTTTTTCCCAGGAACTCGGCAGCTTCCTTTTGGTACCCACTCTAAAAGCCGAAGGTGTTTAGCCACCTGGTAATCCCCGTTTTCCCTATACTTACAATCAGGGCCAAAACGGTGGTGCTTGGAAGAGTTCATTGCTCCGACCCTACCTGGGCATATTTTTACTGTGATTTTTTTTTTCCTAACCAAACTACTGTAGGTAAATATAAAAGTTGAATGTAAACTTTTTCAAGCCCTCAAGTGGAGTTTGCTTACTAGCAAGTAACGGATTATAATTAGCTTTATCTTTTACTCTTGCCTCAGGGCTTTTACTGGGAAACAATTTGTAATAATAGTTATCGTTTATTGGGCACAATCACTGGTCAGGAACTTTACTGTATTTTTTCAAATCCTCAGTGTCCCTAAGAGCTAGTATTGGCATTTCACAGATAAGAAAATCAAGGTTAGGAGGAGGAGTAATTTACCCACATCAAACAGCTGCAAAACAGCAGGACCAGGATCAAAATCCAAGGAGTTTGACTTCAAAGTCCTTGCTCATTTCAGCTAGAGCCAGCTATTTAATTATGCTTTTTTCCCCCATAATTGCCCACTAACTTCATTCCTCCCCTTCTTTAGATGGAACTGTGTAGCAGATGTTCCAATCGACATAAACTGATATATAACAATTCAGTATTAATCCATCGACAAATCAAGATGATACAGGCTTATGTAGCCACTTTTAAGGATGGGTGATCGCACAGGAGAAAATACTAAAAAAAAAAAAAAGAGGAAATAAAGTCAAATGAAGGGAGTATTTCAAAGATCATAGACCACATGACTCAGGATGTCAGCGTTCCACGGTATTTCCAGTCCAGGTTAGATGCTGTCCTGTGATGACTCAGCATTGTGGCCTTATGTCTAACACAGCATCTACCACACTATTTGTTCCCTTACTTTATGCCCACTATACTGTAAGGGCAGGGACTGTGTTACCAAGACTTGTATTCCTAACCAAATATATAATGTTTGTTAAGGAATATATTTTGTGAAGTTATGACGTGTCAGGCACAGTGCTAGGTACTTATAATCATGAGACATAGTCGGTATTACCCTCAATTTCACAAACAAACTGAACCTCTGAGAAATTAAGAACTTAAAACAACTGGCAAGTGGGTGGCACCAGTACACCTACTTCCAGAATATATTTTGAGTCAAGGCTCTGTTTGCAAGAACAAAAAAATCACAGGCTTCTAAGTATTTCTTGCACCTTGTAGCAATAGGTCTCCATTTACATAAATTCTGAAGATGAACAATTTTTGTCTCATCTAAAATATTTAAGTTGCAGTCTACCCATCCTGACTCTAGAATAAAAGACTGAGGATACAGGAAATAAATAAGTTTAATTCAAATGTTACTGAGAAAAGGTTATCTATATTATAGTATTACAGTACTGATAACTAACATTCATGTCAGGCACCATTGCAAGTACCTTACATGTATGAAGTCGATTTTTCATTCCACTGTACAAAACTAGCAACTGAGGAAAATCTGCTAAGAGTGAATAGTCTCTATCACTGTACAATCATAATCCTTTACCTTCGGCAGAGACCTGCATACTATCTGGATGAAGGGCCATAAAGCCTTAGGAAAGATAAGCTGTAAGAGAACGGAGCCAGAGGTGGATCAAGTAACAGGAACATTCTTCCTTATCAGGATAAAATGTTTATCACTTTTCGAGCAAAGTCATCTCAAATGGAAAGAGACAGGAAAGAACATGGTTAAATGATGGAAAATGAAGTAAGAAAGGGAGAAGCTGACCATAATCTTATAGCTGCAACATTATGAAGGTAAGGTCTGAGCTACGATAGGGATGAGGTAAAAGATATTTATATACAGATCAAAGAATTTAAAATTCTAGTGAACTTGAATAACCAGCCATATAAAAGGCATCTTGTTGTGGCTCATATCACAAAAGGCCACCAACAAATTAAGAAACAGTGAAATAAAGAGAGCAGTAGGTTTATTCTTGGTAGACAGCCCGTGCTGCTTCTTGTCCATCCAAAAAAAAAAAAAAAAAAAAGTGGGTGGGAAGGGGCATTCAACCTCAAGACTTTACTTCGCAATGTGGTTCCAAATGCTTCTCCACAGCATACATGACACGCTCTTTCACACTTGAAGGGAAAAATCCAGTTCACCACATTTGGGTGTTGTTATTTTTAGCATAAACTTTTGTTCTTCTGTAAGAAGCATCGCTCTGGATTCAAACCACATGAATGTCAATGAATGTTTTTTCCATTATATAATCATTTAAAAAATCACCTATGAATTGAAACTTGACATGATGCACTGATAGTTTAGGATCATTTTTCACTAGTCCCATGTTCTTGTAGTTGATTTCAAATGTTTGGTACAGGTGATTAAAAGACAATGTATTCCAAGAAAACAACATTCATGCTGGAATCATAAAATCACATTTGTGATATAGTCTTTTTAGAAGTCTGTTTTTAACTTTTGTCCTCAGGAGTTACTTTCTTCTTGCTGTTCTGACCAGTGACCTTTTTCCTGTGACAATGAAAGGAAAGTTGAATTAGAAATTTTAGATATATGTACTTTCCAAAACTCTACCAGTTTAATAAACATTTACTGAAACCTCCTGTATAATCAAGTATACAAGGCACTAGGAACACAAAGATGTGTCTTTGCCCTTTAGAAAACCACATCCAGGTAAGTGAGACAGAAACACCACAGTAAACTACACTACAACATGGTATAAAAGACAGATTCTGATCCTGAATTAATAAGAAGAGTTCACATTGATTAAATGCCAGATACTGTTTATAAGTCGTTTATATGTATCAACTCAGATAGTCTTCCTAACTTACGAAGAAGATTCTATTATTATCCTCATTTTACAGATGTGGAAAATGAGGTAGAGTGGTTAAGTAACTTGCTGATCATCACACACTGGTAATAAATATTAGACATGACACGTAAAAATTTTAGACATGACAGTCTGATTTTAGAGTTTGGTGAATGGTGAATGCCATCAACTAACTGTTAACACAGGAAAAGGAAAAAAAGTTTTGAGAAAATAATCAATATTCACATACTACAGTACAGTAATGCAAAGTTCTTAGATGTATATCAGTTCATTTAATCCTCCACCAACTCTGAGTGGCAGAGTTGGTATTATTTATATAACCATTTCCATTATATATAGGGGGAAAGAGGCTTAGAGAGGTGAAGTGACTTGTGCAAAGTCACACAGGAAAAGGTGTTATTAGAGCCAGTTATTCTGGCTCCAAATCCAATCTCCCCTACGCCCTACTATACCAGTTTGAGTTTGCAGTGCCTGAAGTGACACCCACTAGGCAACAGGCTTCAGGTTTATAGCTCAGTTGGGAAGTTGGGCTTGAAGATATGGACTTAAGATTTATCAGCATAGAGCTGAGGCCACAGGTGTGGGTAGGATCATTAAAGCAACATCTACAGTGGAAAGGTAAGCTAGATTCAGATCAGATCTTGTTTGTATGCTATGTTAAGAAGTATGGCCTTTAAATGTGAAGAAAATAGAGACAGAACCAAAGCATCTTAAGCAGGGGGCTAGTTACAAGGTTTATAACAGGTGTCCTCAAAGCCTTAGCGCAGCTTTAAGTTTTAATAACCTCAGATCATTAAAAGCTACAAACTTACAAAAATCAGTGTCATTATTTAAAATATTGATTTTATTTTTACAGTTCAACACAGCCATGATCTTATGCTCTAGACAATTTTCGACCTTTGTAAAAACTTTTATCAGCTGCGGCTCAGTGCCCGAAAGGACTGCATTTCCAATCCTAGCTTTGAGATCACCCAAAGAATGAGGTTCTGATGTGTACGCAACAATTCTGCAGCAGCCCACCACAAGAAAAAGTCTAATGAGACAGATAAGGTGACCAAGCAGGGCAACCTTCTCTACCAATCCACTGGTCTGTCACCCAGGAACTGTTGCCACAAAGAATAAAAAGAAAAATGTATTAAGAACGCACAAAACTGAATAAGTACCAGTTAAATTAAAATAATCTTTCAAATGATGCAGTTTTATAAGATTGTAACATTTATCCTTCCCAAGTTATTAAAGCTTAAAACCACCAAACCCTTTGGGACACTCTGTACAGTCTATGTACTGGGGCTGAACATTATTTCCCACAACCAATACAAAATGTCAGGCAGGCTCTTTCACTCAGAAGGAAAGTGCAGGTTTTCTAGCCTGGGTTCACCTTGTTCCTTCTACATGCCTAAATTTTATCCATCCTTGAACATAATTCTACTTCCTTGAAACTTTCTGTAACTACACCAATCCATAATGATTTTTTCCCTTCTCTAAACTTCTGTTTTATTTAAAAATTATTGTCTAACTTTTTTCATGTATATTAATCTCCTTTCTCTAACTTCAGGAAAGGGGTCGTCTCATTTTACATCCATTCATACACCTCACTACATATTATATATGTAGTAAGACTGAAGGTGAACAGTAGAACTTGGTAAATGCCTACATTTTATATATGTTATATATTAATTGGTACTGATAGAATTTGAAGAGTGTCATTTTTCCTTAAATAGTGGAAAGAATAGTACTGTGAAATCCCCTATGAAATCATGTAGTTTCCTGGCAGTAACAGGCAAAAAAGGTAGTCCTGTGTGTATGCTAAAAAAAAAAAAACCTATACTTTAAAATCCTCAAAACTTCAGCTAAATGACTACAAATTTACTCAAGTCATACTGTTCAGAGGTGTTACAATGTGCTTCAGCATAAGCCCAAGATCCTACTGAAATCCTGCCCAGAATATGGAGCTTGAAGGAAGACTCCATCAATGTGAGTCAGCAGTCCTAACTACTGGCCTCAGTAGTGTGCCCAGATACAGGCTGTGTGGAGATGGTGGACAGTGCAATTCTAATTCATAGTGAATTGAAATCATATTTTCAAAGATGGAGAAATACAGATCATTAATATACAGATAAAGAAAAATTCCAAGATTGAATTATCCAAGTTTCCAAATCACAGGCAACCTAAGATATATTACTTTTATTACCTTCTATAATGGACTGTAGACCTATCAAATTCTACTTCTAAAAATCTACCCTAAGGAAAAATAATGCTTACGTTATAAGAATATGCCAGAATCAAACAGTAACTTTTACCATATACTTACCGTTTATCCTTAGCTTTTTCTAAGAAATATTTTGGAGTTGTACTAATGCTCTCCCTTTCCAAAGGCTTCTTAATCATCTTTTTCTTTTGTTTACTGAAAGTTACAAAGAAAGAACTGAATTAAGTGCAACTTAATTTAAAAGAGCTAAAACTAGTTTTGGTTCTTTGGTTCACAAAATTCGTTTCCTTCATCCACTTACAGATTTACAGTGACACCACTGTATCCACTTTAATATACTAGGTTACCTAACAGCATCTAGAGAGGTAACCCAAAGGGATGATAAATTCAACCAATTTTTTAAAAGGCACTGATTATGATTAAAATATGTCGTGTGTCACTCTTATATCTTGTGCTAACAAACACTAGAGTTTCATTTTGGCCAATTAACTGCTTTTTATCAGTTTTATGAATTAGAACAAAATCTCAGCATATTTCACTCATGTTGAATAATACTTTAAAAATCTGAATACTTAAAATTTCAAGGATGAAAAACTGGCAGGGAAAGAACAGACAGTATTCACAAATATTTAAAAGGAAAAATTTTAATCTTAAAATGTTCTAAAAATAGTAGTATTATTAGAACTATAATGTATAAGAGTGTGAAATCAAGAATATATATGTAAAGAGAGAGAGAGAGAGAGAGAGAAGCTCCAGGTAAATTCAAGATTGTACCTTAGTAGTTTCTGGAAACCTTTTATGTATTCTGGGACAGGACATCCAGCCTGCTGGATAACATTGGCAACACTGAAAAAGGTACCCATAAACGTAAATTTGTATCTTGTCAAACTGATGTTTATGTACATAAACCCTCTGCACAATACAAGAGGAATTAAAACTACACAAACAAAAAAGTAATCCAGTAAAGTGTTCTGATAAATTATTACCAATTATTACCAGATACAGTCATATTGGATTACTGAGAGAACGGTCTGCTGGACTGAAATCAATGTCTTGATGAAAATTTTAGATAGCATCTGTTTCTACTCAATATTTAACAAGCCCTAAAAAGCTACTAAGCCCAGTATTGGATGAGACACTGACTGAAGTCAGAGTCATACTTAAATTTATTAAATGATAAAGCTTGACATGGTCTCAAGCTTCTCATGTATACAGTAAGTCCCCTACAAATGAACCTTCAAGTTTTGAACTTTCAAAGATGTAAACATGCATTCGCATGCCCAATCAGGTAAATTAGTTCACATGTCTGGCGTACACTGTCATATGCATACATCCTCTACAAGTGGTTGTGCTTTTGTGTACTTTACTGTACAGTACTGTATAGAGTACAGTAGCACAGTATCTTTGTTTCAAGCCCAGGGTGTCCGGAAGCAAGCATAAAAGCAGTGGTGACGTAGCTGGTACTGCTAAGAAGCACCAGCTGTTGTACTGTACTACTGTACTTTTCAAGGTACTGTACTGTAAGATTAAAAATGTTTTATTTTGGGGTTTATTATGTATTATTTGTGTGAAAACTATTATAAACCTATTACAGTATGTACTATATAGCCGGTTGTGTTAGCTGGGTACCTAGGCTAACTTTGTTGGACTTATGAACAAACTGGACTTAACGAACACACTCTCGGAACGGAACTTGTTTGTATGTAGGGGACTTACTGTAGTAACTTATTCAATCCTTACAACCCTTTGTAGTAAATACTATCATTATCCCCATTTCCCAGATGGAAAACTGAGGTACACAGTTGTACTGATATGGGGGTCATCAGATGCACATGCTTGGAGTTGCTGAGAACTCAGGTGAATCTAGGCTATTGGAATGTACTCCCCTACACACCACATGTGAAAATCTGATCACAGCAAAATCAAGGCTGACAGAGCCAAGGCTCAGAAGGCACGAAGCAAAATCTTCGCCAAAACTGATAAACAGAATAAAGTACAAACTGCCTACATCCACAACTCAACTTCATTTGTTAGAAATATGAACTGTTGCCAATTATCATCAGCCTAAAATTTCTGTAGGCAGCCCAAATGTAGGAAACTCAGCTTCTATATTAAAATCTATGACGATGGGCTAAATTAAGATTCTAAAAGTGTATCTATCATAGGTTACCCAGGCTTCAAGGGGCTACAACTGAATATTAGAGTGTGTTACTAAAACAGTTTTTCCTCTATGACAGGTGATCCTGGGACTAAACATAAAACTCCAGCTGCCCCTAAGAGTAATGGGAAGAATACACCCATGCTAAGAGATCATTTTGACGGGGCTATAAGAGACTCAGGGGTTAACTTTAAACAATTAATCCAAAACCTTAATATTACATTTTGAGTAATATCAAGTGAAGGCTATTGGGAGAATTCTGTGAGTCTGAAACTTTTTTTTTAATTAATTAACTTTTGCCTGCATTGGGTCTTTGTTACTATGCGCAGGCTCTTTTTAGTTGCAACGAGTGCGGGCTACTCTTCGTTGTGCACAGGCCTCTCATTAAGGTGGCTTCTCTTGTGGAGTACAAGCTCTAGGTGCACAGGCTTCAGTAGTTCTGGCACATGGGCTCAGTAGTTGTGGCTCGCAGGCTCTAAAGCGCAGGCTCAGTAGTTGTGGCCCACGGGCTTAGTTGCTCCGTGGCATCTTCCTGGACCAGGGCTCGACCCCGTGTCCCCTGCATTGGTAGGCGGATTCTTAACCACTGTGCCACCAAGAAAGCCCGTGGGTCTGAAACTTAATGAATATTCCATTGTGAATATTTCCAAAATCTAACAATGGAAGGGCAAAAACGAGGCCCTTTGATCATTTTTCTTTTTTTCATGGCTAAGGTTTGTTTGACTAATACCATAACAGAATTTGGGACACAGCCATTTTGTAATTATCCGTTAACTGTGTATGAGAATAATGAATCAATTTTGCCAACTTAATGCTAAATTTTTTCTCCTAATTTACCTTCTTAATAATGGTTTATCATCTTCAGTGAAAAATGTAACAGCTTTTCCTTTATGCCCGGCTCTTCCAGTTCGACCTAAGAGAAACCAGACCATTAAAAAAAACCTACTTTTGGGAGGAATGGGACCTTCAAGAATCACATATACAAATCACTGGATTTTCACAGCACTAAAAACTTGAGCATGCTGAAGGGACTGGTAGTGGTGCTAAGAGAGGTGAGTAGAGGGGTGGGGCACACGACTCACCTATCCTGTGGATATATTCCACTGAGCTGGTTGGAAAGTCATAGTTGATGACCAGGTTCACACCTTTAAAATCGATCCCTCTGGCTAGCAAGGCTGTACAAATAAGAACCCAGATTTTTCCTGCTCTGAAGCTATGGACTGTGTTATCTCTCTGGTTAACAGAACATATATTAAATGTTTTAGTACCACTCTAGGAATGGAAAACAAGTACTTCATAAATTTAATGCCAATTAAAAAAATTTAGTTGTTCTTTATTGCTTTGAAAGTATGCATTTGACTTTACCTGTTGCTGAGTTCTGTCTGCATGAATAACATCCACATTAATACCTTCATATATGAGCTCATGAAAAAGTTCTTTAGCCCTTTCAATGGACTGAACAAAAACAAGAACAGGTGGATTGAAACCCTAAAAGAAAGCATACATAATCCATAATCAAGAATATAACTGCAGTATTTCATATGATTTTAGTTCATTTTAATTTAGAAATTGACAAATTTCTTAGACCAGAGGTCCAAGCCTGCCTCTGTCTTCCTCACTATCCATTCTCTACAGTGTGGTTCTTTCTCTTGTTGTGTAGTACAAGCTCTCCATCTAATTCCAATAATCTTGTCTAATTAATTCCCCTTCATCTTTCTACAGCAATGGATGCCCACTCTTTGAAATAATCATCTGATTGCTTCTGTGCTTCAGAACATTTTTGTTTCTTCTTAAAATGTAATAGCTGTCATTTTTTTAAAAATAAATTTATTTATTTCATTTATTTTTGGCTGCATTGGGTCTTCGTTGTTGCGTGTGGGTTTTCTCTAGTTGCGGTGAGCAGGGGCTACTCTTCATTGTGGTGTGTGGTCTCATTGTGGTGGCTTCTCCTGTTGCAGAGCACGGGCTACAGGTGCACGGGCTTCAGCAGTTGTGGCTCGCGGGCTCTAGAGCGCAGGCTCAGTAGTTGTGGTGCACAGGCTTAGTTGCTCCACAGCATGTGGGATCTTCCTGGACCAGGGCTCGAACCCGTGTCCCCTGCACTGGCAGGCGGATTCTCAATCACTGTACCACCAGGGAAGCCCCAATAACTGTCATTTTAATCTGTTATTTATCCTAACTGTGGGTTTTCCCCAAAGCTTAGTCCTTGGTTCTCAGTTCTCTCAATATAATCTTTATCTTATCAAGTTCCATAAAATCTCAGTTATCAACCAGCAGCCCTAAGCAAATGATTTTTATTTTTTACATTAATATCATCAAACCCCACCTCTCTCTCAAACCAGCTTTCTATATTTTTGACTGTCAGCATTAGGGCTTAACCTTATTATTTTGGTCCACGCACCCTTTCAGAATCTAATGAAAGAAAGCTATGAAGCTTTCTAACAGGCAACCACACATTCACACAAAATGTTACATATAATTTCAGAAGGTTCACAGAACTCCTGAAGTTTATACATGGCTAAAAATCTCTGGTGTATAATTCCATTTGAGTATCTGTGAAAACCTTAAATTTCCTACTGCCAAATGATATCCTTAAGAACATTAGTAAAACATGCACATAATAGCATTTATTATGTGCCAAGCACTATTGTAAGTACTATATTTCTATTAACTCATTAATAAAACAAAAAACCCCACTCTAGTGTCCTATTCATTAATGCCCCAGTTCTCTAAGAAACCAGGAGAGTGATGGGGGGAGATTCAGGGGCAGATATATACAGGCATACTTTGTTTAATTGCACTTTGCAGATATTGTGTTTTTTACGAATTGAAGGTTTGTGGCGACTCAATGTTCAGCACCATATTTTTCCAACAGCATTTGCTCACTTCACGTCTCTGTATCACATTTTGGTAATTCTCACAATATTTCAAACTTCTTCATTATATTTGCTGTTGTGATCTATGATCAGTGAGTGATCTTTAATGTTTCTGCTATGACTCAGTGAAGGCTCAGGTGTTGGTTAGCATTTTCAGCAATAAAGTATTTTTAAGTTAAGGTACGTACATTATTTTTTAGACATATGCTATTGCACACTTAATAGACTACAATATAGTGTAAACATAACTTATCTATACACTGGGAAACCAGAAAATTCCTGTGACTCACTTTATTGTGACATTGGCCTTACTGTGGTGGTCTGGAACAGAACCCGCAGCGTGCTGGTGTGGAAAAAGGAGGCATTCAGGGCAGCAGGTAGGTCTTTCCCTGGCCTACCCCGAGCTGGGAACAGAAATCTTAATATATTCTGAGAGGAGAGCCTCTCCCTGTCGAGACAAGAGTTGCTCCAATGTGCTTCTTACCGATTTACCACTGGATTACTAAATATGACGCAGGAATAGCACTCAACCTCCCTTTTTTTTTTTTTTTAAGTTTCTAAAACCTTTTATTTCAGCTTAAATATGGAAACAGCCAGGGCACGGAGGGGGGTCCACCCAGGAATCCTGTGGCAGGACCCCCTCAATAGCACACAGCTCAGGGACCCAGGCCACAGCACTGATCACCCTACCTGGGGACAGGGAGGAGAGCTGGGGGCCCTGCAGCCAGTTCTGGATGGGAGTTAGGGTGTGGGCAGGGAGAAGCTGGGACAGAGAGACCCCCAAGACTGCCAGCAGGAGGCAGGAGACCCAGCAGAGCCCCAATCAAGGGTCTGCCAGGAAGTTAAGTGCTCATAATAAATCCGTCTTCCAAGGCTAGTAATACAAGTAATTGCTAGTAATATTACACCTAGTAATACAAGGCTTGGTGAACATTAACAAAACTCAAGAATGTAGTCCAAATATACCTTTTTAACAAGTTCTCTCATGGCCAGAAGTTTTCCAGTCTCAGACCCAACGAAGAGAAGCTCTTGTTCTACGGTCTCTACTGCAGAATTCCTAAGAAGAAAAGATCCCTTGTAGTTTGCAAGAGCCAATTTTTGTTTCACCCCTTGAATTCTAAATAAATGAAAAAATTTACACACAACTCCAACAGAATGACCTTTTCCACTGTCAATATAAGTACTGAATTATTTATATTTTAACTTAAAGACAAAGTTGTTATTTTTAAATGTTTTATTCATTCTTTTTAATCCAAGTATAGTTGATTTACAATGTTATATTAGTTTCAGGTGTATGGCAAAGTGATTCAGTTATGTGTGTATATATATGTGTGTGTGTGTATATATATATTATTTTTCAGATTCTTTTCCATTATAGTTTATTACAAGATACTGAATATAGTTCCATGTGCTATACAGTAGGACCTTGTTGTTTATCTATTTTATATACAGTAGTTTGTATCTGCTAATCCCAAACTCCTAATTTATCCCCACCTCTGCCTTTTCCCTTTGGTAACTGTAACTTTGTTTTCTATGTCTGTAAGCCTGTTTCTGCATTGTAAATAAGTTCATTTGTATCATTTTTTAGATTCCACATATAAGTGATATCATATGATATTTGTCTTTCTCTGTCTGACTTACTTCACTTAGTATGATAATCTCTGGGCCCATCCATGTTGCTGTATGGCATTATTTCATTCTTTTTTATGACTGAATAATATTCCTCTGTGTGTGTGTGTTTAAGTGTGTGTGTGTGTGTGTACACCACATCTTCTTTACCCATCATCTCTCAATGGACATTTAGGTTGCTTCCATGTCTTGGCTATTGTAAATAGTGCTGCTATGAACACTGGGGTGCATGTATCTTTTCGAATTATAGTTTTCTCAGGATATATGCCCAGGAGTTGAGATTGCTGGATCATATGGTAACTCTATTTTTAGTTTTTTAAGGAACCTCCATACTATTTTCCATAGTGGCTGCACCAATTTACATTCCCACCAACAATGTAAGAGGGTTCCCTTTCTCCACACCCTCTCCAGCATTTATTCTTTTTTCTTTTTTTAATTTTTATTGGAGTATAGTTGATTTACAATGTTGTGTTAGTTTCTCTAGCATTTATTCTTTGTAGACTTTTTGATGATGGCCATTCTGACTGGTGTGAGGTGATACCTCACTGTACTTTTGATTTGCATTTCTCTAATAATTAGTGACGTTGAGCATCTTTTCATGTGCCTACTGGCCATTTGGATGTCTTTGGAGAAATGTCTATTTAGGTCTTTGAATGTTTTGTTATGATTATAAAAATGTTATCTCAAGAAAATTAAAAAAAATAAAGACATAAACAATAAAATAAATTACCCACAATTCTACCATTTTAGAATAAACTTCGACATTTTGCTGTGTTCTAGTCATAAATTTTCATGTGTCTAATTACTTACAGAATCTTTCTAAAAGTAAAATTATTGGGTAAAATGAGAACATTTTAAAGGGGGTTGTTACAGATGCCTAAATTTTTTTCTTAATGGTTAGCAAAGGTTTATTTATTGACAAACAGTTGGGGTGAGGTATCTTTAGGCTTTATTAACACTCTATACCATGTATAAATACTTTTTCCATTGTTATCTGCCTTTATAATTATGTTTATGGTTAATCTGTTCTATTTTTCTTTTTATACACAGGAGTTTTATGTTGAAAGTAGACAGGATATTCTTTACTGTTTCATTTGGCTTCTGTTTTACTTAACATGTTACTACAGGCACCTTTTTCATATAGCTACAATTTTCACTCCGACCATTTCATGCGTTGCATTATAGTATATCAAGTGGCAATATCATAATTTCATAAGACTTTTCTCTATCATTTAGCATAAATGCTCCCCAAAATATTTTTAAAAAGCAATTATAAATCAAGTGGCTCAGTAACATCAGCTTCCTTCTCTGTGGCCCTACTTTGTTAAGCCATCAACGAGATTAAATCCTTTGGGTGGCCACAGAGCTCATGTCATACTTTGTGGACTGGAAAAACCAACTAAACGCATGAGGATAGGAATATTAATATGACAATATGAGAATCTCCCTTTGGATTATTCTAAAATAGAAAATGCTTAATCAATCTTGACTTTAAAGAATGTATTTCTTTCAGTCAAACTCTTTTTATCAATCTTAACCCACACAACCTATCTCTTTTAGTCTAAAATAATGACTTGTGTTTTTTTAAAAAATGAGTGGGATAATGTGGAAGAACAATTACCTTGCTCCAATGGAAACAGTAATGATATTATCCAAGTTGAGTCTGCACCACTGCTCAACATCATAGGCAAAAGTTGCACTGAACATAGCTCTTTTGACCTTGTGGGATGTGCAGGCCAAGAAAATGGAAGCCAGCTGGTCTCTGAACCCAGTTTTGCCATCTTCAAACAGTTTATCTGATTCATCTACTACCAGCCATTCAACACTAAGAAATAACAAAAAAAAAAACTTGTGGGTATTGAACTGAAAGATCCAAGATGCTTCACTACCTGTGGGAACAAATGAAGAAGTCCAACCACAATGATGCTTCTCAGATCTACATATCATACCAGAAAAAGTATAAGAAAAATAAGCAAGAAAAAGGTGAAAACAAAATAAATATAAATTAATGTACCTATTCCATTAGCCCCAAAGATATGAGGTTCCACTGGCAATGACAGAAGCTCAGATAAACCTTATGAACGCCATCACCATTGCTGAAAGATGTGAAAATTTCTAGGCGAATTCTGTACTAACTGCTTATCGGAATCTGTTAACTTTCTTCCAGACCAGGATAGTTACTTTTCTATGAGTTTAATGAAAACATTTTTCTCAGCATCAACATAGCAAGCTCCAAAGAGCAATAATACAAGTAACTGAGGACAAAATATAATCAATTTCATGAAAAACACACATAAAAGACATTATTAAAGTAATTTACCTTGTTAAGTCTATTCCCGGAGGATCTTGCTTTAATAAATAGATTAGTCGATTTGGAGTAGTCACAAGAATATCTGTAAGGAAAAATAAATGGTACAAATTGCAAAAACAACATTCATCCCTCTTGAATTAGGGGATTAAGTCTCCTGAATTTCCGTTAATAACCTCAGGTGGGGAGAAGTGGTTTTATGCACTACACCACCAACAACACAATAAGCTAATATACATATTTTTTAAATCCATCATAGCACAAACTACTATATCCTTACTCTCCTTTTATCTGATCTGCTTTCTCAGCTTCTAAGAGGCAAGAATACTATAATCCACCAATTTGCTTAACAAACATTTGTTTGTTTTTCAGGAAAATACTTTCCTTAAATGCAACTTTACTCAGAAGCTCAAGATAAAAGACAAGTAAAACAGATTCTCTGGCTGATCTAAGAGTAGGGATGTAAATCAATCTTATCTGCAGAATATTTCCATGGCAGATTAACAATCAATAGAATAAGCAGGGATTCTCAACCTCAGCACTACTGGCATTTTGGTTCAGACAGCTCCTTGTTGTAGGAGGCTGACCTGTGTGTTGCAGGATGTTTAACAGCATCCCTGGCTTCTGTCCCTATACTAGTAGCACCTCTCCCCAGTTGTGATGACTTAAAATGTCTCCAGATATTGCCAAGTATCCCTGGGATAGAGGGTGAGGTGGGGGTGAAGGGCAGAATCACCTCTGGTTGAGAACCACTGGTATATATTTATATATCTACTGGGTGGGGGTGAGGAGGAGATCTCTTTCAGCTTTTCTAAAAATCCAACTAACTACACTTGAAGAACTTCTAGGTAGCAATTAGGATACTTGTAATTTCTAACTCCCTTACATCTCAAGCACGAAGCCCCTTACCAAACTTCTTAGATGATTTAGGTCCAAATTTCTTGGCTGCAACTGCTGCTTTGTGGATCATGTGTATCCTGAATCCTGTTCCCTCAGATATTTTTACTAACTCTCGGTGAATCTGAAACAGAAAATGATAAAAACATTAGCTGCTAAAATACTTGGATAAGATGTATAGTCTCTTTTTCATTATTAACAAAATAAATCTAGTATCAACTCATGAATACCTGAAATTAAGCCCATAATAATCTGTAGATTAACCTGGAATCTCAGCATTTTGGAACGTCAATACTAAGTAAGATTCAGTAGTTTTTTCCGGTCTAGTAAACTAGTTCCAAGAGATAAAACCAAAACTCTTCCATTCTGTTACATATTGTTTGTAGAATACAGTACTGTTACAAAACTATTTCATACTTAGCATGTATTTTATATTAAGCACATTGGGAGGGTAGAGTGGATCATTGTATAGTTTTACTTTCTCAAAAACTGAGATGAGGTTTCATTTTTCTAGGTGAGGAAAAAAAGTTTTAGAGGGGAACTATATATGATAGTAGCCTTCCAACTTCAAGGATCTTAGAGCATATACCAAAGTATAAATGTTAAGAACAACATATTTTGTAAAACTGAAAAGACTTAGAAGACTGGCCCACATGCAGTAAGACACAGAGAAGTGTGCTTTGAACAGAATATGTGACCATGAGAAAGACACGGGCCTTACTCTTTTGGACCTTTCTATTACCCTCAAATAAGAAAGATGACTGACAAACACAAACACAACCTCTTCAGAAAGTACCAGTCATACCTGGCTGGCAAGTTCTCGTGTTGGTGATATAATCAGGGCTCTGAAGCCTTTGTTTGTGGGTTGTTTCAGGTGCATTAAAATAGGAATGCTAAAAGCCAAAGTCTTTCCAGATCCAGTAGGAGCAGAAGCCAGAAGTTCTCGACCCTAAAAACAGAGTATATTAAGTAAGAGTACATACATTTTTCAGAGCCCAGTCAAATAATGCTACCAGCCATAAAAATAACAAAATTATACATAATAAATCCAAACACTCACATTTCCATCACTCTTCTAACTTCTCCAATATTTGCTTTTCTACCCACCCCTGCTACAACCGCCCCAATAGAGTTTCTGAGCATTATTACTAAAGTTCATTTGAACTGGGTAAAGAAAGTAGATAACTAAAACCCAAAGATGATTCACAACCTTATTTCCATTATTTCAATTTTTCTTTCCCCTAAACCTCTTTATCAAAGCAAAATTACAAAACCAACTTTTTGACCTGATATCTGCATTGCTCCATCCTTAAAGAAGGTTTTAATAAATAACAGAATGGCTAAAAGTAAGAAATAAAAAGTGGTGAGGGCCTCCCTGGTGGTGCAGTGGTTGAGAGTCCGCCTGCGGATGCAGGGGACATGGGTTCGTGCCCCGGTCCGGGAAGATCCTACATGCCGCGGAGCGGCTGGGCCTGTGAGCCATGGCCGCTGAGCCTGTGCATCCGGAGCCTGTGATTTTTTTTTTTTGTCACTGTGATTTTTAAAGCTTTAAGTTAAGGTCACTACAGAAACAACCTTAAATGAAAACTAAAAGCAAATTTACTATAATGTCAGTCAACAACATCATTCAAATATATTCTTATTTCAGTTCCCAAAGAAAATGAAAAGGGTTAGTATGGATGAGGAGAGAGGGAACTCATATCCTTTGGCTACTAGAACTGAAGGCCATCTTGGTTATGTTGGGGAAAAAAGTCAGCTCTCACCACTACAAAAAGAAACCTCAGAAAAACTTAATTTCCAAAAGTCTAAGTTAACTCATACCTCTATCAACAACACATAAACAAATTATGGTATATTCATACAACAGAATACTACTCAGTAACAAACTACTGATATATGCAACATGGAGGAATCTCAAAAACTGTATTAGAGTGAAAGAAACCAAAAAGATTAAATAATGAATGATTCCACTTACGTGATTCTATAAGAGGAAAAACTAAAACATGGCAATAGAAACCAGAAAAGTGCTTACCTCTGGGCGGGGGTCAGGTGAGGACTGAATGGAAGGGGTATGAGAGAACTGGCTGGAGTGACAGAAATGCTACACATCTTCACTGAGTTGATGGTTACATAGGGTATGCACTGTTGAAACTCAATGAACTGTGCACTTAAAATCTATGCATTTTTTTGGTACTTAAATAGACTTCAATAATAAAAAGTACTGGGATAAAAACAAAGTCAGGTTATGTACAAGAATTCTGTATTTCTGAAATAGTTCTTGAATATTACAAACTAAATCATGGATGAAAAAACAGAACATAGTCCCTATCCTCAGAAGATTAACACTCTTAGTTAAATGGAAGAGATGAATATAATTAATGCAAATCCATAGTAAAGTGTAAGACAAATGTTGCAAGAAAAAGAAAACACATGGAGAACTGGGTGGTAGGGGAAACAGTGTTGGTAAAGGAAAAAGATCACATCTAGCAGTAGTGATCAAGACAAATCTTACGGAGGCACAGGTATTAGAGACGGACCTTGAAATCAAGGGTAGGATTTCAACAAGGGGAGATAAGGCAGAAAGGAACATTTCAAAGACAGAGGAAAGAGAATGAACACACACACACATACACATGCACGCATACTCACTTACAGGCCTTCATACTCACATGCAGCATAACTGGAATGGCTTGCATTTGGATTGGCGTAGGTATCTGGAAGCCTGCATCTAGAATGTTCTGAAGCAGTCGAGAATTGATTTTAAATTCCTGGTCAAGTTGCTGAAATGTAGCAATTGGGTCAGGAAGATCAGTTCCTTGGACATGAATTTTATGTTTATTCCGGAAGAAGTTTATCTGAAAAGTGAAATAAAGGAGTCGCCATGAATGTGGTCAAATACCGTGTCAGATGTTGTAAAGCAACAGTAACGGTTTCTGGGATAAGCTTTAGTAACATATGAAACTTTCTGGTTAAATTCCAATCCCTACAAGATACAGATATTAGGTATAATTCGTGCCCTTTCATAGAAGGAAGACCTTCATAACAATGAAACCTATCTATCCACACTTTCCTCATATTAATGTCAATGCCATGAATAATGTGTTATTCACATTAATGTGCTACTGTCACAGTCACAATCTTATATAAACTTCTAGAAGGCAGGCACTGAATCAATCTATTGTCTTTATGTGGCACTTAGCAGACAAGTGCCAATGCTTTTTAATGATTACCCTAAACTCTACTTATTAAGACTGAGTGCCAAAAGCAGAATCAAGTGATGCTGATTTTTTTTGTTTTCCCATTCTCTGATCCAGACAGCCAAATTCTAGATTCTGGATTACAAACTGAGCTGAACAATACTCTCCATCTGCAATACAGCAGGAGAGCAGCAAACAAGACAACGGCATATTTGTTGTTTCTTCTGAATTCTACTCCTCCTAGTCCCAAGTCATAAAATAGGTTTCTTAAGAATTCTAACTCTCAAATCCCTGTCGGAGGAAATCCTTCTAAACCAGTGTGAGCTTAACATAAAGGAGAAAGGGGGCCAATTTCATGTTTATCAAAAGGGAATAAAAAATTTTAAAAATTTAATTCTAAACACATCATCAATTTGGACCTAAGTTTCAAAATTTCAAGATACTTTCAAGAATTTTAAACTTTAAAAATTTCAGCCACAGCACAAACACTACTTTGCTTTAAGTTTCCATTAAAGTAAAATCTAATCTAATGTAAGTAATCTTCTAAACAAAACCATACTCGTTTTTACCACCAGAATAACTCAAGGATAGCGAAAAAGTCATTAGGCCAGAAAAACAATTGGATGAAGCCATTTTTCTAACCTTTTCTTTTCTGAGCTGCTCCAACTTTCCTGAAGTTAGTTTATTTTCTCTTTTAACTTTTTTATTTTCAATCTTTGCTTCCACAGATGATATCCACTGTATAGTAGAAACTTCTTGAGACGTAATTTCTAAAATATATTTTTAAAAAATTAAAAGATTTTAAGTGCAACATTCTTAGGTGGCACAAACAGGCCATACCTTACCTTCACACTAAACAAAAGAAAAAGTACTAGTGGTTGCAACTAGATGAAAGAAAGTAATAGAAGGTATAAAAATTGGGAAAGGAGGGCTTCCCTGGTGGCACAGTGGTTGAGAGTCTGCCTGCCGATGCAGGGGACACGGGTTCGTGCCCCGGTCCGGGAAGATCCCACGTGCCGTGGAGCAACTAAGCCCATGCACCACAACTACTGAGCCTGTGCTCTAGAGCCCGTGAGCCACAGCTACTGAGCCTGAGTGCCACAACTACTGAAGCCCGCGTGCCTAGAGCCCGTGCTCTGCAACAAGAGGAGCCACCCAATGAGAAGGATAAAATGGCTAGGAAACTTAATAGATGTAACAGACAAAGAAAAAAGGTAAATACTCCTATTTTTGAGTACAGAAAAAAACCTTGTGAAAAACAGGCAAGGTGTAAAAACAAACAAGTCACAAAACTTGAAATGTAAATATCCAACAAAGCCTATGAAAAGATGTTCAACCTCACCAGTTATCAAGAAAATACAGGGGCTTCCCTGGTGGCACAGTGGTTAAGAATCTGCCTGCCAATGCAGGGGACACGGGTTTGAGCCCTGGTCTGGGAAGATCCCACATGCTGTGCAGCAACTAAGCCCATGCACCACAACTACTGAGCCTGCGAGCCACAACTACTGAAGCCGGCGAGTCTAGAGCCCGTGCTCTGCAACAAGAGAAGTTACCCAATGAGTAGCTTACGCACCGCAATGGAGAGTAGCCCCTGCTCGCCGCAACTAGAGAAAGCCTGCGCTCAGCAACAAAGATTCAATGCAGCCAAAAATAAACAAATTTAAAAAAATACAAATTAAAAAATAGTTTCACTCATGAGATTGGCTAAAATGTTAAGACCAACAGTATCCAGCATTGACATGGCTGTGGGAAGTCATTTTGTATCTGTTCAAAGAAAGAAGTGTGCATATCCTTTCACATAGTGAATTCACATTTAGGATGCTAATTACAGAAATACAGCACCTGTACAAAAAGATATATGTACAGGTATCTTATTGTAGCAATATTCGTAATCACAAATACCTGGAAACAACCTGAATGCCATCAACTGACAAATAGCTGTATACTGTCTGAGGTGTAATCATAAGCTTGCATAATTTCTGTAATTGAAAAAAGAAAAAAAAATACATCAAGCACTAACCTGAAGTCATCTTCTTCCTCTTTTTCTTGTTCTGCTCCCTCTTCCTTTCAGTTAGGCTCTCTTCATTTTTCTCTTCATCTTGTAGTTCCTGATGAGTTCTTGATGATTCACTCTCACCTGGGACAGACTTCTTGTTTCCAAAAAAGTCCAGTCCCTGTAGCACCTCCGAAGAATCAAAGTCATATTTCCTTTTTCCTATCTAAAACCCAGAAAATTTCAAATGAAATCTATAGACAGACTGCACTGTTTTCACCCTAGCAGTGTTGGCAGTTAAGGGTGTGGATACAATGACTCCCCATCTTTTTTATCTTTCACCAAATATTTGTTTGAGCTGACAAGTGTGTGTTTGGGCAAATGGAATCCAAGATGATACCTTTTCTGACCTTATAAAAGTAATAATAATAGTCATAATAGCAACTAACACTTATAAGCCTAACACATGCTGTCAGGCAGATTTCTAAGCATGTTTAGATATATTAAATTCCTTCTTCCTTCAACAACCCTAACGAGGTAAATACCAATATTACAGATGAGAAAATCGAGGCATTAAGAGGTTAAGTAACTTGACCAAGGTCTCAAAACTAGTAACTGGCCGACCCAGGATTTTACCTGAATAATCTGGTTCCAGAGTTCAAACTCTTAATAACTACGCTATGCCGCCAGACAGAGAAAGAAGAAACACACGTGTTGCACACACACACAAATGTCCCTAGTCCCAATACCAAGAAATCTTGATATTCAAGATTTTCCACAATTGGGCCCTAACTACTCCCGATTTATCACTCACTAATTCCCTATGTAAGATCTCCCATTTCTAAATCGCTCTTCTCATTGGTTACTTAACACGCCATGGAGTTGCGGGAATAAAAAAAAAAACATGCCCACTAAAGGCATACGCATGCCAAGACAAACCTAGAGAGACTACAGTGAAATCATCTGTTCTCTCCGTTTGGGATTTCTCAAATTCTTTTCCATCCGTTTCGGAAAAAAGATAACTTCTGAAAGTAGGATTCTAACTGTGCTTTGAATAAACTCAGAAAGGAGGCCGGGAGGAAACGTTTCCTTGCTAGACCCAACAAAGTCTACAGAATGATGGGAAAAAGAGTTCATTCAGAAGGCTGCAGTAAGCTGAACGCCAAGGGAGGGAAAATGCCCCACAGCCAGGCCACGGGGTCTCCGAGTGCCGACTCCCCCAGCAGCCAGTTCCTTCTCCGGCACCTGCCCCTTCTCAGTTACTCAGGCTTCTGACGCCTTGCACACAGTACCTTGAATCGGGCAGCGTCCGCCGAGAAGCGTCTCACGTCGAATTTCGCCCCCGCGCCGAGCCGGCGAAACAGATCGTGAGCATCCATCTTTTCCCAGAAAGCTCCGCGGTCCCACAGCGCCTGCGCAGAGGACTCCCCTCCCAGAAGGTCTGGGGCTAGACCTTGGGCGGAAGTGGCTCCGGGGGGCGGAGCTTGGCGGCAGTGAGAGTTTGGGAGTTTTTATCGTCTTACAATGCGTCGTTTTTTATTTGTTCTTTAAAAAAGTATTTATCAAGATCCTCTTAAGCCGGGCACTGTTCTGCACTTTTAGGGATAGTTTAGTAAACAACACCCCAGGAATCTCACCTCGGGAAACATATTTTAGTGTGGGTGGAAGATGTTGTTAACAAATAAGCAGAATAATTCCTGAAAAAGTGCTATGAAACAAAACAGTGTAATTGATAGAGAAAGGGAGAGGAGCCACTTTTAGGTAGGTTAGGTTCATTCTGATGAAGTGATATTTGATCTAAGAGGAGGCAGCCTTTCCCAGATATGGGAAACAGCATTCCAGACACAGGAAACATTGGCTGAAGAAGGAAAACGTTTTGGAACATTGAGAAAATAGAAAGAAGGCCAGGGTGACTGGAGCCAAGTTGCAGTGAGGGAGTGGTACAGATAGGGTTGAAGGGACAAATGAAAATCAGATCTCATAGACTTTTTTTTTTTTGTGCGGTACGCGGGCCTCTCACTGTTGTGGCCTCTCCCGTTGCGGAGCACAGGCTCCGGACGCGCAGGCTCAGCGGCCATGGCTCATGGGCCCAGCCGCTCCGCGGCATGTGGGATCTTCCCAGACCGGGGCACGAACCTGTGTCCCCTGCATCGGCAGGCAGACTCTCAACCACTGTGCCACCAGGGAAGCCTTCATAGACTTTTATAACAGGGTCATGGTAAGGAATTTGGATTTTAATCTAAGCATGCTAGGAAGCTATTCAAATTTTTTTTACTGAGAGTGCAACATGGCTTAGTTTATTACATTTTGTATTTATTTTCATTGTATCTGTACTGTACAAAATTATTTACTTATGAGTTGCCTCCCCCTTCTAGAATGAAGTCTAGGAGCACAGAGATCTAATTTGCTTCACTGCTGTATCCCCAGTTCCTGTGTGCTCTCAATAAATATTTGATGAATGAATGAGTGAATGCTTTGTAAAAGATTACTCTGGCTATTTGGAGGATGGACCATAGAAAGGGTAAGAGTGGAAACAGTTCAGTCAAAGTAGAAATGATGATGGTGGCTGGGATTAGGGTGGTATCTGTGCTGATGGAGTTAAATGGATAGATTTGGGGTATATTTTGGAGGTAGGTCTAAATTCACCTGATGAATTTCATGTGGAGGTGAAGGAAAGGGAGGAAATACTCCTAGGTTTTTTGTTTGAAATCCGGGGTAGGTGGCATGCCATTTACTGAGCTAGGAAAAACTGAAAGGAGAACAGCTTTTTTGTGTGTGAGGTTGAGGCATGGGGGGTGGAATCAGTTTTTATGTTTTGGGCATGTTAAGTTGCCTCGTTGACCTTAAGTGGAGATGTCCAGGTGGGTAGTTGATGCCATGAATCTGAAGCTCAGGGGAAAAGGTCAGGGCTAGAAAAATAAATTTAGGAGTCATCAACATATAAATGGTACAATGGAATCATATCAAACAAGCATTTAACTTATTAAAATTGAGTTATACATATTCAGCCAGAGAGTGTGAGAAATACTTTAAATTGTGTGATTCCTTTACACTCAAGTGAAGTAAGTGTGGAGTGAGGATGAGATGAGAGATGTGAGTCTGCTGTACCCTCAGATGGAGTCAGTCCCCAATTCTCTCATTGTGGGAGCAGCTTGCCGTTCCAATTGTGTCTGCTCTTTAAAAATAAGTATTTTTCATGAAATGTGGCTCCTGAATGAAAGCCCCAAGTTCTTTTTCATCTATTGCTCAATAAAAACAATTTATCTCAACATGGCAAGGGAAAAAAAATCAACTGAGTTTTTTAGGAAATGGAGTGTTTGGTCTTCAGTTTGGCACATAAGTATGGCCACAATCATGTGTAAAATCAACATGTATGAAACCACAACTTCTGTAATTTATAAGTGATTTAAGTAGTTTCCAAGAGTAATTACACTTCATGAGTTTTTTTTTTTTTTCTTTATGAGCCGACTTTAGAACCCAATCCCTATGTAAGTGGTGACAAACCCATATCTAAAAGCACGGTCATAAATGTGATCACTTAGAGACATTGTGTGACTAGGGAAGAGAAGTGGACCCAGAACTCACCTTTAGAGTACACCAGCATTTAGAGATTGGGTAGAGGAGGATATAACTATAAAACAAAAGTTTGAGAAGCAATCAGTGAGGTAGGAAGACGAGGAATGTGGTGTCCTGGCAGCCAGAGGAAAGTTTCAAAAAGAAGGTAGTGATCAGATGTTTCAAAGGCTGTTGAGAGGCTGAGCACGAAGAAAAAAGATCACTGAATTTGGCAACATGGAGGTCACTAGTGACCTAATATCAGTTTCAGTGGCATGGTGGCTGGAGATGATTGAGCGCTAGAGGTGGAGAAAGGGAGACTGTGATGAAGCCAACTCTTTTTTTTTAAATAAATTTATTTGTTTTTGGCGGTGTTGGGTCTTTGTTGCTGCATGCTCTTTGTTGCGGTGCACATGCTTCTCAATGCAGTGGCTTCTCTTGTTGCAGAGCATGGGCTCTAGGTGCACCGGCTTCAGTATTTGTGGCTCGTGGGCTCTAGAGTGCAGGCTCAGTAGTTGTGGCACACGGGCTTAGTTGCTCCACAGCATGTGGGATCTTCCGCGACCAGGGCCCAAACCTGTGTCCCCTGCATTGGCAGGCGGATTCTCAACCACTGCGCCATCAGGGAAGTCCCTGAATCCAACTCTTTCCAAAGGTTTAACTGAGAAGGAAAGCAGAGAAGTAGAGTAGTAACTAGAGGCAGATGTGGGTTCAAAGGTGAGTTTTGCTTTTTTTTTTTTTTTGATATAAACCTGGAGCAAGTTTTCACAAACTCCGTCTTTTGGTTTGTGCCAAAAGACTTTATGACATTGTTTTTTTAAAAATCACAACAGCAGTATCAAAGACAACCTATGTACAAACATTTTACAAAAGAAATATTGCTAGTATCAGCTGTAATAAGGGCAAGTTGAAGAATAGATGCTGAGTTTCTGGGCCAAAGTCTGCCCTCAAAGCCATCTAAAATGTGTTCAGGCAGCTGAAACAGGCTTCTTTCTGATGACAAGCATGCGTGGTCGGTAATATTAATACAAACGATGGTAAATGAGGATACTACTGGGCCCAAGTAGCGAACTCCTCATCAGGAAGGCCACCATACAAGTGGAGCTAATCCAATAACCTAAACCCAAGACAGTAAAAGCGCTGTTTCCCATCTAAACGCATTTAAGCCTTCAGCAATGATTGCGTCACGTGTAAACGATGCTGGGTTGTCATACAGACACTTGATTCTTATACATAACCCTATGCCAAACTTCCCTTAACTCTCGAGTCAGGTTTCTGGTTGGACCGAAAGGGGAGGAATTTTAGAAATGCTTCCTTCAGGACAGAAGTCAGAAAGAGAGGTGATCCTGAGAACAGGATCTATTAAATTTGGTGGCGGCGGGGGGGAGGCAGGAATTTGGGAGGAGGAATGACTCCTTGGGGCCAAGAATGAAGAAGCGTGACTCACTTGGGTCTGGGACCTTGCTGAAATCTGATCCCCACCCCACCCCAGCCCCGCCGGTGTCTACAAGCTCGGTTCCTTTCTCATCTCCCCCAGTTCCTTCATCTCCACCTTCTTGTACTTCCCCGACTTCCTCCAGTTGGTGATCACCAGGACGGTCACGCCGGCGACCAGGGCCACCACGACCACCACGATGACGGCGATGAGGCCGCTGGTGAGGCGCTTCATGGAGAACTGGGGGGACTTCTCATCCAGGAGGTAGATGAGCGTCCGCTCCAAAAGCAGGGGCTCTCCGCGCACGCGCACGTCGAGGCCGCGGTGGCCGGTGAACAGCGACTCGCCCTTGAAGTCCCTCTCGAAGCAGTAGGTGGCGTCGGCGATGTCCACGTCGCCGGCGACCTTCTGCGACGTGTTCTGCTGCAGCTCGATCTGGATGGTGGGGTGCTCGTAGTGCACGGCCGCCACGAACTTGGGGTGCAGCGGGTCGCGCTCCCGGAAAAGCCGCCGCAGCTCGGCCTCCAGGTCCGAGGGGTTGAAGGCGCGGGCGGCCGGGCGGTGGCGCAGGTCGATGAGGATGGGGTGGGTGCGCACCAGCTCGTCGCAGCGCAGGCTCAGGTCGACCTTGTCGGTGCGGCGCATGCCCACCGAGTTCACGCACCACCACACGGACGTCTGGTTGCACTAGCGCGCCTTGAAGCGGCCCTGCTGGTCGCAGTCCGGCGCGTACAGGCCGTCGTTGTCCAGGAGCGCGTGCTCGCTCGGCCGTACCAGGGCGCGGACGCTCTTCCGGGTGCTCACGCGCGCCTTGAGCAGCAGGCACTTGGATGTGAGCGTGGAGCAGTCGACCTCCAGGCCCGAACCGAGCACGCGGCACAGAAAGCGGCCCCCCGGGCCGCTCCGGTTGCACACGGTCATCTTGCTGGTGGGGCACGTGCACTTGTCCTGCGCGGCCGCTTGATCGATCACCGCCGCCAGTAGTAGGAGCGGCGGCAGCAGCGACGGCGAAAGCAGCGCGAGGCCCGGACCCTGGGCCATGGTGGGGCGGGGCGGAGGAGTGCGGAAGGGGCGCGGGCTGGCGAGCGCTGGGGCCTCTTCCGAGCTCGGGCTCCGCTGTCTGAGAAGGTCTCCAGGTGTCTGGGGTTTTGCTTTTTGTTTTTGATGTTTTTAAGGATGGGTGATGGGGAATATTTGTAAATTGCAAGGAATGGTCCAGTGAAAAGATGGAAATTGTTGATGTAACAGAGACGGGAGAAAATAATGGGATGGGCGTTAGATGAGATTTTGTCAGGGAGTGTTGGAGGGCTGAGGGGGGAAGAAATTATATGAAATAACATCCTCAAAGAGTGGGAAAATGAACTTACTGGGAAAAAGCAATAATACCGATGGGCAGTGAATGCTCATTTGAGTTGGAAACAATGAATTAAAAAAGAGACTAATCAGCATGATTCAGCTACTTAGATAAGGGTGTGAAGAAGTTGTATTGCTGGATTTAGCCGGGGTTAAAGTATTTTCAGGTAAATATGATAGAGGATTATGGCAGAACTTGTGCGCCCTCTCCCGCCTCAAAAAGGTCCCCTGGGATTGATAGTTCAACAGAGATTTGACCTCCTGAAACCCAAGAAGGAAGGGGAAAATCGCTGGGATGGCAGTCTTATTCAGAATAATACTCTGGGTTAGATTAATAAGCCAACTTGCTTCCCTTCTTTCAGAGGAAAGAATTGTATGGAGTATTGAATATGTGCTCTATTTTACTTTCATAAGCATATAGTTAGAGTGAAACGAGTCTGAGCTTAAATTCCTCCCAGCCTCTCCACCTGCCAGCTGTGACCTGGTCAAATTAACCTCTTGGTCTAATTTCCTCATTTGTAAAATGAGGATTATGATACCTACAGCAGGATGGTTATCAGCGTTAAGCTGAGCTCATAGGGCAATGGTGTATAATGGAAAAAGCATGGGTTTGGGGTGTCAGAAAGACTTATGTGTGAATCCAGTTGTATTATTTAATAATTTGAGCATTGTAGGCAGGTTATTTCACTGTTCTGTGCCTCAATTTCCTCACTGGTAAAATGGGGATTATAGCATTATAATATCCTATAATCCTACCTTGAAGGCTAGGAGTAACACTGGTTCAGAGATCAAAATGGTGGGAATTGGCTTAGGATTCTATCTGTCTATCTACATTTATCCATATTAGAAATATGTGTTATATATATGTGTGTGTTATTGTATAAAGCTTTTGGAACAAAATCTCAAACACAGTAGGTGCTTAATAAATATTAGTCCTTTTCTTTCTTGCAGTCCATTCTCCTAGAGCAATAGTTCTTGGCCTTAACAGCACTTTAGAATCCTCTGAGAAACTTAAAAAACAAAAGAAAACTTGGTCCAACCCCCAGAAATCCTGGTTTCATTGTTCTGGAGGAGCTCTCTGGCCTGTAATTTTTGAAAGCTTCTCAAGTGAATCTAATTGCACTCAGGATTAAGAATCACTGCTAGAATTATCTTTCTAAAGCCCAAATGAGACTATGTTGCTTCTCTGCTTAAAAATTTCTCATGATTTTCCACTGTCTACTGAGTGTAGTCCGAGCTCCTGTGACTTGTACGCCAGACCCTTAGCAGTGATTCTCAACTCTCTCAGGACACATGACACACTCCCATAAATAACTTCAGCTTGAGTTCAACTGCCCCCAACCCTTTTACTTAGCAGTTGTGTGATCTTAGGCAAGTTACTTATCCTCTGTAAGCTTTAATTTTATCATCTGATTTTGCCTTTGCTTCTTCTAACTCTGAACCTTTGTACACGTTTTTTTTTTCTTCTTGGAATGTCCTCTCTCTTTTTCCTCTCTGGCAAATGCCTTATATTCTTTGAAATTCAGTTTATATGACTTATGGTTACCAAAAGGGTAAGGGGGGGCAGATAAATTGGGAATTTGGGATTAACAGATACACCATACTATATATAAAATAGGTAAACAACAAGGACCTACTGTAGAGCACAGGTAACTATATTTGATATCTTGTAATAACTTATAATGGAAATGAATCTGAAAGAGAATATATATATGTATAACTGAATCACTTTACTGTACACCTGAAACATTGTAAATCAACTATACCTCAACAACAACAAAAAATTCAGGGGCTTCCCTGGTGGCACAGTGGTTAAGAACCCGCCTGCCAATGCAGGGGACACGGGTTTGAGCCCTGGTCTGGGAAGATCCCACATGCTGTGGGGCAGCTAAGCCTGTGAACCACAACTACTGAGCCTGTGCTCTAGAGCCCGCGAGCCACAACTACTGAGCCTTCACGCCACAACTACTGAAGTCCACGCGCCTAGAGCCCTGCTCTGCAACAAGAGAAGCCACTGCAATGAGAAGCCCATGCACCGCAAGGAAGAGCAGCCCCTGTTCGACGCAACTAAAGAAAGCTGCATACAGCAATGAAGACCCAATGCAGTCAAAAATAAATAAATTTATTTTTAAAAAATTCAGTTTATATGTTGTCTGCTCTGAAGCTTACCCTGAATGTCCCCTCCTTGACATAGTCCCTCTTCTTTCTTTGAGTTTTCATGCCACTTTTTAAATGCCTCTATTTTAGCTCTTTTCCTGTTGCATTGTAATTTTGTTTTCCACATCTGTCACATACCAGACTTTAAGCTTTTTGAGGGCTGGGCCTGTATCTCATTTATCTTCATATTATGTTGGCCTAGCATGGATACTGTTTCATACTTAAGTGGTCAATAAATCTTGTTGAATTAATGAAGTGAAATAAAATAGACAAAGATTCCTGAAACTGCCAACCGTGTGGATTTAGGAAAGGACCTATATCTTTTGCTTGGTGCTTTGTAATAAATTTTGGCTGAATGAGTGAATAAAGTCAAATGAAACTGTCAGACTGATATCATTTTCTACCTTGACAATGTCCAGCTGACTCATTAAGGGACCATTTCCTCTTGGGGAAAAAAACAAAGCAAAACAATTAAAAACCATCGTCAATAAAAGTGGTGAGGAAATTGAATCATGGTTTTGTATAAGTGGAATTTCTCCAAAAACCAGTATGGTCTGACTGGTAGACACACATGGTTTCTCAACTGTAGCAAGTGAGAACACAAATTTTGTATAATGCTGCAGTGGGAGCTGGTTGGGATATCTTGTTGTTATGGACAGAGTGATCACTTCATGTCCTAAAAGTATGTTTTTGAAAATCTTTCTCTCCTCCACTCCCTGCTTCTCATTCAACAAACTTTGGCATTGTTTTCACAGTGTGATCGGCATGGACTTGGGCTTAGAGATGCAGAGATAGACACAGTCCTTGCTCTCAAGTAGCTTAAAGTCTGCTAAGGATAGGGACTAAAGTCTGTTAGAGTCTGTTTTCAAACAGAGCAAGAAAATTCCCTAAGCACTGTATAAGTTATAGGAGGTAAGGGAGTGTTTTCTCAGTGGTGGTAGGATGGGATGGGCTTTGTAGGAAGTTAGGAAAGTTTTATAGAGGAAATAAAGCTTGCAAACCCTTAAAAAAAGATGTTGGCAAATTAGACAAGATGGGCAAGTCTCTTTTAAATAAAGGGAACAGTAGCAACAAATGTAAGAGGGTATGAAAATGCCTGTTGTGGGACTTCCTGGTGGCGCAGTGGTTAAGAATCTGCCAGCCAATGCAGCGGACATGGCTTTGAGCCCTGGTCCTCTGGGAAGATCCCACATGCCACGGAGCAACTAAGCCCGTGTGCCACAACTACTGAGCCTGTGAGCCACAACTACTGAAGCCCGCACGCCTAGAGCCCGTGCTCCACAACAAGAGAAGCCACTGCAATGAGAAGCCCGCGCACCGCAGCGCAGAGTAGTCCCCGCTCGCCACAACTAGAGAAAACCCACCCATAGCAACGAAGACCTAGCACAGCCAAAAAATAAAGAAAATGCCTGTTGTGTTTGGGGATCTATTAGTGGTTCAACAAAACCTGAAGTGGATGATGCAGCAAGAGGTGGAATCAGACAGGTGGGTAAGGACTAGCTCCTGTACACCTTATGGGTACGCCAAAGAGCTTGGACTTGATCTTGTAGGCATTGAGAGCCATTAAAGGATATCAAGTTAGTGATATAAACAGCTTTTTAATTTTAAAAGATCACTCTAGCAGCAACATGGAAGGGAGGCAGGCCTGGAGTCAGGGAAACCAGAAGAATATCACGGTAGTAGTTTAGTGAGGGAAGAAGGCAGTAGCAAAAGGGAAGAGGAGAAAGGAGCAGATCTAAAGGACATTAAGGTGGTGACATTGATAGCACTCCCTTAGTGATTAGATGTAGGAAGACGGAGAGAGAGAAGCCTAAGGTAGCTCCCAGGTCTCAAACTTTGGTGACTGGGTGAGGGGGCCTCTGTTTATGGGGATGGGGAATATTGGAGGGCTAGGATAGTGTGAGAACAACATAATAAAGTTTAATTTTGAGAAGGTCTGAGTTTGAGATTTCTGTGGAACACCTGAGTGGAGTTTCTAATGGTCATTTGGAAATAGGAATTATTTCTTTGCAAAGGGAGCTAGAAACTTCTAGATCACAGCTTCAGGGTCTTAATTAAAAATAAGCTGAGGAGAGAGTGATTGGCTATAGATAATAAACACAGCAGCCATTCACACAGACAAAAATCTCACTTTCCCTGGGGCTAAGTTTTCAATATCAAATTCTCAAGCCTTACCCATAGTCTTGTACTTTAGAAATCCAAAGCAAGTACTTAAGGAATCCAGATTCTTACACTTTTTGTACATTTCTGTTTTGCCATCAAGAGTCCAATGTACAAAATGTTAAGAGTCAAAAGTATAACATGTTCTTTCCAGGATTTAATGGAAGTTTAACGCAATATAAATGTAACCACTCAAATATGCTCGTAATCAGGACAGAATTCAAGTAAACATCGCCAGGACCAAAGCTGACCTCACGGTGGCACTCCAGTCTTGTCGGAATAAAGGGCTCTGGAATCATCTTACTAAACTTTTAAGTGGACAGTCCACTCTGAAGTAAAGAGTTGGCATAAACTCTGGGTCCATAGGCCACACAATTAAACTACCTGGGGAGAATTTACAGGGAAGGATATCCTTTTGTTTTTAAATCCGCTCTGACCTAAGGCTGGATCAACAGTACAGGGTATGATATGGCAGCAGGTCTCCATCCAAAAAAAAGAAATTTCACCGGGGTTCAAAACTAACCAAAATAATACCCTCATTATTATTTATTAATAGCTACCATTTATTGGTACCTACTGTGTGCCACATACAGTT
This sequence comes from Lagenorhynchus albirostris, assembly GCF_949774975.1. Taxonomy (NCBI): domain Eukaryota; kingdom Metazoa; phylum Chordata; class Mammalia; order Artiodactyla; family Delphinidae; genus Lagenorhynchus; species Lagenorhynchus albirostris. Next base: position 34,182,218 of record NC_083114.1, read on the forward strand.
CAGAGTGCCTTTCATATTATATGAGCTCACTGAACTCTCATACCAGCTCCGTGCAATTGATAATTATTCTCGTTTTTCTGAGGAAGAAGTTGAAGCTCAAAGACATTAAGTCACTTGCCTCTCAAGTCATCCAGGTAGTAAGTATCCATGCTGTATTTTGAACTCAATCTGTATGATTCCAAAATTTGAGGTCTTTAAGCAAGGTGCATGGCCTCGTATTATTGATGCCAAAATTAAAGCAGTAACAAATGAAACTTTGTGGTTTTCTTTGGGTATAGACTGTTTGGATTGAGGTGGTTTAAATAATACTGTATTTAGGGAGATCTAGTGAGGACCCCTATTGTGAATTTGAGGCCTCTTCCTGAAACTCTTCACCACCTATAAGAAACAGGATATTTACATATTCACAAAGTATGTCCCACAAGGTATTTATTAATTACAAAGAGAAAAAGAGCAAATTTACAGTGGAGAAATCTTGCAGATGCTATGTTAATACAATAAAGTATAAATGAGAAAGCAAATGTGGTAAAATATCAATATCTGTGCCACAGAGAGATTCTTTTCCTTTTACAGTAGAAAAAACAAGGGGACAGGGAGGTTCTGTTGACAGGATTGGTCAGCGGTGGAGCAGAGGACTAATTTCTATCTTTGATCTCCATCTGTGAAAGCCCAAAGCCCACAAAGGTTTCCAAATGAAATAGTTACCTTTCTAAGGGGTAGAGAATTATTGATGAATCCTGGACTCTATATAAAGGAAGACTCCCAAATGAAAGACACAAATAATAAAACTCCAGAATAATGTTATTATACTGATTATAGACGGTAGAGATGGGAGTTAGTTGTCCTTACTCCTCCAATGCTTAATCAAGAGTGTCAAAGCATATTTACAAAGCATTTTTTAAATGCCTTACAGACTTCAAAGCCATAAATAGCTTCTCTGTCTCTCTAGGGCTAAATGCCAGCATTTTTGTACATCCTCAGTCTAAGAGAGTTACCAATCTGTCTATTTCTTTAAAGAACTGTTCTTTTAGTGAGAAGGAAAAGATGTCTAGAGAAGCTTTTTGTTCAACATGTCGGTGTTCGCATGATTTACAGTATAATTAACCAGCCCTGTAGCACCAGCAGACCAGCTCCTTTTACTATTCATCATGTTTCCAGTGACTTCAGATCATCAACTCTGTTGGGAGGAAATACCTCCTCCTTAGAGATGTAAAAATATTATGTCCCTGATCATTCCCACAGGCAGAATGTGATCCATCCTTATATAAGTATTGTTTTTCAGATCTAAGGGATTCCTCCCCCACCCCACTATTTTTGCACATCATTACTCTCAGAGCTAAAATCTAATTAAATAAATACATGCAAAATCTAAAACTACTTGGGAAGAATTTTGTTATTCAATTGCTTATAATTACCAGAACACATTTGTTAAGATATGAAAGTCTGGTAACTCAGAATCTAAAACAAAATACCTATGTAAACAAATGTGTAATAAATATTATCACAGATCTATTTTAAATCTCTATATTAAAACCTTATTAGGCATCTAAAAAACTTCAAAAGTGTTCACTTTGGGCCCAGTAATTCTACTTCTAAGAAGTTACCCTAAATATACACCTCCAACAATATGAAAGTACGTATGCACGAGGTTAATTATTGCAGCACTGTTTGTATTTGCAAAATAAGGGACACAACCTAAATGCCCATGTAGAGGAGAGATGTTGAATAAACTATAGTACAAGCACATAACCGAGCACTACACATCTGTAAAAAAGAATGAAGAAGACGTTTGCAAACTGATAAGGAATAATTTCTAGGATATACTGTTTAGTGGAAAAAAGCAAAGTACAAAAGAGTATCTGTAGTATGCTACCTTTTGTGTAAGAAAAAAAGGGAAGTGAGAAAAATACACAAGTGCCTGCATTTTGACCAAAAAGCAAACCAGGAAGGATAAACCAGAAATTAATGAGATTACTGCTACTTACAGGAGGTGGTTGGGGATGAGTTGAAAGGGTAAGTAGAAGGTAGAAAGTGACATTTCTCTTGAATACTCCTTTTTATATAGTTCTGTCTTTTGGATCCATGTTAATAATTCATATATTAAGTAAAACACACACACACACACACACACACACACACACACACACACAATAGGGGGAAAGCCTGAAAATGGAGCACAAACAAATCAACCTAATGGTTTTAAATGAATAATATAAACACATTGAAAAGCACATGTTTTTGTGTGGGAGGGAAAACTAACTCAAACCAAGTAACTTTAGAATATGATATTTTTTGCTATATACTCTCAGACTAAAGAAAAAAATGAACTGTAAATGAATGTTAAAATGAAATTGGTTTGTTTTTTTTGCAGTGGTTGGGTTTTGTTTCGTATTGATAGCAATTCTAAAACTACTTTCTGTGTAATCTGAGATTGGGTGAAGAAGTAAATGTATAAAATATATTATAAACAATGAGATTCAATTTTCTCACTGAGAGAAAAGAGAGTTACAAATATGGAAAGAGAGAAGAGTAGAATGAATTCTATAGTATTGGATTAGAATTGGACATGACAGCCCTGTCCACTGAGAAAGCCCAGAAGCAATGACACCCCAGGAGCAATTTGGTTTCTAAACTCTGTTTGCTGCTAAATGGAGCCAGGGCCCCTTGGAGGACTGGCGGATTCTAGAGCTAGAGCTGGGAAAGAACAAGATGAACCTTGAACATCGTATTAAATTAGTAAATTAGGAAATGCTCAAAGAATGGTAGGACAGGTCAGAATGACAAAAAGAGCTGTACTGAAGGGATTAGTACCAGCCAAATCTGGGACAATTAAACATAAAAATAAATACTGATAGTCATGTATTACAACCCACCTAGTAAAATAAGAACACATAGGCATATAAATAAATGAAAGAGTAAATAATGTGGGGAAAGGGAAAGTGAGTCTCAATAGAATGTCAGCTAATAAGTTTAGAAGGAATGATGGAATTAGAAAAATCACTATTTGGCAACCATCACAGTAATAATTGAATAATCAATGGATGGTAGAATGAGTAGGTGAAATCTGGATGAGGAACAGGATATTTACATAGCTGCAAAGCATGTTCTCACAAGATATCATTATTATTATTTTAATTAATTAATTATTTATTTGTGGCTGCATCACGTCTTAGTTGCAGGATCTTTCGTAGTAGCGCGCGGGCTCTTTGTCGAGGCGCGTGGGCTCAGTTGCCCCACGGTGTGTGGGATCTTAGTTCCCTAGCCAGGGATCGAACCCATGCCCCCTACATTGGGAGTGTGGAGTCTTAACCACTGGACCACCAGGGAAGTCCTCTCACAAGATATTATTAATTACAAAGAGAAAAGTAGTAAATTTATAGTGGAGAAATCGGCAGGCGCCATGTTAACAAAATGATCAAAGTAAATGATAAAGCAAATGGGGTAAAATCTCGATATTTGGGAAATCTTGGTGAGATGTATACGGAAATTTTTGGTACTATTTTTACAACTTTTCTGTAAGTCTGAGATTACATAAAAATAAAAAGTTAAAAAGAAAAGCTTATTAAAGCATTTCTGAGGAGTTTGCTAGGCTATAGCAAAACAAAGGTTGTAATCAATGTATAGCAAGTTAATTCTGCCTGCCTCCTTGGCAAAATGGTATATGGAAAGTCATTGTTGGGAAGTAGGAGGTGGCAGGAGGGCAAAAACCTTATTAGATGTTTCCTTGAACAAAATTTTTTCAAAAATTCATTTTGAAAAGATGTAAACCTGTTGAAAAAGGGTTTTTGATAGCAATTTAAAAAACTATGCATGTATAACTGAATCATTTTGTTGTATACCTGAAGCTAACACAACACTGGAAATCAACTATACTTCAATAAAAATAAAATAAAATAACAAAATATGTAGCTAATTAAAAATGAAGTTTTTCTGTACTTAAAACTAAGCAAGAGAGTTCTATAACCATTTAAAGACTATTACTCACTCAAAATACTCTATATATAAAAAGAAAAGCACACTACAACATAGGTAATTAACTGAAATAAAAATCAATGTGACATTCAAAAAAATAAAATAAAAGGCTCTCTAGTATGTGGCAGAGACAAATTCTGTTTCTAGTTGGTAAAAAAACATAATTGGATGAAAATTTAAATGCCAGGAGACATAAAAATCAAAGAAATAAAAAACTTTTAAATGGAGTAATTTCTGTTTTCTTCCCAGATAGTTCATTTAATAGAAATTTCTGATTATGATGGCAGTTATAAATCTTTGATGTTACTGATGCAGAGACATACTCAAAACTGTTTTTTTTTTTTTCTGTCACATAGAAAGATTGAAAACCGTCCTAGGTAACAAATACTACTACTGCAACGACTTGCCAGATACTATTCTAAATATCGTTCGTACATTAACCCATTTAATCTCACTGCAACCCTGGGCAGTAGATACTATTATTAGACTCAGTTTACAGTTGAAAAAACCAAGGTTCTCAAACTTTCTTGATTAACTGTGCTCTTAGTGTCTTCAGTAGTTTTTTCATGGCAACTCAGGCCAAAAGAAATAACGTAATAATTCAATTTATTGAGTTGTTAGAGCCAAATCTCTTAACATCTATTTATGATTTCACAATTTAGTAGCCATTAAAAATACTTATGAATTGAAAGAGAAAATATATTCTTATTTTCTTGTAAAATAATCACGATTACTTGCTAATGGGATAGATGAGCCTGTCGAGGTCTGTACTTCTCAAACCATGAGCTCAGATCAGACACGGCCACACTCATTTTCTGTTCCACACCAATATTCATGCAGTACTTGCTTTTCATCACAACTGCAGAAAACCCAGCTTCTCAAAGACATAACAGCAAAAGGATAATGGTCTAATGCTGAAACCATGATTTACTGTGTACTAGAAGTTCACATGAATTCTGACAGATGTTGAGTGTCACTGTGTTGCTCTTGAAACTTTAAAAAATATTCTATGTTCTCCCATAGGCTTGCTGCTGTGGCACTTTGTGGTGCCTTGGGGCACAGTTTGAGAACTGTAGAGCTAATATAGAATTATTATTCAGTCTGGGGGACTGAAATTCTTGGGGGAAAATCAAAATCAGAATAGTATGAACATTAACAAAGTGTAGAAAGAGTTAATATTAAAAAAATCTTGTTCTCCATGTATCTTTTCAATGCATGTCTTTTCTTTTACCTGATTGCTTTGGGATAGATTACTTTTTAAAAAATTTTATTCAAGTATAGTTGACTTACAATATTTTATTAGTGTCAGGTGTACAACATAGTGATTCAATATTTTTATAAATTATACAGCATAGACTTCTATTTTGCAGATAACAAAACAGAAACAGAATCATCTGGAATGAACAATAAAATGTTCACATCATATAGGTCAAAGGTAAATGCTGGCATTTAAGGAGTGGGAAGGACAGTACACAATAAATGTTTCGGCTGATAATATATGTAATAAAAATATTTTATACCACCAAGTGCATAGAGTGAACTCAAGGAACTTGGCAAGTTTAACTGAACCTCTCTTTTAAGCAAATTTATTACTTGAAAACTTGAATGTTTTAAACCAGTGTACAAGGGGCTTGATTATTTTACAAAAGAGTATTATTCAAGATTCCTTGGTACATCTAAAGTATGATGTGGTTCACTGAAATTAAAATGTATGCCGAACTGTTTTTGAACACATTAGTTTATGAAATATCTCTGTTGTTTACATTGCATTTTGAGTTTTCTGTCTTTTAGGAGGATAGGCAGCAAAATATTCATCTCCTAATTGTCAACAGAGGGAAAATGAAGCACAGAGAGAAGCAGTGAGTTTATTTAGCATCATGCAGTAAGAAATGAGAAGCCATCACCTACTCATCTGGGTTGTAAAAAATCATGTTAAAAAATCATGGATGGCATGTTAGTACCTAACGGCCATAGTTCTTTTCACAATAAGGTGATGATATGTAACAATCAATCAATAAATAAAATCAAAAGTGCCCATTTGTACAAGATTTTGTATGAGAGTGTATGTGATTGTTGCCCAAGAATTTAAGTCTCAAGTTCTATTGACTATATTGACATAGTCAAGATAATGCCAGAGTATCCTGTGAGTGATGTGATGAAAATAGACTTAATGACAGATGGAAGGAACTGCTTACTCCTGTTTTACTCTAATGGCCACGATAAAGGGTTTATTTTGATTAGTGTAACTTCAGTTTATAGTAATAGCATGAAGAACCAAGAAAGTTTCACTTCACCTCACATCATCATTTTGACGGCAGATTGACTCAACGAAGCTGGGGTTCCCGGAGCACTGAGGAAGATAACCTTAGCTATCTCTGCAAAGGTATCCTGCAGCCCAGACTGAAACACCTTCCTTGGGGACGCTACTATTTTGATTATGGAGAAATTCCCAAGCAATGCCTCTCATAGCCAACTGGGAGCTCCCTGTTGCTCCCTTCCTTTTCACTGTTCAGGCTGAGTACCTGGCATTCTTTAAGGTAGAAATAAAGGCATTTCCTTGGGTCCTGGGAAAAAGCAGGGGACTCTAAGATAATCCCAGTGGAGAGGTGGTCTTTTTTTATAGATCTCAATACTAGGTCTGTTGTCCTGAACAATTGTCTTCAAGACTGTGAGCCATAGTTCACTACCCAAAGTTTGATTTAAGTATCATGATTAATTGACTGCAAAAAGAAGATGGGGGAGGAATGTGAAAGGGTCTGTATAACAAAGAACCATAAATCATCTCTGGTAGGGTCGGCCCCCTATCATGCAGCCTGTGGGCTTGCCAGGGAGCTACAGGGAGAAAGATGAGACAGAATAGGGTCTTCCAGCTGCAGGGCTGCCGGAGCCCCAGACCAGGAAAGCTGTTTACCCCCAACCAAGTCCTTCCTGAGGTATCATTCACTCATTCATTTAGTAAATATCTATCAAGTGAGTGCCTACTAGGTGCAAGGCACCATTCTAGATGTTGTTGAAGTGGGAGGGGGCGGGAGGGGGGAAGTAGGACCAAGATGAGTAAGACACAGCACCTGCCTTACTATTTAGTGGACATGGTTATGACAAGGACTCTGCTCTCTTCTTCATCATAAACACTGGTACCTAATTAGGTATGTACTTCACTTTACGAAACAGATGTATTTCTGAGCCTTTCTGGCATTAAAGTGAATTTCCATCTAGTGAATTTCCTGTACATTCTCCATAAAGCTGTCCCTGTCACCCTCAGCTTTCTCTACATTCCTGGAACCCTCTTGTGTATACACTGTATCTTTCTCAGTAGGCCCTTTTGAGGCAGCTGTCCCAGAGTGGAAAGTGGAAAGAGCATGGGCCCTGGAGCTGAACAGGCTCAAATCAGAATCCTAGCTCCACTACTTAATAGCCGTGTGTGATCTGGGTTAGTTTCTTCACACCGCTAAGCCTCAGTTTCTCTTGTAAAATGGGGATAAAAATAGTTCCTATTCATTAAGACTGTGAGAATTTAGTGAGATAAGGTATGCTGGCATTTAGAAAATGCCTGGCATATAGAAAGCATTCAGGAGTGGTTAGTCATTACTATTAGGTGCTTTACAGGTGATTGTTTTACAGGTGAGGAAACCGAAGCTCATTAAGATTTAATAACTTAGGTACATTATAACTTGGAGGAAATACGGCATAGCTTTTAAAAACTCTGGAGTCATATAGACCTCATTCACATTCCTTTTCTGACATTTATCATGTATACAATCCTGAACAAATAATTTGATTTCTCTTAGCCTTCATTTCTCTATTTGTAAAATGGAGATAATTGCTAATAATATCTACTTCACGCTTATTATGAGGATTAACTGAGATGATGTGTGTAATTGGCAAGTGGCAGGACCTGGATTTAATGGCTCTGAATCCCAAGTGCTTACACTTTTCTAATAAACTCACTCACCAGCTCCTTTGCTCTGTGAGCTAGAATTCTAAAGAGTTAGTGGATGTAATCAACACTTGGCAGATTTTTTCCAAGTGCAATAAAGTAGTTTGTTTTCCTCTTTTGATGATTGGTTTGTAGTTTTTCACAGATATGTGCTCACACACCCATAATCTTGAACTAGCCTTTCCCCTCCCCATCAGTGGAATGTGTATATATATATATATATATATATTTTTTTTTTTTTTTTCCAACCTCATAGAGGAATAACCAACATCTCAAAGGAACATACTACTGCCTTCGCCCACATGGACTTTTCAAAATGCTTGCCTTTGAAAGAAATCATCAGCCCAGAGAAAGCATTACAGGGACTTTCTTGCATTGAGGAGTAGGACTAAAATTCAAGTTTGTGGAATGAAACCCAAGTGAAAGGAAAAGCAAGAGCTCGCCTTCTTCTTCCCAGCAAGCCCTGCCTCCGGTTACTGCCCCTCCCCACCCCAGGAAGGGGAGAGAGCCCAGCTGTAGGGTCAAGTAGTGGTGACCAGGTTAGCAACAAGGGCAACAGAGGGAGGAGACAAAAGAACAGAAAGTGGCAGCGGCTGGCTGAATGCCTGAGCATGTTTCTTTGCTGAAAGAGAATGGCGGGACAGCGATTCAAACTGCGAGAGAGGAGGGTGGAGGGGGAAGAGGACAGCTAATGGATGGGGTGGCCCAGCAGGGGTCAGAGGTCAGGAGGGCACTCAGGGAACTAATTGGCCACTCTTCACATATTCACTTTCTGCTTCTAGCCTACAGCTGGGCCTTGAGGGAAAGCGCTGGGGTTGGAGCTGGCTTTATTTTTTTATGCCCCGAGATTTGAGGCCAACTGGTGAAAAGCAAGTGAGACAAGAACCTTCTTTCCTTTTCTAGGAATAGCTGACCAGGGACAGCCTTCTGCAAAGGAAAATGCTGAAGATTCCACTTCACTCATTCATTCATTCATGCATTTCTTCTTCCTCCTCTTCTTCTTTTTCTTCTTCTCCTTCCTTTACCTTCTCATTCTTTTCCTTCTCATTCTTTTTTTTCTTTTTCTTCTCATTCTTCTTCTTTTCCTTCTTCTCCTTCTCCTTCTTCTCCTTCTTCTTCTTCTTCTTCTCCATCATCACTATCTCCGTATGTTAATTGGATGCCCCAGGAAATGTTACGCTGGGCACATTCATAAGATGGGAAAGGATTATAGACACCTTTAGCTTGGATCATAAATGATTAGAGTTAGGCCTGGGCTTTAGGGGTCATCTAGTTTCATCTTGTTTCAGACTTATGGAAATGAGGAAAGCAGTTTGCTCAAACTCACAGAGAAAGGAGTAGAGGAGGGAGTAGAGCTCAGGTCTTCTCCCTCCTGGTCCAGAGATTTTTCCATGACACTCTTCTCAGAAACATATTAACTTTGAAAACTTGGGCAGACTGGTTAACAGCTCAGCCTCTGGGTCAGACAGCCTGAGCTAGAATGCTGGCTACTAGCTCTGGGACCTTAGGATTATTACTTAATCTTTCAAAGCAGCAAGTTGCTCATCTGTAGAAAAACAGGGTTGTTATGTGGATTAAGTGAGGTAAATGCATGTAAAATGAGGATATGCTTCAATAAATGTTAACTATTACTACTGCTATTTCTTCAGAGCCCAGCATAGACTGTGTTTATGGTGATAAACACATAACACAATGAATACTGACTCTTTCTTCTCTTATAATCTCCATGGGCAACCCATTCCAAGATGAAAATTCTCATTCCCCCTTAGTTAAGAGAGCTGTGAGGATCGGAGGGACATTTTGGAGTCCTGTCTGAACCTTCTTCTGAAGGGCTGGCCAAATTTGGAAGGAGCTGATTTGGGTCAATACATGCAAAGGGCTTAGAACAGTGCAGGGCACCGTTAGCACTCAGTAAAGGGCAGTTGTTGTTGTTATTATTATTATTGGGAAGGAGGGAGCTTTTTGCCTCTGCAGAGGGTCAAGCATTAGACTGGCTTACCCTTTGTCAGGGATGTTGGTTGGGACATTCATGGATCAGATGGAGGTTGGCCAAGATGAGGTCTGAGTTCTGTGAATTTTCTTTCTAACTTTTGTGTAGTTTAATAGAATCAGTTTGCCTAGCTCTGCCCAGAGTTCTGAAGCAGACCGTCACTCTGGTACCGCTGCACGTGGACTCTGGAGCAGATAAAAAGATGAAAATATGAAAGAGACCTAGATCATCTATGAACATTGGCTCTCCCACCCCAGAGTGGGGATTTACGTTATGGACACCACAGGGTCACAGAGTGATATGAGCTTCTATCCAAATCATAATTTTGAAGTTCCCTTTTGCCCCCTTTCCTTTTCAATTCATTGATTGATTGATTGATTCATTCATTCATTATTGAAGTATAATTTACGGACAATAAAATGCAGATCTTAATGTTCAGTTCAGTGAGTTTTGATAATTGTATACACTTATGTAACCTCCACTCAAAACTAGGTAAGGAACAGCTATATCACCCCAGAAGGTTCCCTCTTGCTCCTCTCCATTCAACCCACCCCAGGCTTCCTCTTCTCCTTGCTAGGCAATTGTGACTTCTATCGCCCTAGTTTCATTTTGCCTGTTGCCAGATGCCACACATTTTTGTATCTGCCTCCTTTTGTTAAACATGTTTTTGAGATTCATTCACATGGTTCATGTATCAGTAATTCATTCCTCTTTTTAATTGAATACCACTCCATTGTATGAATATACCATGACTTATCCATTTTCCTGTGATGGACATTTGATTTTTTTCCCCAGTTTTTAGCTGTTGTGAATAAGGCCTTTATGATTATTCTTATATATTTTCCTGAGCCCCATTGCATTTATATTTTAATTATAAAATATATACAGAACAGTCCAGAGATTATTCCAGATATTCATATATCACCACTTATATTTAATAAATGTTAACATTTTGCCCTATTCAGTTTTTTTTTTTTGAATAAAGTTTACAGATTTGGTTGCAACCCACTCTGCATCCCTCCCCACTCCTATTCTTCACCTCTCATCCTTCAGAAGTAACTACTTTTCTGAAGTTTGTTTGAATCCATTCTGTGTTTCTGTGTGTTTGATAATATGCCTGTGTGGATGGACCTGTTTTCATTAATATGCTAGATACTTGGTGGGTCCTTTCCATCTGGAAAGTCATGTTTTACTTCTAAGAAAGTTTTCTTGGATTGTTTATCTGAGAATTTCCTCTCTTTTGTTTTCTCTGTTCTCTCTTTCTGGAACTCCCATTACTCAGATATTAGACCTCCTGGATTGGTCCTCTTATTTTATTTTCTCTTCTCTGTTTTTTTTTCTTTGTCTTTTTATTCAACTTTCTGGGAATTTTTTCAACTTTATTTTCCAACTCATTCATTAAGTTTTCCATTGATGTTATCATATCTATTTAAAATTTCTAATTTTTTTTTTAAATTGTCTGAATGTTCCTTTTACAGTTTCCTGCTCTTGTTTTATGGATGTACTATCGACTCTTACTTCTTAAGAATAATCATTGTAGTCTTTTTCATTTGTTTATATTTTGTTTGTTTATTTGCTTTTAGCTTCCTTTTCCTGAATAGAATCTGTTTTCTCCAGGTTGCTTTTTCCTGTTTGTTTTGGTCTCTATTGTTCATGTTAGAGGTCTTCCTTAGGAGTCTGGTGATTCTTGGATGCTCTCTAATATTTAAATATGGGCAACTTAAAAACTGATTGAAAGCTCTGAACTTGAGAGTAGGGCTTGCCAGTTATGGGGCTCACTGTAGATCTACCTGGCTGTGCCATTTCCTTGGGTGAACCCCTGATGTCAGAAGTGTTAAGCTTTTTCTCTTGGACTAGTCAGAATCCCTAGGGGAGCATTGCCCAACCTCCTTCCTGGAGGGTAAACGCTTCCTTCACTTCACCAGCATTTGGTATATGAACATGCACTTAATCCTCTTGTTCTCCATATAATAACCTGCCCTCAGCTTTGTCTGTTGTTTGCTTTTCCAGAGACTCTCTCTTTTATTCTCTTCAAAGTCCTGGCTGCATGAAGCAAGGAGAAAAAAATCTGGGAACCTATTGGCTTTTGAAAGATTTCCATCTGCTCTAGATATATTTCACTCCATCTTCCCTCATCCTCATTGTTTGAATTACTTGGTAGAATAACATGGGTTACTTCCCAGCTTTCTCCACTTCTGGATTGGGATTCAGCGTTCTTAGGTTTACTGAGCCAGTTATCTCTCAATTATTTGCTTTCCAGCTTCCAAAATTTCCAAAATTTGCTGTAGTCTCCTTTTCCTTTCTCTTTATCCTTGTGAGTTTATGCCTTTTGTAAAAAGAATCTTTACTGTCATCTTAGTGATGACAAAAGTCTCTCTTATTGTGATTTTAAGTTACATTTCTCAAAATATTAGTGAGGTCTGGTATATTTGCATATATTTTTTACCCATTGGGTTTCCATTTCCACCTGTTCATATTCTTTGAACATTTTTCTCATAGGTTGTTGGTCTCTTTCTTATTGATTTGTTAGAATTCCTTATATAATCCGGAACTCATCCTTTGTTAGTAGCATTCATTGTAAAGATTTTCTTCCCCTCTGTGGTTTGACTTCTAACTTTGTTTGTAGTGTTTTTCCATTTCAATATAATTAATACATTAAACATATTTAATGTATTAAATCTTCATTTTAATATAGTCAAATTTATCCTTTATAGTATTGTGCTTTGGAGGTCTTACCTAAGAAATCCTGCCCTACCCCAAGGGCACAAAACTATTCTCCAATATTTTCTTCTAAAAGCTTTAAAATTTTGTCTTTTTATATAAAAGGCTTTAAGTTGCTCTTTATATATAGTGTCAGGTAGGAAGCTAATTTTATTTTATTTTTCCTTTTTTTTTTTTCTTTTGCTGTACGCGGGCCTCTCACTGTTGTGGCCTCTCCCGTTGCGGAGCACAGGCTCCGGACGCGCAGGCCCAGCGGCCATGGCTCACAGGCCCAGCTGCTCTGCGGCATGTGGGATCCTCCCGGACCTGGGCGCGAATCCACGTCCCCTGCATTGGCAGGTGGACTCTCAACCACTGCGCCACCAGGGAAGCCCTATTTTTCCATTTTGATAATCAATTGCTCTGGTACCATTTATTGAATTGTCCATCCTTTTCCCAGTGACCTGTGATCCCATTTCTATAATATACCAAATTTTCACGTTCATGGGTCTATTTCTGAGCTCTCTATTCCATTCCATTGGAGCTACTTATCTCTCTGTGTGTCAAAATCATACCATTTAAGTTATTATAGCTTTATTAAAAGATTTTTACATGTGGTAAAGCAAATGCCTCTTCCTTCTTCTTCAAGATTGTCTTAATTATTCTTGCCTCTTGTATTTTAAGATTAGCTTTGTAAGTTTCCTATACACAGATACAGCCAAGTTGGTATTTTTATTGGAACTGCATTGAATCTATAGAGTAATTTGGGATCAAAATATAATATTGGGGGACTTCCCTGGTGGCACAGTGGTTAAGACTCTGTGCTCCCAATACAGAGGGCCCAGCTTCGATCCCTGGTCAGGGAACTAGATCCCACATGCATGCTGCAACTAAGAGTTCGCATGCCACAACTAAGGAGCCTGCAGCAACTAAGGAGCTGGCAAGCCATACCTAAGGAACCCACAAGCCACAACGAAGGAGCCCACGTGCCGCAACGAAGGAGCCTATGTGCTGCAACTGAGGAGTCAGCAAGCTGCAACTAAGGAGCCTGCCTGCCACAACTAAGACCTGGTGCAACCAAATAAAATAAATAAATAAATAAATATTTTTAAAAAAGAGAGAGAGTCTCTCCTAAATAAATAAATAATATTGGGTTTTCCCATCCATGAACATGGTATATTGCTCTATTTATTTAGGCCTTCTGTCAGTCAATAAAGTTTTATTTTTCTCCATATAGATCAACACTTCTTTTATTAGATCCGCTACTAATACCTTTTAATTTTTGTGGATATGGTGACAGAAACTCCTAAAGATTACATTTTTTAATTAGTTTTTTCAGGCATATAGGAATGCTTTTGATTTTTTTGGTATGCTGATCCTGAATTCAGCAACCTTGCACAATTCTTTTAATAATTCTGATAAGTTATCTACAAATTCTCTTGGATTCTCTATGAAGACAATCATATTGTCAACAAATAGCAGCAAATTAATTTTTTTCCTTTCCAATCCTTATACTTTTTGTTTGTTTGTTTGTTTGTTTTTGCCTTAATGTTTTGTCTGGGATATCCAGTAAAATACTGAATGAAAGTGGTAAAAACTGATAGCTGTTAGTCAAAGGAACATACTACCTGAACTGTGATATGTCACCAGAACTATTGGCTCTAGAGCTATGTTGTACCTACTAGATCTGTACCAGCAAAATGTCTTTGGTGTTTGAGAATAGGTATTTTTATTCTCTTTTAATAGATGAAGAAACAGCAACTCAATGAGGTAAATAACTTGCTTAAGACCACACAGTTAATGAGTGGGAGATTCAACCCCAAATCTGATTCCCAGTTGAATGTTATTTCCATGATTTTCCTTCTAGCTATCTATTTGTGCTAATGTGTCACCTTTCTCAGATAATATATTGCATTTAAAAAGAGATATTCCAGAGCAAACAATGCCTTTATTCAATTAAATGACTCTAATAGTGGGAGTTTTAGGCAGATATTCTGTTTTGCCTAAAGAGAAGACTTGGCCTACTTACAGTTTTTTACAGATTCATAGACTTTTAGAGTTGAATGGTTTCTTATCTTATCCAACCCCCTCTTTAATGAGTTATGCCTACACTACATTCCTGAGAGATCATCCTCCAGCCTTTACCAACTGCCAGGGTGGGTTCACCTCACTGTCAAACAGTTGAATAATTCTCATATGGATCCACAATCTGCCCACTGGTCCAGAGAGCAGTGTGTTTTCTCCTGTCCATAACACCTGTCCCTGTATCTGTTCTCCTTAGGTCTTCCCTTTGAGACTATTCATTTCTAGGATATTTGCTATTGTCTGAATGAGATAGTTTCCAGACTTTTCATTATCCTGATTATTCTCCTTTCAATGCTTTCTAATTGATCCATGTCCCTTTTGAAAAACAATGCTCAGACTTTAGGGTGGGGTCTGACTGCAAACAAAGTGGGACTCTTATGTTCCATGATCTGGACAGTTATCAGACACACCATTGATGCAGTCTAGAATTTTGTCTTTTTAGCAACTATGGCACATTGCACACTTAAGTTTAGGGTTAGCTAAGCACACACATTTTTCATCTGAACTACATTACTGAAAATGTGTTATTTGTATGTTAAAAGAGAGAAAAGGGACTTCCCTTGTGGTACAGTGGTTAAGAATCTGCCTGCCAATGCAGGGGATACAGGTTCGAGCCCTGCTCTATGAAGATCCCATAGGCCACAGAGCAACTAAGCCTGTGCGCCACAACTACTGAGCCTGTGCTCTAGAGCCCGTGAGCCACAACTACTGAACCTGCATGCCACAACTACTGAAGCCCGTGTACCTAGAGGCCGTGCTCTGCAACAAGAGAAGCCACTGCAATGAGAATCCCACACACCTCAACAAAGAATAGCCCCCGCTCGCCGCAACTAGAGAAAGCCTGTGCACAGCAACGAAGACCCAACACAGCCAAAATAAATAAATAAATTTTTAAAAAGTGTTCCTACTTCATAATCAACCATCTATAAATGTGCTAAAGCTTGCTCTCCGTATAGTGTGAGGTGTGGACTTGGAAAATGCAAGGAAGAGTTGTCCTGAATTACTAATCATTTAGGCCAGCAGCCATGCTAGGTTTTTTTTTTCTTCCATCTCCTATACCCTCTCCTGGAGCTCTCTAGGTCTAGGTCAGAGCCAAGTCTGTGGGGAGGGAACCAGGACAGAAATCTACTATGTTATGGAGACAAATAAGGCATCACCTGCAGCTTGGAGTCTGCCAACAGACTACCAGGAAACACCTGGTTGGTCAGGGATGGGTGAAGTCACTTGGGACTGCTGTCCCAGGACAGGATAAAATTCAAATTTCAGAGCATTGGTACTTTGACATTTTTGATTATAGAGTTACAATTCAATTTCTTACACGAAACCAGAAAGCTCATGATTTTTTTAAGAAACGATGGAAGGACCGTAGGAAGGGAAGGGGAAGCAGGAGTCAGAGTCCTCTGCTCAGCTTTATATCACCTGGCTTAGTGGGGTTACCATCCACCCCTCTATGTGACTATCAAAAAGAATCTCAGGGTATGTCTTTGAGACTGAAATCCCAGCTACCCAAATCTCCCTTGCCCTTGTTCTGCTCACAGATCCATACTTACAAACTAGTAAACTTTCTCCCACCCCAACACATATCCCTCATCTTCACCAAATATTTGTAATTTTGCCTGGACTGTATTTACAAGGGCAGTGTTGTGTGACTGCAGCATTGACAATGCAATAATAAAAACTGGAAGCATTCAATGGTACTTAATATATGCCACCCATTCTTCTAAGCACTTTATATATGTTAACTCCTTTCGCCTTAACAGCAGTTCTTTGTGGTAGAGACTGTTATTATCCTTGTTTTACAGATGAGGACGCTGAGGCACAGAGATGTGCTTGCTCAAGGTCACACAGCTAAAAGTGGCAGGTGGGAGCAGACTCCAGGCAGTCAAACTCTAGTGTCTGGGCTCTAAACCACCATGGATGCTGCCCCTCTCAACTGTGAAGGGAGCTGCAGTGGATACCATATGTGTGAGAACTGCAGCCCCAAGCCTGCGTTTCTGCCCCGAAGCTGTTCTTTGGCAAACGATTTCCTCTTATTATAATCACTAAGAAGATTCTTAGGGTAGAATCTTCCAGTAGGTTTTAGCCCCTTTACAGACAGAGAAACATAGGTTCAGAGTGTTAAATAATGTTCACATAGGGAGTAAGTGGCAGCATTAGGATGTGAACCCCACTCTGGGTGCCTCTATCTATCATCTATCTGTCTATCTATCTATTTATTTATTTTATTTTGGCCGTGATGCACACACAGCTTGCAGGATCTTAGTTGCCCGATCGGGGATCGAACCCATGCCCCCTGCAATGGAAGTGTGGAGTCCTAACCACTGCACTGTCAGGGAATTCCCTCTCGGTGTGTTTAGTGTCCACACATGTCCCCCAACCCTATACCGCCTCTATCATGGGGCCGTATCTTCAGAAAGAACCTGTACACTCTCAATACCCTCTTTTGCCTGGGATGGACAATATGTGGGGACCATTCTTCAGGGAAAAGTCATCATCATCATAATTATTACCAAAAAAATCCTGTTAAAGGTCCAGCTGGGTGCTGGATGCTACAATCTGGGATCACTGTTCAGGCCTCAAAGTGAGGGTCCCTGAAAATGGGAGTGTTTCACCATTGACCTGGTGGAAGTAAGCTGAAGGGTAAATAAAGCCTAAGTAAGAAAATAAGTCCTAAGATAGGTTTCTCCACCTTTGGAGCTGATGGGTTGAATCAATTTCCTGCTTCTCATAGACCCAAAGACATAGAAGACAAACTCAGTGCTTCCCTGGTGGCGCAGTGGTTAAGAATCCGCCTGCCAATGCAGGGGACACGGGTTCGAGCCCTGGTCCGGGAAGATCCCACATGCCGTGGAGCAACTCAGCCCGTGTGCCACAACTACTGAAGCCTGCGCGCCTAGAGCCTGTGCTCCACAACAAGAGAAGCCCCCACGATGAGAAGCCCATGCACCACAACAAAGAGTAGCCCCTGCTCTCTGCAGCTAGAGAAAGCCCACACGCAGCAACGAAGACCCAATGCAGCCAAAAATAAATAAATAAAATTCAAAAAAAAAACAAAAACAAAAAAGAAGACAAACTCATGGTTACCATAAGGAAAGGGCGGGGGAGGGATAAATTAGGAGGTTGGGATTAACATACACACACTACTATATATAAGATAGATAAACAACAAGGACCTACTGTATAGCACAGGGAACTATACTCAATATTTTGTAATAATCTATAAGGGAAAAGAATCTGAGAAAGAATATACATATAGATATAAATATATATAGATGTATAACTGAATCGCTTTGCTGTACACCTTTCATTGAATTACAATTCTGTACAACATTGTAAATCAACTATACTTCAATAAAATATATTTTTGAATAAAGTTTTATATTAAAAATTTACTGCTTCTCATACACCATTTCTGCTCTTGCTTTTAGATCAAGCATAAGAATTTGTCTTCAGGGCTTCCCTGGTGGCACAGTGGTTAAGAATCTGCCTGTCAGTGCAGGGGACACGGTTTGATCCCTGGTCTGGGAAGATCCCACATGCTGCGAAGCCACTAAGCCCGTGCGCTACAACTACTGAGCCTGCGCTCTAGGGCCCGTGAGCCACAACTACTGAGCCTGTGAGCCACAACTACTGAAGCCCACATGCCTAGAGCCCGTGCTCCACAACGAAGAGAAGCCCCCGCTCGCCCTAACTAGAGAAAGCCCGCGTAGCAACAAAGACCCAATGCAGCCAAAAATAAATAAAACAAATAAATAAATAAATAATTTTAAAAATCTTAAAAAAAAAGAATTTGTTTTCAGAATATGAGTCAAGGGCATGGTTCCTAGAGAACCGTGGGTGGCATCTGGGATCACTGAGACATGTACATTCCTGTGCACACGCTTGCGCGTGGGCACACACACACCTAGCCCAGACAAGCACACTCACCACACCACCACGTTTGTGATGAGCAGGCCCTGGAAACAAGGGTGGCCTTTGGGGGAGCAGCAAGTTCACGGGCTTGTGGTCTCCATTCCCCAGTGCCTTGATGTGACCAGTTACGCCCTGCTGTGGTGGGGTGGAGCCTGCCTTCTCTGAACTGAGTCCCAGCTGGGGCAGTCTTTCCAGAGGTTCGCCCAGGGGCCTGGGGACACAGTTCCTATTCCCTGGTCTTGGACTGCCAGGAGTGCCCACCTCACAGCCCCCTAAGCAGGGTTCCATGTTCCAGGTCGGCGCCCAGGCCAGCCGTCCTTCAGCAGCGATGCTTTTGTAGGTCAAAAGGGAAAGCATTGTTGCTGCCCTGTGGCCGCGCAAACAAGCAGCTGGCTTTGAAGTCCCAGGGGGGATTTGCTCAGGCTGGAGTGGGGAGCCTGAAGGAGAGGGCTGCGAGCCTCCCCCGAGCCTGGCTGTGTTTGTTAACTCCGCCCGGCCACCCAGGCCTGGGGTGTTTGATGTCTCTCCGGAGAAGCAGGAGGAGGGAGGCCTGCCCGGGGGTCCTCCCAGGGACAGCTTTCAACTCCTGCTGAGCCTGTGACGGAAGGAAACACCTAGCCCCCTCCATTCAGGGTGGGCCACGGGGGCGTGGCCCAGGGCGGCTGGCAGAGTGTGCTGTTTCCCTCGGGCGCTGTTTCTTTTCAGGTGGCATCAGGTAAGAATGAATGGCAAGGGGAGACTGGAAGAAAGAGGTGACAAAGGCAGCCCTGGTGCCTTCAGTAGCCACAGGCCTGAGGGTCCCACCTGAGGATCAATCTCCTCCTCCCTTCTCATCCTCCACCAACTGCTTCCCTGGGTCTCCGCACTGTGCCTCACCCTTTCTCCCCCATCCCCAAAGCAGTGCAGGGGGCAGTTTGCCTTCCCCCAGGGGCAGCGCTGCTGTGTTCCTGCCTCAGAAGCTCTGCCCCCCAGCCTCTCCTGCAAGCAATAAAATGCATTGGGTGAGGAACCCTGGTGGGAGGTCGGGGCGGGGGGCGGGGGGGGGGGGAGAAGTCTCTAGAAACCTGGGTAACACAATGCTCCCACTGGGCTGGCTCTCAGGGCTTGCCTTAGGGTTCCCAAAGCATGTTTGTAACCTTTCAGGCCTGGGCCACAGGGAATGAGACAAGGAATTAACCATTATCATTAACCAGTTCAATGTCCTATGTACGATTAACCACGAACAGCTCCATTTCTGTCTCCTTCTTTCCCTCCTAAATGTCCCTCTTCTGCTACAAGCAAAGGAACACATTTCTGCTAGAGTCTCACCTCCAACACCGCTCCATCTGGTCTGTCCCTACTCGCCTCCCCCCCCGCGCCCCCCCCCCCCACACATGTTGAGATTGAGAAAGAGCTTGTTTACGATAAGACCTTGAAATCTGGAGTTATAAATCCTTCCAGGACGGCCATCCTATCTCCGTGCTAATGCTTGTGGTGCCGTCCAAAGGAGGCTCACCTGATTGTGACCCATCCCCTCTCACTCCCCGGAGCCCCCATCTCCTCCTCTGCAAACACGGGACAATGGGCAAATGGGAGTTACCTGTCTCAACAGGTGTTAGCCTGGCCTCACTTTCCTACAGGGTGATGCAGAGGTCACCTCTAGCCCAGCCCTCTCTGGGCATTCTTGTGATCGTAAAAGCCCACCTTCGGACGTGACCTTCCTTTTGGTCCCCCATGACTTTAGCTGCAGGAGGCCGAGCCCACCTCAATGGATTTAGAAGTCCTCACTTCAGGGACTTCCCTGGTGGTGCCGTGGTTGGGCATCCACCTGCCAGTGCAGGGGACACGGGTTCGAGCCCTGGTCCGGGAAGATCCCACCCGCCGCGGAGCAACTAAACCCGTGCGCCACAACTACTGAGCCTGCGCTCTAGAGCCCGCGAGCCACAACTACTGAAGCCCGCGCGTCTAGAGCCCGTGCTCTGCAACAAGAGGAGCCACCGCAATGAGAAGCCCGCGCACCGCAATGAATAGTAGCCCCCGCTCGCCGCAACTAGAGAAAGCCTGCACCCAGCAACGAAGACCCAACGCAGCCAAAAATAAATAAATTTACATAAAAAAAAAAGAAGTCCTCAGTTTAGCTGCTGAGGCCACTGGCTAGAGTGCAGGCAGCACCACCATTGTCTGGGGATGCGGTGTGTGTGTGGGCGGAGGCTGATGCCACTCAGTTTGTCCGCACCGTTCATAGTCCCTATTAGCCTTCCCTACTAAGCCATGAGCCGCTTGAGGGAAGAGATCTTTTCTTATTCATCGTTGAATCCCTATGCCCAGCAGACTGCACAGAACATAAATATTTGGTAAATGACTTAGCCTAATGCTGTCATACTCATCACCAGCAAATATTTATTGAGGGCGTCTTCTGTGCAGCGACTCCGCTAAGCAGTGGTGGGTACAAAGATGAATGAGACACCATTCCCACTCACAGCGGTTTACGCTAGAGTCAGAGAGACCCAGAGAAGCTTCGCTTGCCAGGAGGTCAGAGGAAGGAGCTGGGGCTGGAGAGCCCAGGGAATCTGGCAACCAAAGTTTCCCAAAAAGTAAACTTACTGTGGATACCCCCAGACCCAGAAACCCATTCACTGCGGATCTCTGTAGATTCCAGAGTGGAGCTAACCACTTACCAATTATCTGCACGTCTAGCTTTTCCCTATGTGACTTTGTCTCAAAAATGTGAATAAAAAAGTAGTGTCTCTACTTGGGAAGGATTTCTCAACCATTCAGTCCTGGGAACCATGGAAGTGAAACGTGTCCCCACGGGGACTCCAACCGGAGCCATACTTTTTAGCTGTGCCCGTGCTGTTTGGTTTGGGCTCCCCAGGGATTTGAGGCCAGAGCTGTCACTGCCCTCAGGAGGAAGGAAGGAAGGAGACGGAGGCACCTGTCTGGAGTTCGGGCCATCCCAACACAGCTCAGCACATCTGTGCTGGCCACCAGGAATACAGAAAATGACAGCAGGGTTGTAACTCCTCCTCTTATATCTCCGAGAACCTGGGAGAAGAAGGACAGCAAGTTGATCTCTTAGGGTCCCAGGGGGGCCAGATAATGTGAGCGGCCATTGCTGTACCAAGGCCACTGTCTCATCAAGGGGACCTTCAATGCATGGACTGGGGGTCTAGCAGCGTGTGTGGACAGTAGAGGCACTGTCACTGGGTGGCATTTTCTGCTTGACTCTTTTAAGCCAGTGCTTCTGAAACTGTTCTACTCAATTGCCATGTGGCAGGGAAGAGTGAATTTCACATTTCTCAAGGAGCCTGGGGTTTTAGATCACTGCAAACAGGACATTTCTTTGAAGACCCATATTTGATCTTAAAAATGCATGTAGGGCTTCCCTGGTGGCGCAGTGGTTGAGAGTCTGCCTGCCGATGCAGGGGACACGGGTTCGTGCCCTGGTGCGGGAAGATCCCACATGCCGCGGAGCGGCTGGGCCCGTGAGCCATGGCCGCTGAGCCTGCGCGTCCGGAGCCTGTGCTCCGCGGGAGTGGCCACAACAGTGAGAGGCCCGCATACAGAAAAAAAAAAAAAAAAAAATGCATGTAAAATTTGTATTTTCTACCACGACCTATCAATTTGCTTTGATATCAAAATGCAGTTAAAATTACTTATCTCTGAATAAAATGGATGCTCCAGGAAGACAAACTATCTTTCCTGTGGCTTCTTGGACCCCCTGACTCATTGCCCTGTACCCCACTTTGAGAAGAAGCATGCCTCTCAGGACATCAGGCCCATACACATGTTCCAACCCAAAGTGGGCCCATAACATACTTGCATGGCCCATGACCTTGATCCCCAAACACTCCTCTAGGTCTGTCCTGTGCTGCCCTGTCCACACGTTCCTCCAGTCTGACCCTGTGGGATCATCTCTTCACCTCTGGGTTTATACTGCTGCCTCTAGCAGAATTTGGAGATCAGGTGGCCAGTAACCCTATTCTTCAAATGTCTAGGGGCAATGGCTCTAAACCTTTTTGCAGCCTCTTTCACAGAGAATGAGCAGGGCAGTAAGTATGAGATCCTGAGGTGGGTTGGAAATAACTACTAAAATGGATACTTAATGAATCAATTATTTAAAGGGTCCTCGGCTAGGATTGTCCTTGCAATGGCCTTGGTAGGCTTTGCTTTCCCTGACACAACCGCTCCACCTGTACAAGGAAACTAGGAATCAAGGCTGTCTGCTGACGTGATGACGCGGAAGTTAGGTGATCTGAAGTCCGTAGTGGGTTTGCTATGGATTCACTCTATCAATGGATTTCAACTTTTAAAAGAAGTACCACCGATTCACTTATTCACTCATGCATTTGCTTATTCATTCAACGAGTCTTTATAGAGAATCTACTATGCACCAGGCGCTACACGAGGTACTGGAGGTACAGTGGTGAACAAGAGTAACATGGTCTGGGCCGCCTTAGAACTTGCTAGGGGGAGACAGAATTAAAGAAATGGTCTCCAGGAAGCAAATAGAACGAGCTCAGATGGGGCAAGCCCAGGGCCTTCCGCCATTGGCCCCTCCTGCCTTGGATGTCATGCCCAATAGCACAAGGACACAGTGAGTAGGTCCGGAACTAAGTCGGGGTCATGGCGAATTGCCTGCAACTCCTCATAGGAAGGTTAAAAACACATAGAATGAAATTCCCCTCCGAGTCCCCTGACCTGCCCAACTGCCCCAGAGACAATGCACTAAGTGTGCAAACACGCCTGAGAGTGAGGCAATTCATGGTTTCACATAATCCTCGCCTTCGAGCAGCAGCGTGCACTGGCACCAGGCTCTCCCCCATGTCACAGATGCAGAACCCGAGGCCTTGGAGAGGGGAAGCAGCCTGTGGAGTAGCCCCTGGCTGGGCCAGGACTGCGATGGGGTTTATGGGGTGGGGGGTGGGAGGGGGGCCGGGGGCGTAGGGCCCAGGCGTGGCTCTTGCTTCTACTGAACAGTGTTGGGCTGGAGCCTCTAGCAACTTGCCAGACAGACCCCCATGGTTCTGGAGACTCTGGCCACAGCCCTTTATCTTTCCTCCCCATGACCTGTGCAGATCTGATGGCTCTCGTTCTGAAAGATCTGGACTCTAGAACTCAGCTAAGAGCTGGTGGGACAATGGAAATGTGGGCTTTGGAATGTATCTAAACAACCCACAGCCCTGTCCCCTCCTCCCCAAAGACTGACCAATGACCCCTAAACCCCTGGATTGTTCCTAAGAAACCTAGTGTGGCTTTGGCAACTGCCTGGACTGTCACCATTTCCACCCTTCAGTGCTGGAGTATCTTCAGCTTAGCCTGTACTGCCATGTAAAAGAAAACGCAACCGAATCTGGAGTCAGTTAGATCGTAGAGCTAATCATGTGTAGAGTCACCTTCTTATGACATTAAGACCTCCAGGAGAGCCACTGAAAAGTCTTGTGCGGTCTGCTAATTCTTCTGCCAGTGAGGAATATGTGCGGTCTGCTAATTCCTCTGCGAGTGAGGAATGTGTTTATTCTTCCAAGGGGCAAAGATCCCCCACTCCGAGTGACGCCGCCACATTGTGTAACCAGGAACACGGGTTGTTGCTGATGTAAACATCGGCCGGGGGCAGACCTGCCGGGAGCCTGGGCTCCTTTTCCCAGAGGTGTTTCTTATGAATGGTTGTGTCCAGTGAAGCAATTTCCTGCCTTGTAAATTTCTGCCCAGCAAACCACATCTCCTATCTATCTGCTGCCTGGCTCTGGGTCATAAAACAATTCCCCAGAGACCAATCAGAGCCCGATCAGGAGTCCTTGAGTAACAGGAAAATTACCCTCCACCTGCAGACGTAATGACACTCTGCAAGCTAGTGGCTTTGCAGTTTCTGAACGTAAACATCACATGCCTTAGCCATGCCTTACCTCTGCTCATCTGAAATGGGGGGCCCACATATTTGATTCTCAGGCCCTGGTTCACTCCTCAGAGGCACTGGCTGGCTAGTGACCCATTACCTTGACCTGAGGACCCTGCAGCCTGGAGAACATATTTCACTGTGTCAGATCACGATTTGCAGAGCCGGGGCAAGAGAAGTTCAGGCAGGGGGTCTCAGGCACGCAGAGGACAGAAGATTTGGGCTGAAACTACATTGGAACTGATTTGGACATTCACTTTGCATTTTATGGGTCCTCAGCCTGGAATGTTTTCTCCCCACCCCTCCCCCATCTGCCTGGTGAACTGACATTCATTCTTTCTATTTTATTTTATTTATTTATTTATTTATTTGGCTGCGTTGGGTCTTTGTTGCTGCATGCGGGCTTTCTCTAGTTGTGTCGAGCAGGGGCTACTCTTCATTGCGGTGCGCAGGCTTCTCACTGCGGTGGCTTCTCTTGTTGTGGAGCAGGGCTCTAGGCCTGCGGGCTTCAGTAGTTGTGGCACGCAGGCTCAGTAGTTGTGGCTCGTGGGCTCTAGAGCGCAGGCTCAGTAGTTGTGGCGCACGGGCTTAGTTGCTCCGCGGCGGGTGGGATCTTCCCAGACCAGGGCTTGAACCCGTGTCCCCTGCATTGGCAGGTGGATTCTTAACCACTGCGCCACCAGAGAAGTCCCCTGACATTCATTCTTTGTGATGCAGTTCAAGTGTCCTCCGAGGAAACTTCTCTGACTTCCACCCAGACAGAATTTCCTCCACTGTCCTACCACTCTACCTTCTAACACCAACACAGCACATTCATTGCAATAACTTGCAAAATTTTCTGTCTCCCTGGCCAGGCTGGGAACTCCTTCAAGGCATCTTGGAATCCCCAGCACCCACCCCTGTGCCTGGCTCAAGTCAGTGTGCAAAAGAGGGTTGTTGAATAAATGAGTGAATGGGCATCTATTATGTGTCTGTCTACCACACTTAGATGCTTTGCATATGGAAAATGCACAATGGATATAGTCAAAGGGATGAAGCTCTGGGTTAGGCCAGTAAAGACAGACATAACCTAGGGCTCCTGTCCTGGAGAAGTCTGCAATCTGGTTATGTTTCTATGGGTGATAGGAATATTTGCAGACGGGGTATAAAGATCAGATTCACAGATAGACAGAAGCGGATTGTTTTTGTTGTTGGTTTTCCTTTCTGAGGGCCAGCTCAGAAGCCAGAATGGGTTCCAAGCTCGTCTATGTAACCCTAGTACTGCACTAGCCATAAGGCGATACCTAGGACCTCCATTTTCATCTCTTTCCTTTCTCCTTGTCCCCATTTATAGCAGATATAACAGTGACTTGCTCCTTCCTTTGAAGCTTGGGAGGCCCCAGACAGAGGTGCTGAGGGTGGTGGTAGCAGGTGCACACTGGGGTCATTTTCCAGTTGTAAAACTAGTAAACTCCATGACACACATACACACATGCATTCACTCAAAAAATATTTACTGAGTGCCTAATATGTACCAGGTACTAGATGCTGGGGACAAAACAGTGAATGAAACTCCCAGGTTCCTGCTCTCATAGAACTTACACTCCAGTTGGGGGCAGGCACTCAGTGATGGCGGGGATGGGGCCCATCATGTTCTCTCTCACATAGTCCGAAAAAAACTGGACGCAAATAACTAATATTTAGTGCACACTTTCTCATGTACCTGGTGAAGGACTTGATCCACCTTGTATCTCTTTTAATCCTTACAACAGCCCCATTTTCAGAGAAGGAAACAGGCTCAGAGAGGTTAAGTAGCCTTCCCAAGATCACACAGCTAGTAAGTGGTAGAGCCAGGATTTGAACTTCGATTTGCCCGACTCCCCCCAGCCTGAGCTCCTCACCATGACTCTGTATGGCAGCAGTAAATATTTACCAGGTGAACAAAGGGGTGGATGAATGGTTAACCGTCGCTACAGTTGCAGCCCGTTGTTTTGCTTCCATGATACAAACGTGAGCACCATGTTTAAGTTTTTCATTTACTTATTGATTCAAGCTTTTCCAAAGGGTGGCTCCCATAGAGAGTAGATTTCATAAAGATGAAGAAACAAGCATCTTTCTTGTTATCATCTGTGTTTCCCGGGCAAGGCAACCTATTTTACACAAATAATCAGGAATTATCATTGAAAAAGTTATGCCAAAGAAACTATCCCCTTCAGTTCTCTTTTCTGGGTTTGTGGTAAAGTCTGTATTAGGCTGCATAACGACCCCCAAAGATAGCAGGTCTGAATCCTTGGAAGCTGTCAACCATTATCTTAAAAGGAAAGAGACTTTGCAGATGTGATGAAGGAAGAATGTCCTGGATAATCTGGGTGGGCCCTAAATGCAATGACATGGATCCTTATGAAGAGGAAGAAGAGGGAGATTTGACACAGGAGAGAAGGCAATGACACCAGGAAGGCAGGGATTGGAGTGATGTGGCCACAAGCTAGGGAACCTGGAAGCCACCAGGAGCTGGAGGATGCAAGGAGCAGATTCTCCCCTATAACCTGCGGAGGGAGTGTGGCCCTGCTGACCCCTGGCTTGGGCTCAGTGATACTGACTTTGGACTTCTGGCCCCCAGAACTGTGAGAGTATGTATTTCTGGTGTTTTAAGCCACTGAGCTTGTGGAAATTTCTTATAGCAGCCACGGGAAACTAATACAGTCTTCTACAGAAGGAGGCAGCAGGGAGAACAAGTCTTTGACCACCAGTGTAGGTGATTCAGAAATACACTCTCTTTTAAAACTAAAAATAGAATTACCATATGACCCAGCAATCCCACTCTTGAGCACATATCCAGACAAAACTCTAATCCAAAAAGATACGTGCACCCCTACGTTCATAGCAGCACTATAAACGGTAGCCAAGACATGGAAACAACCTAAATGTCCATCGACAGACAAATGGATAAAGAAGATGTGGTACATATATACAATGGAATACTACTCAGATATAAAAAGAACGAAATAATGCCATTTGCAGCAACATGGATGGAACTAGAGATTATCATATTAAGTGAAGTAAGTCAGAAAGAGAAATACAAATACCATATGGTACACTCATATGTGGAATCTAAAATATGACACAAATGAACCTATCTACGAAACAGAAACAGACTCACAGACATAGAGAATAGACTTCTGGTTGTCAAGGGGGAGGGGGTTGGGGGAGGGATGGAGTGGGAGGTTGGGATTAGCAGATGTAAGCTTTTATATATAGAACGGATAAACAACAAGGCCCTACTGTATAGCACAGAGAACTATACTCGGTATCTGATGATAAGTCGTAATGGAAAAGAATACAAAAAAAGAATGTATATATAAGTATAACTGAATCACTTTGCTGTACAGTAGAAATTAACACAACATTGTAAGTCAACTATACTTCAATTTAAAAAAAAAAAAGAAATGCATTCTCTTTTTAGTCAGGATGCCCCCAAGAAATCCCACCTTGGAAAGCAAGGGGATCCCCCTACAAAAATGAATCCACCTCCTTCCCAGCTCCCATCCCCTCTCTTGGCTTTGTGTTTCTTTCCATTGCCTGTCAATCAATACCCGGCATACTGTATATTTGTTTATTTCGTTATTGTTGGCTCCCTCCCAGTTGAATGTAAACTCCATGGGAAGAGTAACATTTTTTAAACTGCTTTTCTTTCCATACCTAGAAGTGTATGTAGCACATAGTAAGCACTCAATAAACGCTTGTTGGATGAATGATCAAATGTCAGGTTACTGCCACCTGGAGAGTCCTGACATCATATCAGGGACATGATAACAGTAGACATCACAGCATGACATACTACCCAGATGCTTCCTAAAGTACCACTTTACAAGATGCCTGAGATAAGAGTCTTTGCCCAGGTAATATTGTTTTCCATTTTCTATAACATCAATTTCTATTTCCTGATTTGTCCAGGCCTCAGACCTTGGAATCCTCTTTGATGCCACATCTAAACTATCAGAAAACCCTCGTGCCTTCAAATCCTCTCCCTTTAAAACCACATCCACGATCAGACAGCCTCTCGTCACCTCCACCCCCACCCCCTGGTCTCAGGCTCTGATGATGCATCGCTTCCTGATGGTCTCTTTGCCGTCACTTTTGACGCCTCCCTACAACTCAGCAGTTAGAGGGATTCTGTTAAAGCGTAAGCCAGATCTTGCCCCTGCTCTGCTCACAACTTTCTGATGGCCTCTAGCTCCCTCAGAATAAAAAGTCCTTCCAGTAGCTTATAGCAGTCCTTACAATGGTGACAAGGTCCTTGTCATCTGTCATCACCTACCCGCACTCTGCTCACACCCGGACTCCCACACTCCCGCTCACTCAGCTCTATAGCTACTCGAGCCTCCCTGCTGAATTTTTCATAGATTTAAAAAAATCATCTGACATGCACATACACACATTCACACATTTACTACCCATCTCCTTAACCAGAATGTAAAGCTCACGAGGGCAAGGATTTTTGTCTATTTGATTCACTGATGTATCTTCAGTGTCTAGAACAATGGTGCCTGGCACACAGTAGGTGTCAGTATTCCTTGAATAAATAAATGGGAAATATTATTTTGGACTAGATGATATTTCCAAAAGCAAAGGGATATACAGAAGGCTAAGGCCTTTTGGCTCAGGAAATCAGGCATGCTTTCCTTAGAGTGCGATTTTTTATTTTTATTTTTTTGTCTTTTGAAAACTAGCTTTGGACTTCCCTGGCAGTCCAGTCGTTAAGACTCCACGCTTCCACTGCAGGGGGCACGGGTTCAATCCCTGGTCAGGGAATTCAGATCTTGCATGCCGTGCAGCGAAGCCAAAAAAAAAAAAAAAAAAAAAAATACTAGCTTTATCTTTTTATCTCTTTCATAATTAATTGGGAATCATTTAATATAATTGGTTTACTAAGGATGTCTGGACAGTTGGCCACAGGAAGGAAACCTGCCTTTGGGGACTATAACAGTGTGTATCTATTGAGAAAATTAAATGTGTGGAAATGGAGAAGAAATTTCGGGTGATCTGTTGGAATAAACATATTTATACATATGCAGACTGCATGAAACCTGCTCTGAGGATTCCTGCTTTTGATGTTGTCTCCCCTCATGTTTGTTCTGCTCATTCTTCCTTAGAAAGTATTTCCTCTATATACATGCAGATACCATTTTATATACACCAGGAAAAAAAATGGTCATCCAGGTGTGTGAGAAGCCCTGCATGCCCCAAAGATTCATTTATAAAATACTGTCATGTTATAAATCTTGGCTGACAATCTAGTATTTGCCCAGCTGGAATGACCTCTGTACGAAAGAGAGACAGAGACAGGGAAAGAAAGGGAGGGAGGGAGACAGGGAGGGGCTTTATAGGCATTTGGTTTAGCTGATTGCAACTTCTCATGAATATTCAGTCTGTTTGATACAACTGGGATGTGTTTAAAGTATTAAAAAACATGGATTTGTTATATGCCACTATGTGGTCCATTACTGGCAATCGCTTATCTTCCAGAACAGATTTCAATGGCATTTATTTGAATTACTTCCTCATTCAAAGGGGACGCATCAGCTCTGATTGTGCTTGGGAAGAAGTTCACTCCTGCCTCTTCCTGACCCACCCCCTTCCTCGCTCTCTGTATTCCTCCTTCATGACCGCCCCCTCCCCAACCTTTAGGGACATGAAGCCACCTTTAGTCCCAGCCACCTGGCTCTCTGTGGTCCTCCCACTCATCACCACATTTTTTTTTTTTTTTTTTTTGCGGTACGCGGGCCTCTCACTGTTGTGGCCTCTCCCGTTGCGGAGCACAGGCTCCGGACGCGCAGGCTCAGGGGCCATGGCTCATGGGCCCAGCCGCTCTGCGGCATGTGGGATCTTCCCGGACCCGGGCACGAACCCGTGTCCCCTGCATCGGCAGGTGGACTCTCAACCACTGCGCCACCAGGGAAGCCCCATCACCACATTTTACCTTCTTCTTTCCCTAAGGACACAGACTCCCCAGTCAAGCCTTTCCGTTCTCCTCAGACCTCTCCTCCCTGACTCATCCTCGGTTCACTGCTTGATTGGTCATATACCATAGACATGAGCAAAATCATTTCACCAGCGATTGGCAGTTTTCTTTACCAAGCGTCACACTGGTGATGAGGGTGTCTGGAAAGATCAACCGAGTCCAGAAGACTGCATGAGGAGGCACTCTGGGATGAGAGGATGCTAACACACACGCTCGCACAACGTACCAGGCCCACGTCTAAGCGTTTAACATACATGAACTCAATCACTCAACAACTGTGTACAGTAGGTACTACTATCACCCAATGTTATGTAGGCAGACAATGAGCACGAGGTTCAGTGGTGAAGTTGGAGATTCTAATCAAGGCATTCTGGCTCCAAAATGAATATCAAAGACCTGCCCCCCGGGGCTTCCCTGGTGACGCAGTGGTTGAGAGTCCGCCTGCCGATGCAGGGGACACGGGTTCGTGCTCCGGTCCGGGAAGATCCCACATACCGCGGAGCGGCTGGGCCCGTGAGCCATGGCCGCTGAGCCTGCGTATCCGGAGCCTGTGCTCTGCAACGGGAGAGGCCACAACAGTGAGAGGCCCGCGTACCGCAAAAGAAAAAAAAAAAAAGACCTGCCCCCAACCCAAAAGCTCAGTTCCCTGGTTGTCTACACTGTGTTCTTATCCACCTGAACCCAGTAGCTAACACTCCAGTTATTTCTGCCTTTGCGGGGAGATGATCCACTGTTTGGCATGGACAAGTCAATCTATTTTAAGGCAGGTTTTCATTACCGATTTCATTTCTTATCCACGGGTGTGAAAATGAAATCTGCCTTCCTCAGATCTCACCCTAGAAGACGGAGGCAGATCATGGTAAAAACAGAACCATCTGTCTGTTAGCCTAGGCTCAGGGTGTAAAGAGAGACCCCGGAAATGTTGGTCCATAACATGCTGGAGGAAGGTATGGGGAGGTTTTAGTTGCAAATGAATTTTCAGAGTGGGTAATGCCCGCCTGAGTGCACACACCGTGAGCCTCCTTGCCCCTCTTAGAGCCAGTGGGAAGGGAGATTTAATTTAGAAGGGAGGTGTTCTCAGCTGTCAGGGTCACCTTCTACAAGTCTTGGATCACGTAGTGTTTGGTAAAGAAGACTCCCTAGAGATTTCCCCCTACCTGCCCACCCCCCCCAACTCCCAGATGGCCTCTTGGATGGTTAAGACCTTCTGGATTCTCAGGGTTATTGCAATAACACAAGAGCTAAAATCTATCAAATGCAGATACTGGCTGTCCCAGAAACAACGTGAGTCCAAACACAGGGCTTCAGTTGAGGCCTGAGCTCGAGACCTACATTCCCTTCCTCTTCCTGGAACTCACAGGAGCCAACCAACAGGACATCTCAACCAGAGACAGCCAATCTTGGCCTCTCTTGATACATGGTGCTCGGCCTTGGCCCCAGTCCTTTTCAACCCAACCATGAATTTTCTCTTGACCACTTCAGCCCAAATTACATTGTCTGGGGAAGCCAGGAGCCAAAGGAGGTCAGCGTTTCCAAACCTACCTATCCCTGCCCTGGGCACTCAGTACATTTGCCCGGCTCACTAAGAATTACGTCTTCCACTACACTGAGATTTTGAAAAACCTGTTGCTTGGGGCCTCGTTGGCATGATGCCCTTGCTTACACCCAGCTTGGGAACTGCTCTGTCTAGAAGCCAGAAACCACATGCTGGTAGGTCTACGCTGCACGTAAGAGGAGACGGCAAAGAGGACAGGTCCAGCCTCCTTCTTCCTGGAGTCAACACTGGATCATCTGTGGCAAAGTCCCTGCTGGCAGAGTGTTCAGGCCTCTTTTGGCTTTTCGCCTTCCTGCCTGGGAAGGAAGAGCCATTCTCCTGACTAACAGCCCTACGGAAGGGAAGAGAGCTGGAGTTAACGCTTAAAAGGAGGTTGAAAATGTTACCCACGGGGATTCCACTTTTCCTACTTTTTCTCTGTTCCTGTGACCAACAGTCACCAAGAGTTGGCTCCATGTCTACTTCTGTGAGTCGCAGAAAGACAAAGGTATTGGAGTCTGACTGGGGTTACAGCCTTTTCTTACCTTAGCGGTAAAGCCGGCCTGAAGACACTGGGGCATGCAGCAGCGAGCCTGGTGGAGTAAGTGGAAAACTCCAAGGAGACCAGGGGCCGGGGGTTCTTGGAGGAACCGTGGCAGGGGAAGAGTCAGAGACAGACAGAAATATGAGACTCTGGGCAGTGACAAAATAAATTGTTTTAATGGGAGGTTTTCGGAAAGGGCAACTTTTGTTTGTGCTATCAAACAGCCAGTGTCCCTGTCTTGGGGTTTCCTGGGGAGGTACTGGCTGATCCCCCAACCCCACCGGAAGCGAGGACGTTACTCTGACACTATGCTCAGCCCTTCCAGGGGTCCAGAGGTGTGTCTTAACATCAGGAGATTGGAGTGAGCTAGCAGACAGTCCAAAATACACAGTCCCTGTGTGTGCCCGGGCCCGAGGAAGGGGGCAGGGGCTTCACTTCCACCTTAGATACTTCTCCGTGGGGGAAGGCAGAGGGGGCAAATCACTTTGAAAATTCAACTCTGACCTTTACGAAGAAAACGGATAGACACTTTAGTATTATACACAGGGCAGAGGGGAGAGGAAGTAGAGGGGAAATTGCACTTAATTACAGTAGTTTATAGTTTACACCCATTGGACAAATTTACTTCTTTAAAAGAAATTTCCAGATTAGCTGGGAGGGGGGCGGGGGAGGGAGCTGCTGATATTTACAGTGCGTTTGGCTCAGTTCAATAGCACGTGTCCTCCTCGCCTCACTTCAGTAACAGATTCAAGTTTTCACATCAGTTTGTTCGATGAAGGAGCATAATGTAGATGCTCCGGCTTTCTCTCTTCCTCTTCCTCGGTTTCTCATCTCCCGCCTTTAGGACAGACCGGACGGGAGAGCTTGACGTCTTGGGAGAGGCATCGTGACAATACTGCATAGAAGGGAAGCTGGGCTCCGGGCCGCGCCTCTCAGAGCGGATTGTCCGAGGCGCGCTGGCAGGACGTCAGGTGAGCAGGGACCTCTCGCAGGTGCTGCTTGTCAGGTCACTGCGCTTTTCCGCGACAGCTGCCTGGAGGGTGATGGTGTGGAAAATAGGGTCCTTGTTGCTGTGCACAAAGTAAGTGATGTGTGGGCATCACCAGGCTTGGAGAGGACACTGCAGAGAGAGAGGAGAGACGGCTCAGCTGTGTACATCTGCTGGGACCTGGGCCATTAGTCTGGCTTCTCTGGGGGAGCTGAGACCCAACTCAGTCAGCAAAGAGCTGAGGCTGGAGGCCTGGGGACCCCGTGCCTGCTGAGCCTGAAACACGCTCCCTTTAGGAAGACCTAGGTGCCGGCTTCCCTGGCTACTTCAGAAGAGAGAAGTGAATTGCCGCCGACCTTGAAATAGTCATAACTCGCCGACCTTTATCCTGAAGTTGGGCTCCTCTTCCTGTGAGTTTATAAATAAACTGCTCAGTTTGGTGGCAATGGCAGCTGGATGGGGAGCTCTTGCTTCTGGCGGAAATAAGGATCTCTTCCTAAGTCCTCTAAGAGTAGGGGTTCCCCTAGACCCCTTCCCAAACTGTAATGGACCCGTGAGTAGCAGAGATCCTGTTAAAATGTACTGATAGATTCTGATTCAGTGGACCTGGGGTAGGCCTAAGAACCTGCATTTCTAATCAGCTCCCAGCTTGGGCGGATGCTGCTGATATATTTTGAGCCACGAGGCCATAAAGCGCATGAGAAAATCACCACGTACTCACAAACGATCCATCAGGGAAGAAGCATGGGGAATTGCAAAGTGCTTTCTACAACATTTGTTACCGTCAGGACAAGAGCTCAGAGGACCAGGATCTAAGGGCTGAAGGCCTCTGATGCCAGGCTTCCCGGTGCGTCGGGGCAGGAGACCTACCCAGCATGGAGGAGCCTTTGAGAGGAGCCAGACCCCCATCTGAGGCAGCCTCTGCTCCCAGAGCCCTGGGCCTTGCTCATCTCAGCTGTCTTGGAACACCACTGCTCGCCCTTGCCTTCCAGGGAGTCCCTTTTCTCCTCTCTCTGTCTCCTCCTTCTCTTTCCCCTTTGTTGTCATCTCAGGGGAAGGTTCTGCCCTTTGGCTTCGTGGCTTATTTTCTCAAGACCTCACCCAACACACACGCGTGCATTGCTCGCGCGCATACACGCACACCTCCCACTACTATTAAAGGCCTATTATCCCACTGTTATCTCATTAATCAGTGCTCCCAGCCATAGCCTTGTATGAGGCTGCCTTTATGTCCATTTTACAGGTGAGGAAAACAAGGTCAAAGAGAGTCCGTGGATTGTCCAAGGTTTCAGACCTAGGAGAGTGTGGGGATTCAAACCAGTTCTGGGAGACCTCCCAGCCCGCGTTCTTTCTATTATGCTGAGGTTAGGAGCCTTCTACTAGCTTTCTTCTTGGTCAATCTCCTTTCTCTGAGCCTCAGTTTCTCCACCTATAAGATGAAGGCCGTTGGGGGATCAGAGGGGCTGCTCTGTGTGCAGTACTCCGCACGGTGCTTGGTGTAACTGTCCTTGGTAACACTGGGCTGCCCGGGGTGCCCCCTCCAGAGCTCCTCGGTGCAGGACTGAGCTGTGCGTCCGTGGGAGGAGACGGCTTACTGGCCCTTCTTCATTCTTGAGGCCCTGGTCAGGGTCCTCTGATACCCTTTGCCTCCTCTTCCTTCCCCCACCCACCCCCACTCACTATCAGCCTTTTTCCAATTTTCAGATTTCAGGTGGAG
This sequence comes from Lagenorhynchus albirostris, assembly GCF_949774975.1. NCBI lineage: Eukaryota > Metazoa > Chordata > Mammalia > Artiodactyla > Delphinidae > Lagenorhynchus > Lagenorhynchus albirostris. The sequence goes on from NC_083114.1 coordinate 34,217,473, forward strand.
GAGAGAGAAAATGGCTTGTGACCTTGCAGGTTTCAATAGAAGAGCAAACACCAAGAGCAGATAAGGAGACGCCAGCAAGATTCTATGACCTGTCATTAGGGATGGGCTTCCCAGCTATCAAATGTTTGCTCACATAATAAAATGGTGGCAGAGCCCTAAATGTTGTCAAAGGAACTAGGGTTATTTGCCCCCTTCAGAGTCTAAACACAAACATCTGATAAGGGGTGCACTGTGCTCCCTCAGAACGGAGGCCTGGCTCACCCAGCGGCGCGGGGGCCTTGCCCGAGGACCTCTGAGTGACTACAGAGCCCTCGTCTGGAGGGTGTAGTGGCTGGGGAATTGTTAAGGACGTCCTCACCCTAAGAAGATTTGATCCGTAATGGGGAAGAGCTGACATTTATTGAGGTCCTACTGTGTGCCGGGCTGCACCGCTAAGTAAGGGCTTGACACGCATCATGGCATTGAATGCTCACATCAAGCAAGCCTCTGAGGTAGGTAATTCATTCATTTCACACGGTTTGGAGGTCCTTCCATATGCTTAGCCCTTTTTTAGGCACTGGGTGTGTGCGCAGTTGTGAACAAGACCCTGTCCCCATCCCCACTGAGATTACATTCTAGTGAGGGTTTTGAACAATGAATGAGTAAAACAAAATGCATAACATAAAAGTTTAGGAGGGGACGAACACTCTAGAAAATTAAGCATGGTAAGAGGTTTCAGTGACTGGAGGGAAGAGGCAATAAATTAGGGAGGGGGATCGGAAGGTGATCCCTCCACGCTTTGAGGTGGTGATGTTTGAACTGAATGAAATGAACGCAGGTGAAGATATGCATTAAAGAATATTCCAGGCAGAAGATACCGCAGAAGCAGAAGTCCTGTGGTGGGATTGCTTCAGCTCTGGTTCAGCTGAGGCTGAGTGACAGAGGGAGAAAGGGCCGTGGTCTGACCACATAGGGCCTTGGAGGTCCCTGTTTCAGTCTGGTTGCAACGGGAAGCTAGTGGAACATTTTGACAGGGGAGCGACACGATGGATTTCCCTTTTCCAGAGATCACTCTGGCTGCTGTGTGGTGAGCAAAGCACACCCACCCCTGTGGGGCAAGACTGGAAGTGGGAAGTTAGGGGCCGCTGCAGGAGCGAAAGACTGATGGGGTGGTGAGAAGCGGTCAGACTGAGGATGCATTTTGAAGGACCCCTAGCAGAACTTATTGATGGACTGGATGTGGGATGCGGGGTATGAAACGATCCAGGGTACCCTCAGGAATCTCACTGGAAGAACTGGTATCATGTTTGGAAATGGAGAAGCCCAAGGAGGAAGCAATTTGGGTCAGGAGGAATTGGGACAAAATGAAGAGCGGCAGGTTCGCTTTGAGAGGCTTGTCAGGTATGTTAGGTATGCATCTGTATGTGCCAAAGACGCAACAGGTTTGTGAATGGACCCTCAGGGGAGAGGTCTGTACTGGAGACAGAATGACAGGATCCATCTTTGTGTCCACTTGATCCAAAGCCCTGGGACTGGAGATTGCCCAGGGACAAACATGGAAGAGAAGAGGCCAAAGAATGAGTCCCAGTGCCCTTTAACAAGTAAATGTCACAAAGACGAGTTGCCAGCCAAGGAAAGGAGGAGTGGCCAGTGTCATAGGAGGAGAACCAGGAATGGGTAATGTCCTAAAATCCAAGTGAAAAAAGGAGGGAATGATTGGCTGTGTCAGAGATAGAGCTTGAGAGATAACCACTGGATTTGGTGACAAGGAGGTATTAGTGAGCTGGCCAAGAGGGGTTTCAGGAACGTGGGGACAAAAGCCAGACTGAAATGTTCTCAAGAGAGGTATATATACAATGCGGGGGGGGGGTGGTATATATACAATGCGGGGGGGGGTATATATACAATGGAGTACTCCTCAGCCGTCAAAAGAAATGAAATTTCACCATTTGCAGCAACATGGATGGATTTGGAGGGTATTATGCTTAGTGAAAGAAGTCAGACAGCGAAAGACAAATACTGTATGATATCACTTATATGTGGAATCTAAAAAATACAACAAATGAGTGAATATAATAAAAAAAGTAACAGATTCACAGATTATAGAGAACAGACCAGTGGTTACCAGTGGGGAGAAGGAAGGTGGGTGGAAAAAGAAAGGAGATTAAGAGGTACAAACTACTATGAATAAAATAAATAAGCCACAAGGATCTGTTATACAGCACAGATATTGGAATACAGCCATTATTTTATAATAACTATAATGGAGTATAACCTTTAAAAATTGTGAATCGCTATGTTGAAACTTATAGAATATTGTAAGCCAACTATACCTCCGTTAAAAGAAAAGAAAGAAAAGAGAACTGGGGGTGAGGAAGTAGAGACAGTGAGTACAGATTATTATTAAGTTAGATTAATTATAGCTCTATTAATTACAAGTAAAAATTATACTTCCAGTTTTGTAGATGAGAGAGCTGAGGCTTACAGAGGTTTTAAGTGACGTGCCCAGGGTCTCAGAACAGAAAATTCTGTGCTCTTACCCACTACGTAAGATTACTGCCTTTTCTGCGAATATTCTCGCTGTTCTGATTTTGTAATAATCAGGGCAGGCTAAACATTCGCTATATTAAGACCATGCATGTGTCCCCAGACCTAGTTCTTTTCCTAGGTCTGGTTTTATAAATGCTGGTGATAAACCAAGTCTGATTTATATGATGAATCTTATGTGGGAAATGTCTGTGACTCTAGGTATCCGATCAACCTTGAGAAATGGTAGCACAGCTAGTGTAATAACTTTTGAAGATAACCATTGCTAATGTGATGATTACCCATTGCCATTAAATGAATTGTAAAATTTTAAAAAAAGAAAGATGACTGCCTTTTATCTTGAGTGGGACACCAGGGAGAAATAAATGCCCTTTGCCATTTAAAATCCTCCTTCCTAAGCTCGAGAGACACTCAAGGTTACCATCAGGGAAAGCCAAGATTGACCCAGCTGCCATGGACTGGGTGTTTCCAGCCAAGCGCTGAGCTGAGTGTTTTACAAGTTTTATTGTGTTTTGTCCTTTCAATGATCCCATGAAGGAGGAATCGTTATCTTCATATTAAAGGTGAGGAAAGTGAAGTTCAGAGACGCTAGACTTTTCCCTTTGGTCACACAGGTAGACAGTGGTAGAAGCTTGAGCCCGGGTCTGCCTCGCACCCACGTCGGCTCTTCATCAGCCCACACTGCCAGTGGGGAAGGTTGGGAGGGTGGGGGGCAGCTGCAGGGCATTTATGACGATGAGGCTGCCCACCTCCTTCTCGTCAGCACCCCTGACGGTGACTGCTCCGGGGGTCCTCTCCTGACCTCTCTCTACGTACACTAGGAAGTGGAGCGGTGGGTAGAGAAGTTGTGGAAATAGGAGTGGGCTCACAGCCCGCCCACACTCGTTCTAGCCAAGGCTGGGGCTGGCTGTGGTCTGGTTTCCAGGCTGGCAGGCTGTCGTTTTGCAGGAGGCTCAGGCAGAGACCCACTTAGGTGGTAACTCTCCAGCACCCAAGGGTTGAGAAGGGGGGAATGGGGCATAAGCTCTGGAAAGGACGGAGGATTCCCAGCAAGAAAGTTCCAGCCTGAGGTTCCCGAAACATGATCCGCGAGGCCCTGGGGCATGTCTGTCTTGACAATGGAAAACACTGGGATCAGACAGCTTCAAGGTCAAATGCTGGCTTTAGCCTTATACTGGCATAACCTTGGGTCATGTCTATGAGTACTTTAAAAATGGATCTTAGGACTTCCCTAGCAGTCCCGTGGTTAAGACTCCATGCTCCCAACACAGGGGGCACGGGTTCGATCCCTGGTCGGGGAAGATCCCCGCATGCCGTGTGGCATGGCACAGGCAAAAAAAAAAAAAAAAAAAAAAAAAAATTAAATGTTAGAAAAATGGATCTTAGAAGGTGAGTGTTGTTTAATGGATGTGGAGTGAGAAGAACCAAAGTCTGGAACTCCAACTCCAGATTTACCATCATGTGAGTGTGGGCAGATTCTTCCCCATCTTTGAAGTTCAGGTTTTTGCCCTATAAATCAGGCATACAAATTTCTACCTCGCAGGATGGGTGGGAGGATTAGCCAGGAAATTAAGATGGACAAGCATCTGGAGTGCTGTGTGGCAAACGGGAGGCAGTCAAAAAATGCTAGATCTGAATTCATTCGTTCATTCATTCATATTTAGTGAACATCTACTAAAGCCCAGGCATTTGGCTACACACAAAGGGCTTGGGTGCTTTGAGAGGCCCTGAACTATTTGCTTTTCTCCTGGGAGATGGGTGAGAGGGCATCCTTGTACCAGCAGGAGAATGGGAAGCAGGGATCTGCAGCCTGGGCCCGAGAGGCAGGATGCGCGTGAGAGACGGTTCTAACCCTGAGAAATGCTATTGTCAGAACCTCGTTTGATCGCATGCAGACCAAGCAGTGAGTTAAATATTGAAGGAGCTAATGGAAGGTGTCTCCTAAAGGATCACAGACAGAAAGGGGGTAGGAACAGGGAGGAAGCTATCACTTCGAGCACGTGACTCTGTACTATGCATGGTCTTCAGACACTTTGAATATTCTCTAAGAGGGAGGTGGGATTTTCCCCTTTAGAGATGAAGAAACTTCGTCTCACAGCCATGAATTAACTGCCCAAGGTCGTGTAGCAGGGGCGAAGGAGCTGGGATTGGCTCAGGCCTGTTGGCTTTTCCTAGCATTCTACGATGTCTCTAAAGCAGCATTGTCCAGGATGGGTCTCTATTCACTGCCCACATCAGCACAGGAAAGATTCTGAGATGCCCTGCCCTGTGGGATTTCTGTTTAGCCCAGCTGTTTCCCCAACAAATTTGACCATGGAATCTTCTCCTCATGCCATGGGCCCCTGATTCCTAGCAATAGCCTTGAAACTCTTTTTGGAAAATACTACTTTAAAACAACAAAAAAGCAGAATGCCACCAATTCTCTTCCAGAACTCACTTCTGACCCTTTGCCTTTGGAACAGAGTTTGTACAACTTTTCTTCACCTTGGGTTCCTTCTGCTGCCAGGAGACAGCATCTTTACCCTCTTTTTACTTCATTCTGTCTTTCCTATTTCCTCTTCTCCTGTAGTTTGCAGGAAGAAAGTTTCCTGACTGGAATACAGTATGTGGGCTTAATTTTTACTCATGTTCCTGACCAGTAAAGACCACAAGAGCAGCGATCACCATGGGTGTTTTAAAGATGGGTATTGGAAGACAAGTATTATTTAAGTGGAAAGAGTCCAGGATTTAGAATCAAAGACCAAAGTCCGGAAGTTTGGCTCCCGAATATCATCTGTGTGACTTTGGGCAGGTGACCCTGCATCTCTGAGCCTCAGTTCATTTCTTTGTACTTCTTAGGAGGTTTTGGTAAAAAAGAAAATGGTGAGATAATATTCATGAGAAGTATCATTGTAAACTATAAAGTGCTATATGAAGTTTTATCCTTACTAAATGTTATCATCATCCTAGAAGTGAGTCCATCATAGACTCCTGAAATGTCCAGGGACTCGGAAACAACTTCACAGTAGTTCTAGAGGGCCGTCCAGGCGGCTTCAAGGTCGGCTGGCCACTCTGTCCGGTGGAGGGGAGAAGCCGGCTGGGGGCCGGTGCAGAGTCTCAGAGAGCATCTCGAAGCATTTTGATTAAGAGACCATTTCCTGAATTCAGAGGACTTGTTTCAACAAGCAAGCATCAAAGTCAACTTGGGAAAGACAGGAATCATTAATCACAGCCCCATCTAGGGCTGACCAAGCGGCAGATGGATTGATAAACCTTTCAAAGGGGAAGGTATTCCCAAGCAGGGCTGCTGCGCCTGGCTGCCCCCCGACTGAGATTTGTGAGCACAGATAAATGTTTTCCCTGCTCGCTACAAAGAGTGGGAAATCACATGGGAGTCGAAGGGCAGGGTGATGGGGGCTGTCCTTTCATCTTCCAATGGGTGAGAGAAGGGTAGCAAAGCAGGTCCCACACACCTCTCCCTCCCCAACACCCCCAATTCCAGAGCCTGGATGCCTAAGTTGTATTCAGCATCCAAGATGTGCCAGGCGCTTAATCTACACGACATCATCAAATCCTCAGAACAAGCAGATGTTATGACTTGTTTTAGAGATGAAGAAAGTAAAGGCTCACCGAGGTCAAGGTCACCAAGCAAGTGGCAAAGCCAGGAATTGAACCCACCTGTCTGACGCTGGCGGACCAGGAGGAGATGGGGGCAGAGGAAGAACAGAGAAGGCTGAGCCCGTGAAGAACTTGCTCAGAAACACATGGCGCTGGATGAGGTGGGATTTGAGGGAAAAAAAGACCGTCAACAGGACCAAGCCCTGCCGAGAGCATCGGACATGAAGTTCAAGGTTGCCACCTACTTATCTAGCAATCAATAAAGGCCAAACAGTTCCCACACTGCACAGACCCCAGCTACTAAAAGGTCCTATTGTGTTCCTCTGGAATTGTGACCTGTGTGCAGACATCTTGTCCTGTTCTCTAACTCTCGGCATCTCATTCCAGTCCAGCTGTCCAAGCTGCAGCCTCAGCGTGGGTCATCTTGACTCCCCATCCCCTCTATGCGGAGGTGGGCATTAGTCATCAACTGACATGGTGACTAAGCCTCTGAATTCCCCACTTTCAGTGCACCAGGAAGTGGATTCTAAGTTTCTCTGTAAAACACCAAGTAAATGCAGGTCCCTGGCAAGGCCAGGCTGTCTACTGGGGAGTCCCCATGGGTTGGCAGAATTGCATCATTCTCTAGAGCTTACAGCGTTGGGGGTCCAACATGGGTCCTGGACTGGGTGAATCAGCCTGAGGACTCACTGGTCACTTTCTCTATTGGTGGGAAATCCTCAGGGATCCTTCTTGCAAAGCAGGGAACTCCGCAGGGGGTCTGACTTTCTGAGCCCTCCTTGGAAATACCTTTGCTGTGGCTCACTGATCAATGCATTGGAGATACTCAATCTCAGGGCCTACAGGCTCTGTGTAATCCAGTCTCTAGCAACTGATAAAACTTCAGTACTCTAGCGCTCTTGTCAGGGATGCTGGGGGGAGCGATAAGTCCCTCCCCTTCAGGCTGTGGCCCATCTTCTTTGCCCTGTGACCTCAGGGATTCCTTTAGCAAGTACCAGGGGAGCCTCAGAAGGATCACGCTTGTGGCTGAGTCCACACTTGCCGCACTCTCTGCACATGAGTAGCCATAGTCATCCCTCCCCTCCCCCGACATCTTCTTGCCGGCATTACCTGTTTACTGGAAGACATGTTGGTGAGCGTACTGATGCTGCTGGTATCTGTGACCACCATTGCCGATGGAAACCGGGAGGTGTGGGAATACTGGGGGGGTTCCTGCTTGTGTGCATACACTAGAGAGACAGAGTGAAGACAAAATCAAGGTGTAGATCACACAGGCGTGAGCATAGCTACAGACCCCCGCCACCTCCAGCCCACACCACTGCTCCTGCTTCCCCAGGCAGATAAAAGGAAGGTGGTGGTGGTGGTTATGTCTGGCAAGGCAGTGCGATGTGATAGAAAGAACGGCCATGCGTTTAAATCCTGGCTCCTTAATCAACTCAGCCTCAGTTTCCTCACCTCTAAAATGGGAATGATATAGGATTAGAAGAGCTTGTGTTTAAAGCACTTCATACCAAATAGATCAGCAGCTTTGCACAATGCCTGGTGTGCAGTGGTGGCTGGCACTTCTGGGGTGGGAGCAGTTCTTTCCCCCTGACTTTCAACAGAGTATTAGACTTCTGGGCATCAACAAGGGATCCTTAGGCATATGTGGTACATCTGAGAACTTAGGGCAAAAAAAAGTTCTAAATAGCTGGCAAAATGAAGGAGCTGGCCTGTTTGCCTACCGGTTCTGCCGTGACTCAAGTACCAGGTCTCGTGCTAGCAACTGTAGATTAATTAGTAATTGTAAATGGACACGGATGTCATTACTTGTATAATTCTGGGCTGTTCCGGTTTGCGCTAGAATGCCTTATGACATCACACAGATATGAAGGCTGATGGACAAAATGAGACTAGATACCAAGAAAACCTCCAGGAGCATGTGGCTCACTTTTTGTTTTTCTAGCATGTGTCCACAAAGTCTGGAACCTTTGACTCACGCTAGTTCGTCCATAAGAGTCACGGAAATTCCAGGTCACGTGACCAACCCAGAAAGCATGTGGATGTCTGGCCTTGAGGGAGGGACCAGCTTGTTCTACCAAGGAGTCCTCCAGTTGGGGATGCGGGTGAAGGTCACAGCCCCACGCCTCAGCCTGCCCTTCCTTTGGAGGGAGGCTGGTTATTTCCTGGCCTGGGGCAACCGTGAGCTCTCTCTTCAGAGCCAGCCAGGCCAGCTGGGCCATGGCAGTCCACAGGTCACTGGTGACCACTCTCCGACTGTCATACCCGGGCCTCGCCACTGAGGAATCCTGTCCAGGTGAGGGGTGGGGGCAAGTGGGGAGCATATTGGCCCTGGACGGAAGGGCAGTGGTACACCTGTGGTCCCAGACTCCGCTACAGGCTGTGGTAGATTTTTTTAAAGCCTTGAAAATGTGATTGGAATGTGAGATGGTACTTAGAAACCAGCTCCGCAGGCCTGGGAATAGAGCCCCGAGCGTAGAAGAAGGCTGAACTTGGCTGGTCTCCCTCAGACCCACAGCTCTGCCTGAGGCAGCCGGAGGAGAAACTGAAATCCTCTTTCCCATCCCTGCCTCCTTCTATTAAGGAGTTCCTTGATAAATAATCACTTGCAGTTTTACAACTCTTTAACGCTTACCAAACACAGTTCATACCTAGTTTTGTTTCATTTCCCTAATCACTCCACATGCACACTATTTCCATTTTACGAGGATGAAACTGAAGCTGAGAGTAGCTAGGGAACTTAACAATGGCTCCCTAGCTGGTAAGGCTCAGAGCCAGGATTTAATCAGACAGCTAGGTCTGTCTGACCCTAAGGCTATCACTCTATTCCACAGACGTCCCTGGTGTCCCGGTGGTAACTGTGCTTGAAGCAGGGAAGCCATCCTTTCCATGATTTCTCCCCAAACTCAGAGGCCAGGGACTACAGCCTGACGTGGCCAGAGGACTGGGGGTCTGGGGCTCAGGATGGGGTAGGGGGAGAGACACGGGGGATGGGGGTGGGTGGGAACTAAATGGTTGAAAGGTAGACCTGGGGTAGGTGTAGAAATTGGAGGCGGGAAGCAGCCTCTGTGTGGTGGGCAGAAACTCTAATATTCCTTGTGCAGGATGATGTGTAGGCGGTATTTTCTGCCCATGTTCATGGTTCTTGATTGGAGATGTCTGGGGTGTGGAAATTGGAGGGTGTGGGGACTCTGGAAGATTTTTCAGTTTCAGAGAAGGCAAATAGGAGGCAAATTATATGCCAAGTCTGATCATTTGGTAACAGCTGCCTGGAACTTTGAACTGAAAAGGCTAAGTTGAGGCTCGTTGGGAAAAGGGGCTGCGCTTGACTGGGGGTCTCTTCCACGGGGGCCAGGGTGGGAAAGGGGGCATGAGTTCGTTCCACATCTAAGCTACCCTTACTCTCTATCTCCAGCTCCCCTTTCCATATAGGTCTTAATTGTCTTCATCAAATCTTCCCCCAGGAATCCTGGGGGTAGAGAAGAGGACCAGAAAAGGCACAGCACTGCATAAGAGTTATGCTTGAGATATTGGCTTTGTTGATCACAGGTAGGGAAAAGTGACCAGACCAATAAGCTTCCAAGAAGCTTCAGACCCATAGAGGGAAGAGCTCGGCTGCTGAGGTCCCTTTGGGCTCCCTCCCCGACTTGCCCGTGTCCTTACTGTGTGAGTTCTGCAGCTGCGTCACAGCGGCCATGAAGGGCTGCTGGGCCATGTGGCTGCCCGGGCTCTGCTGCATGAGGGGCTGCTGGTGAGAGCTGTGCAGCTGCTGGGAGAACTGGACGGGCTGCAGGGCTGCTAGGCTGCCGGCCACGCTGTTGATGACAGGGACGCTCTGAGCTTGGGAGGAGTTGAGGCCTGTGTGAACAAGAGGGAAGATTAGAGATGGCTTCAGGAAGGAGGACAGGTGAACAGATGTGAATGGTCATCAACGGAGGCCCTGCTATTTGCCAGGCACTGGGCTGAGCCTGTTACGTAAGAGACTGCACAGAAAGCAATTTTACAGACCCATCTTATAGACCAAAAAACTGAGGCTTAGAGAGATTAAGTTGACTTGCTCAAATTCCACAGCGAGTTGTGGATGCAAATGGGCTTTCAACAGATCTGACGGAGACCTGAGAGTCTCCCAAAGTTGTCCTGTGACCTCCCAAACTTAGCTCCCTTGAGGTTGCAGGGCCCTGTGCTTGCCTGCTCCATCCATGCCTGGCTCTGAGGGAGCAGGGTTAAAGGCATCCACACCAAGGTGCAGATTACTGCCCAGATATATCTGTCCAGCAGGGGGCAGGAGTGTTCAGGGACCCACATTTGGATAAAAAGCAAAACCCCCTCCACACTCCTGGAGGCATGGAGCCTGAAGCCCCTCATTTAGCGGGCTGTGCAAAACCCGAAAGAGGTCAGATGCTCATTCTCTTGCCTGAAACAGAGAGGGGATAAAACACTGCAACTCAATCAGTCTATGAAAAGGGTATATCTTATCTGGCAGCACAGGGCTGCTGGCCTCAAAAGGACCAGGTATTGGAAGGAGTTAAGTAGTAAGTTGAAGGTTGGCAGTTCCAGTAGGTGTTGCTTTCTGTTCTGGAAGGATGAGGGCCTCCGTGGTTCTGTACTGTGTCTGTATCCTAAGGTCTCTTTAGAACTGGGGCCAGCACTGCAAAGATCAGGTCCCTGGTACCCACCCTCCATCGTCTCCCTGGGCGGGACTCTGGGGAAGGCACCTGAGGCAGGGTGGGAGTGGGGATGTGAGGATCAGGGGAAAGACATCCCGACCTCTTTCCTGGAACTGCCAAGGTTCCTTTGACCTTGCTTTCTGGGAAGTGGGGGGAAGAATGCGATGAAGAAGGAATCCCAGAGAAAGGTCTCTTTTAGGCAAATGTGGAAAAGACACCTAGAGAGCCTTTCCTGAGACGGAGAGGGTTCCATAAGCAGGTTCACAGGAGGAGGCAGTCCTCCGTGGAGATAGCACAAAGACCTCAACGATGGCCTGCTCAGAACCCAGCTGATACTGTTATCAGAAACCTAAAAGGTGAGACCCATGAGCAGAAGGGAAGAGGAATAAGCCCCCTCTTGGCTCTCCTGGCTGGGCCTGGGGAGGTGGGGTCCTCTGAGCGCTCAGAATAGTGCTATCTCCAATTCCCCAGGGGTTCGGCTTCTCCTCTAGGCAGTGTCTCACCTGATACCATGATCTCCTGTTTCCCTTTTTCCTACCTTCTACGTAAGGTCTCAGTACCCGAGGAAGCCCCATGGATTTGCTGTTGTCTCCCCGAGCCCATTGCCACTGCTCTTTTTAGGAAATCTCTGCCCAGAAAAGCAAATTATGCTGTCTAGAGTGGATGACAGTGGAGGGTATACTTCTGCAACCTGCCTGTGTTTTAGAATCATCCTGGGGAGCACTTTAAGAAATATACATTCCTCGGCCTCACCCATGACTTAATGAGTCAGACACTTTAGAGGTGAGGCCCAGGAATTTTATTTTCAACACAGTCTGTGACCCTGATGTGCCTCAATTCCAGGATGGAGAGCCACTGATGTCATTCGAGCTCCTGCGAAGTGTGACTCTTGGCCTTTCCATCTGTTTTCTGGGCACTGATTCCTGCTTAAGAAGCATGTTATCCAGTCCAGTAGGTGAGTAGAGAATGAGGAATTGGCACTGCTGGGTAATCTGTTATCACATTCTCCTTGGGCCTCTGCAGTCGCCAGGCAGGGCCCACATACTCAACAGGACAGGAGTTGGCTATTCCTTGCCCCAAAACTCATCTCTCGGTTTATTGGCCTGTCGTGTGGAGAGCAGTACAAGTTTGGACTCGTAACTGATTCTTCATCCTGACACTCCATGGGGTAGGACCACTGCATGTCAGCCACGTTTTCTGGTGACCCTCAACATGCTTGAAGTACACACACACACACACACACACACACACACCCTTCTAAGGTCAACGTACTCTGGTGTTGGCTGTCTGCAGTAGGAGATTAAGATTATTGTAAGAAGGTAGAGAAGTACGGGTGAGAAAAATTAGGAGGAACAAGACAGAAAAATATGTAATAGCTCCAGGGAAAATTTTAATTCCGATAGTGCCTAAGAAAATATATAACTGTGTGTGTCAGCCAAAGCTGGACGTGTGAAGAGAGAAGGTAAGTGGGACAGTTTGTGTATCATTTTGGTTGTAAAAATATAGGTGGGATATCTTATCCGTAGGCCTTTTCAAATCTTCTAGAAGGTAAGCAAGCTGGTTTCAGTTATCCTATCTCATTCTCAAACCCTGGTGTTAGCGTGGTTACCATATTGCTGGAGAGGGCCCCGTGAAAAGGCAGCAAATTTTAAATACTTTATTTTGTGAGTCCGCTAAAGGCTTCTCCTTTCCCACTTCGCTTTACAGAACTCAATGGGGAGGGCATCAATCTCCCAGCTGCTGAGGACGGAGAGAGCCACACCGATTTATTCAGTAAACTCCTGTGTCTCCTAGGGGCCTAGCCCTGTTTTGCCCTCAAGGAGAGCACAAGTCCTTCTCTTCAGAAGTGATCTGAGTTGCTACCCTGACTAGAGATGGTTTAGGAAGAGAGGCGATCCCCAGGGTGAAAGAAAGATAAGCAATGTACTGCCCTTAGATCTTTCCCGAGACTTCTCAGGGATGCTTCCCTGGGTCACAAGGAAGACTTGGCCTGAGCTGTTACCGTAAGGCTGAAATATGCTGAATACACATCAACGTTATTACTCTGAGAGAGACATCCACTGGCACAGCCGTGTCAGCCTTCCTGTGCCCTGAAGTGGCCCGTCTGTGATGGATGGGGATGGACTCTCTGTGGGATGCGAGCTGCTGGGGCTGGAAGGACCTGACCCCTCTCCCTGTCTTCAGTCCTGGGCATACACAACCTATGTCTCCTTAAATCTGTCAAGGCTCAGACATGCTGTGACACTTTCCTGCAGAGTCCCTTCTCAGTATGTTTTCACCGTGGGCCAAGGAGGTCTCGTTCGACCACACAAAATTCCCCTTTAAGAAGGAAGCCCCTCATGTCTTGCTCCATCTTGGCCAACACAAAGAAACATCAACACAACCCAACCTCCTAGAAAACCCACCACATACTTAGGGATAGGAATGAACACCAGACAAAAGTATAAGCTACAATATTATACATACTCACGCTTTATCGATTTACAGGCATGTCTACACACACGGTCATTGGATTGCCAACCCATTTTACAGATGAGGAGACTGACCCTCATAAAGCTTCAATGATTTGACCCACAATGCACAGCTGGTGAGCTGTGACCAGGATTCAACTCCGTTCCATAATTTTCTCTTATTTTAGGCTAAACAATCCAAATCTTGTTGAGGAGAGAAATAAGGAACGAAACGAGTTGAATCAAACCTACAAGTGTCGGGTGAGTTTTAAGGGGATCTTCTTTAGTTCTTCTGTTTTTGTTTTTTTAAAATCAGGTTGACTCATTTCCCATGCTGCTTCTCCCTGCCCCCAAGTTTTCTGACCAAGAACAGAGCTTACTTTGTGCAATGGCCATGACTCCAGAGAGGGGGGTCATGATGAGGTTTTGAGATTGCTGGGGATTGTGGTGGGACAGGCTGTGGATATTCGTCAAGGTGCTGACCGGGGGCAAACCTCCTCCTGAGACTGAGATCTGCTGGAGAGAAAAAAACAAGAGCAGCATGAGTAGAATCAGGGTTGCAAAGAGCAGTGTCCAAAAGGATGTGGCTCAGCAATTCCTTGGCATGGCTAATTCACTGGTTCATTCATTCATTCATCCATTCAGGAACAATTATTAAGCACCAAGTGAGGGATAGGCACCGTTCTAGGTACAGAGGATGGAGTGGTAAGTAATATTGACCATAATCCCTTCCCTCATGTGCCTGCTTGTTGACTACCTTTGAATTACTAGCTTGCCTTAGAGATTCCTCAGCCCATGTGTATTATATGATTGTCTCTGGCTCATGTTGAAAGTATCCTCTGTTCTGCTCTATGCCCTCTATAGTATTGGTGCTAAAGACATGTGATTGCTAAAAATAGTAGCTGAAGAAATGCCCTGGGATTCCCTAGCGTAGCAGATTAGGGCCCAGGCAGGAGCACAGGGAAGCTTTCACTGAGTACAGGTTCTAGGAAGCACTGCTCATGCATTAACTCACAAACCTCACTAGAGCCACGAGGCAGATACTTCTGCCATTTCCATTTCACGGATAACAAAACTGAGGCTCAGAGTAGTTGTGCAGATTGCCTGAGATCCGACAACTAGTAAATGGTAACTCTTGTATTCAAATCCAAGTCTGTCTGACTCTAAAATTCAAGTTCTTACTTTTCACAGAGGACTTTTACCCGATAATTATTACTAAGGTTTTTCTGGGGGAGATCAGCCATGATTGGGCTTCTCTACTTTTCCCAAATCTCTACTATACATTAAAAAAAAATTTTTTTTTTTTTTGGGCAGGAAGCTACTATTGTAATGACAAAGCTACTAAATGAGGCTTTGCTCCAGGTACCCCTACTCTGTTTCACCATTATATTTTAATGACAGATTAGTAAGAGAAACCTACTGAGTTTTGTGTATTTTTGTCCAAGGCCACTCTGAGTCCTTCTATTTATTCCTAATAGTGTCTTTTCCTTATCGATTTTCTTCATTTTCCCAAGTGTATATATAACGGCGTCACAGGCCTATAATGCTAATTGGGTCTCTTCCTTGCTAGTGCTAATACGTCTACATGTCATATTGCATTGGTTAGAATTTTCCCAGTAGTATTAACCAGTAACAGAGGTAATAGATGTACTTACTTTGATTCTGTATTATCAGAAATGCTTCCAATGTTTCCCCATTAATTATAAGGAGTTTTCAGTTTTACACACACATACACACAAACTTTTATTCATGATAAAGTAGCTTACTATTTATAGTTTTAAAATAATTTTTAGAAGTATTACTAAGAAAGGACTGTCCCCCCTCACTCTGAAATAACTCAGACATTCTTGATGGCATCAGGAATGCTGACAGGTGGGTTAGGGTTGGGATACATACATCAGATGTTTGAGTCGCCCTCTCCTTCTTCCTTCCCTTGTGACCCAGAGCTCCTTAGACTATAGGTCTCACACCAGCACCCAGGGGGGAAGACACTCTCTCTTGCCTGCCCTTCTGATCAACCCCATAGCTTCCAAGGTGAATTTGAAAAAGAAAGAAAGAAAAAACCAAACAGGTTTGTTTGTGTTTTTAAAATGAGCATCAAGACATGAGTTAGGGGTCACATGACCAAGAAGGAATTCTGACCACATCAAACAAGAGAGAACCAGCTTGTTTGCTGGACTTGTTTTTCAAAATGTCAGAGTCATTAAAAAAAAAAAAAAAAGTCAGTGACCTGCCTTCAGACTTGCCCTGAGTAATGCAGTCCTTTGGAGAAAGTCAATGGAGTGACAGTAATCTCTGCCATTTCAATGTCTGGTTTTAACGGTGAAGGAGAAACGTGGGTGCTAATGATAAAAACAATTTAAATGTGTATGGTTTTCGCGCTTGTAAAGTGCTTTCACTGATTGTTCTCAATAGTTAATGGCACACATAGGGAAGGCGTTATGATTATTGCTCTATGGTACAGATTAAGAAACTGAGCCTCTCTCAATGGAAGAGAATGTGAAAAAATATATATTTATATACGTATAACTGAATCACTTTGCTGTACATCTGAAACTAACACAACATTGTAAATCAACTATATTTCCATAAAAATTTTTTAAAAAAGAGAAGGAAAGTGAGCCTCAGAAGAGTTGAGAGAGCAGCTCTGTGTCACCTGACTCGTAAGCGAGGAAGCCAGGATTCAAACCCAGTGCTGCTGGGCTTTAAGTCCCATCCACTTACTATTTTGGGGGGCACCTTGGTCAAGCTCCTTCCCACTCTAAAACGCAACCATCATCTTCTATTTGCCTTCAGGACTGATGGAAGCCAGGGAGCTGCCAAGAATATCTGTCATGATCCTCACAGGATAATCCAGAGAGTTTGAGTGGTATCAACGCTGCCTTTTGCAGTCCTTTGCTTTGTGCTTCACACACCTACCATCTACAAGGTTGGTACCATTAACTCTCCTTTGCAGACAAGACGACGGAAGTTTGGAGAAGTTAAGAAATGTGCCCAAGTGGTACAGTGGCCATGAAGAGCAGGCGATCTGCCTCCAGGCCTGAGCTTTTCACTATTAAGCTCTACTGCTTTGATACTGTGGAAGTATCCAGCATGGGCTTTTCTAAAACACAAGGTTCAACAGACACAGACTGCAGTCTGAAACCTGGCCAGCTCTTTGTGGACGCATGCCATTTGGGCATGGGGTGGGGGCCAAATAGAACAAAAGAAAGCTCAAAGGGATCACCATTATTTCCAAAACCAATCCCTGTGGGAAGATTTCAAATGCACATCCTACCACAGGTCAGCACACGAAGACTGTCATTCCCTGGATGGGTCTTATCCCCAAAACGGCAGAGTTATAGGCAAGCCTCACACCACCCTGGTGATGCAGGCATTGTTATCCCCCATTTTCCAGATGAGGAAACTGAAGTTAAGCAACGTCCATCCTATGGCTGATAAACAACAGAACCCACGACGTGGACACACTAGTTCCCTTGCTGCGTTATTTTAAACCATACTCCACTCCTGTCTTTGGTGGACCAGGATCTGTGATGGGCTTGTTATATATTAACCGAAAACAGACTCTTGAATTTGGGCATCCAGTGATAGTGACATAACATATGAGCCAGGGTGTTGGAAACTAGAGAAAAGCTGGTCCCTGCAAAC
Organism: Lagenorhynchus albirostris; assembly: GCF_949774975.1. Classification (NCBI taxonomy): domain Eukaryota; kingdom Metazoa; phylum Chordata; class Mammalia; order Artiodactyla; family Delphinidae; genus Lagenorhynchus; species Lagenorhynchus albirostris. The sequence goes on from NC_083114.1 coordinate 34,234,361, forward strand.
AAGCTTCCAGGTGTTTGCTAACGTTGAGGTGTGCTGTCTTGGTCAATCATCAATCCAATAACATACTGCTCATTAGGGCGCTGCCGAGCAGAAGAGGAAGAAAAAAGCGTCTCCTGCGGCTGCCTTTGGAGCGCCCCGGCCTGGGTGAGGCAGTTTGCTTGTTACGAGGAAGGGCGGGAGGGCTCACAGGGAAACCCCAAGGACCTTCAAGCAATAGGAGAGGAGACCTGTTTCCTCCGCTGGGAAGTCAAGATCTCTCCCGCAAGCCCCGCCCCCCTCCTCCAGGGAAGTCTGGGCAATCCTTTAACTTATTTGGGTCTCACAAGGCAGCCAAAGAAGAAGCTTAAGGGATGAGAGGTGGGCAAGGGGGCTGCAAAAGGGCTCCCCTAGGAGCATCTTTCGTTTCCTTTTGCAGAGACCACTACCAGGGATTGATCAGCTCAAGTCCCCAAACTAGAGTTGGCCAGGCCTGGCGCTCCCCTCGGATATTACACTTTGTTTTTTCCTCCAGGGAGCTGGGGACTCAGTCACCTGTGACTCACCATTCCTGTGTTGCCTACACGGCACACACGTCAAGGTCTAGAATGGCATCGGCTCCCTGCCCGCCACCCCCCACCCCCGCCTCTAGGTCAGACACCTTGAAGGAAGGCATACGGCTCCACCTTGAGCTTGGAAGCCAGGAACCCACGGCTCCTCCCTCCTGTGAAACACAGAGCATGACCCAAAGAATCAAGTTTTCCACGTTCTACCCTTCCTAGTGTTGTCATGCTGCGTTCTCTTGGAAGCCGCCCTCCCCTGCTGCACTTGTGTTGCTTGAGGATTAGAACGTCGAAAATTCAACATCAACTAGTCTATTCCTCACCGGGCGGGGCTGCTCAACTGACATCTGGGGCTGGGCTGTGGTTATGGGTATAGACAACTTCATTTAGGGAGAATAATACTGACATTCCCCTAACAACAATCGCATTGTCGTTCATTGAATATTTACCGTCCCCAACACCGTGCCTCTTGTGTTATCACCTTTGTTCCGCCAACAACCCTAGTGTTATTACTTTTTATAGATGAGAAAGAAAGAGCTAGAACCTGCCCAAGGCTACACAGCTATTAAGTGCCGAGCTGGGATTTGAACCCGGGTCACTGTAACTTCAAAGTTGGTGTTTCCCACTCACCCTGCAAGCACCGCCCCACCCCACCTGCCATTTTGTGCTGTGATCTTCACTGCCGTCCAGTGTCCTTCAAAACCCGTGCCAGAAGCTTCCCCACCTCTCGCCATCCGCTCAATCCTGACTTAACTACCCTCCTCGCCAGGACCAGGGGGGTGTGGAGAGGAAGAGGGGGCTTGTTTCAAAGTGAGGTGCTCTCTGGGTTAAAAAACTAGCTTTGGAGGCCCTGGGTTGGGGGGGATGAATGAGCATTTTATCAACTCAAATGTCACTGGCAGCCCCAAAACAAACAGTGTCCCACCCGCTTTGCTCCTTTATGAGGCATTCAATCAATAAAACGAGAGCAGGGCTCTGTCAGATTTATTGGCTGGGTTCAAACCGAACACCTCTTCCACCCGCCAAAGGCTGGGTCACCGGTTCTACCTTTCCGTTCCAACTCTGGACGGCCCCCATTTTCCCCTGTGGGGCTACAATGGTTCATTGTTTGAGGCAGGCCTTGTGAGAAGTTGTGTTTGTTTTGCCTCTTATCTTATCAGCTCCAGAGCTACAATGGCCCAGGTGTACTCACCATTTTACCATCAGGTGAGAGGAGATTGTGGCCGGGGTCCAGGCTGGCTGGAGAGACTTGCTGTAAAACAGACTGGCTAGTCACCATGGCGCTGTTGCCATGGTGACTGATTGTTGAGGAGGAAGTGACCTCATTGTTTCCCTGCTGGCTGTAGCGCACTCCTGCAAAACAAGGCAGACCCAACAGCGAATATTAGTGCCACCTGACCCGAGAACGCTTGCTTTCTAGGGTGGATGACAAGGAAGAAAAGCTGCCTTCTATCCGCTGTCTTTCTCCAGGGTAGAGGTTGCATGGCCTCTGCTTGAATTCTAGAATGTAATCTCCATGAGGGCAGGATGTTTTATCTGTTTTGTTTTGTTCATGGCTGTATTCCCTCGGTAGCCACTCAATAAATATCTGTCAAATGAATGAACGAACGAATGAACAAATGAATGGATTCTGATTCTTGTTGCTTCAGCATAGTTTGTTTAGGATTTAGGGGCTTCTCTTTCTGGCTGGCGTATTTCTTTTGTTCTTCAAAATGCCTTCTAGAAATGTTTCCCTGGCATCGCTTGGCCAAGCAGGGCTTCAAAGCATGAGTTGATGGATTTTACGGAGAGGGACTGGCCCAACAACCCTTATAAGGGCCACAACAAAATGCACCAGACTCTGTGCACCACCATTTTGGCCAAGCCCAAGAGGCCAGGGGGACACAGGCGGAGCAGGGTCAGGATGGGGCTGAAGCTAGGAGTCTTCGGTTCTGGAACTCACATTCCTTTGGTGGGGTCCCATTTGGCTGACTTCCAGGGCCCAGGGGAAGGCGTGTCTGCTAGGAGGTGGGGCAGGCAGCAAGCACAGGCAGGAGACGGATGCCTAGTAAACTATTGCAGTTTGGTCTGCAAGGGAGGGGAGAACCAAGCATGTGTACAACGTCACTGCTCTGACCCTCCCTCTTGCTCGGGAACCAAAGTGCAGGTCTGTGCTCAGGAAAGGGCCAGTGCTGGGCAGAGACCAGGCGGCTGAAGGGAGCTGAAGGGGGAAGAGAATCTGGGCCCAGTGTGCAGAGTCCAAGTCCTGCTTGATGTGTCCGTGAAACAGCCAAAGACGAAGCCAGGGGTAGCTGGGGCATCTCACCCTCAGCTCAAAGCTGAGAAAGACAGTGTTCTGGTTTATGCTTTGGATTGGACAGAAAGGTTCGGGGGACCTACCTGCAAGGGATGGAGACCAAATGCCTTAGGCATGGAATTATTTGGAGAGGAGGACCAACTTCTCCTTCGTTTTCCCTTTTGCCCAGTTCCCCAGGATCAAACATCACTGTATCAAGTATCCGAGTTCTGTCGGTCCGCTTGCCCCCTGCCCTGCCTCCTGCCCCACCTGGGGCCCCACCTGCTCGAGGAGCCTGCACAAGTCCCCCTCCGCACCCCCGGGAGCCAGGCAAGCTGCCCTAACCAGCAGCCTCTTATTCACGAAGACAAAGCTTGCCAAGAGGAGATCCAAGCTGGTTTTCCTTGAATTGTGCAAAGGACGTTCCCCAAGGCTGATGTGACCTAGAGCTTAAGAGGGCTGGGGAGAAAACAAACAAATGCTAGGGCAGGGTTCTAACCTTCAGGAGCAACTTGTTTGACTACGAAGTGGCTTGATGCATGCTCTGTGGGCTTCTTCTATTGGTTGTTTCCCCATCTTTTGATTCAAGGGGCTGCTGGGGGTGGGGGTGTTGGCAGACGGCCGGCACTGGAGTTTGGTAGTGATAGGTCTGGAGCACTCTATTTTGGTGGTGGTGGTGAACAGGAACCATGAAGCTAAGAGGAAGAAAGACTTCCACGTCTCCAAGCCCACACTGCCTGCCCAGTCCTGTCTGACTTCCTCTGCACCTACCTGTAGCCCCTAGGTCTCCTCTTTACCACCCTCTACTCCATCCCGTTGGGTTAAATTAGGTCCTTTTTCTCCACTCATATTTGCCACCGGGTTCCCAGCAAGATACTTATTTAGGAGAAGAGAGATCTGGAACTTGTGAGCTCAGAAGGCAGCTGGGTCCAGTAGAAAAGGGGGAGAAAGATTTCAGATCAATTAAATGAAGGATTTTCTAACAAGGAGGGCTAACGGGAAGATTGTGTGCTCTGGAGCTGGACAAACTCGGGTTCCAATCCTGACTTTGCTCTTAACAGATGCGTGATCTTGGGAAAAATCACTCTCTCCCTCTGTGGCTGTTTCCTCTCATAAAGTGAAGAGGACGCTTCCTTAATAGGGCTAGTTTGGATTAGAGATAACATCTATAAAGCTCTCAGCAGAATGCCAGATAAACGGCAAACACGGCTAGCGATGCTGCAGGAAGGGAGCTGGTGTAGGGATGGAGCCCAAGATATTTGCCCTAAGACTCTAGAATTCTGGACAATGAACAGTAGGTTCTAACTACTGAATGGAATTACCTTTCCACGGAGAATCATTTCCAAAGAATCCAACTCTGCTGCAACCACTGATGCTTTGTCCTGGAAGCAACTTGGGAGGGAGGCCTGGCCCCTGGCCCTCTTGTTCTTTCCTTTTGGAGAAACTGGACTTCACCCTGTTTTTCTCCGGCTTCCTCTGACTCCCTGACCAGCTATTTACCTCCCCAAGATGCTCTGCTCCTGAGAGAGCAGTGATAACGCTGGGAGTCAGGTGTGTTTTCACCTCCCAGCTTGTCCCCATCATTGATTCAGTCTCAAGTCAAACAGACGCTCGTTTTCGCCTATTTAATTTGGCTGAAGGAAGAGGGCCAGTCCTCTGGTGATCGAATATGGGTCGTGGGGAGACTTCTCCCCTATCCCAGGCTACATAATTATTTATTTAAAAATAATTAACCAAAGATATCCGCAGGAAACAAAAGCCTTCTTCACAAGGGAGCCTGGCAGGAGGGAGGCAAGAGCCATTTGTTAGAATCCCGGCAGCATAGCCCAAGGCTGCTGTGCTTTGTAAACCTTGTTTTCTCCGCTCCCCCAGCGGAACTTCATTATATGAGAAATATAATGATGGAGCTGCTCTCCTCAAAGACAGATGGGCCTAGACCTCTGCACCTCCCTTTAAGGACCTCTGGTTGAGAGATAGCGTCTGGCTGGGGATTAAGGGAGCCCTGTTTTGAACTCAGTTCTGCCATCAGTGTATTGGGTGAGCTCTAGCTCCCTCATCTCTCAGCCAGAGGAGTGCCTACTGTGGGGAGGGGGCTATCATCACCACACTACTCTCAACAGAGTGCGGTGAGAGCTGGGCACGAGGCTGCTCATCCGCTCCAGGTGCACCTGTAGCTTTTCCCACTGACACTCCTCTCACCAGGAATTTGGCAATCACTCAGGCTCCTGAGAGGGTGGCTGTAATCAGCCAGCCGCCTTAAAAGGGGGTGCGGAGGTGGAGGGTGTATCACAAGATCTCTGCCTACGAGACCAGAAATCGGTGTTCTCGTTAGAGGAAGGAGAGGCCAGGTCCTTGTGTATTTCACAAACTCAGAAGAGCGCTTGAAAGGAGAACCAAAGTAGAATAAGCTCTGGTGCCAGGTGACATGGGTTTAAATCCTGGCTCTACCACATAATAGCTGTGTGACCTTGGGGGAATTACTTAACCTCCCTGAGCTTCAGTTTCTTTATTGTTAATGATTTCCATCCCTTTGGTCATTGGATGAGTTATGGGCGTGAAATTACCCAGGCCATGCTTGGCACACAACAGTTACTCGAGATACATCTGTTCCTCCTATTTGGGGATTGTCTTTGTTTAAAAGACATTTTTAGGAAGGCTTCATTCACAAAACTTCATTGAGCACCTATCCTGTGCCAGGCATTGTGGCAGGGAGCCTGTAAGAAGTGGAATGGCATCTTCCCTTCTCCCTTCACCATTGCAGGCTCTGAAAATGAACATACGACAAGGGCTCTGGTTTAATAGTGACTGACCGAAGATGCCAGGCTAATAGCCACAAAGGTCCCGCAGGAGAAATGACAAAGCCAGAAGGTGGTCATGTACTTTCCACTCACTTCCTGGCTCAAGTCACTCATTGGCCACATCCTATCAGCAGCCCTAAGAACCACAGCAAGTATGTCCAGCAGCAAAGTCATCTTAGCTGGAATCTAGAGACAGCCCTGAGGCCTTGGAGAGGAGATGTCTACTCTCACCTGTTCCCAGGCCTCAGCACCGTGGGTGATGATGCCATTTCCAAACTCCTGACAGCATGTGGGACAGAGACAAATCATTTGGTTTCTATCCAACATGACTGGTCAGAAGTGACAAAACATGAAGGAAGCTTACGGTTCCAGAAGCCGGCCTCTCCATACGCTGCCTTCCTGTACCAGCACCCAATCCAGGGCACTCTTCACACTACTGCAGGCTGGGATTTCTTTCTAGAACAAAATTGCACCATGTCACGGCACTCTTTGGAAACCTAACGCTGCTCCTCACTGCCTTCTGGAAAAGCCCCAACACCTCAATGGCAGAATTGGGCTGTTGTGACTCCAGTCTGCCTTATTGGTATCATCTGTCACCACATCCCATACAGCCATGTCAGAGCCCTGCCACTCCTCAGCCAGACCCTGCCATCTCCTGCCTCTGTGCCTTTGCTTATGCTGTTCCCTGTGCCTGGAGAGCTCTTCCCTTCTTCTCCATGTCCCATCATTTAAAAGGGCTAAATGTCACCTCTTCTGTGAAGCTCTCCTTGATTCATCCTGGTAGTTATCTGTTCCATCCTTTGTATTTAACATACAGTAGAGACTCTTACAGCAGGAGCTGGTCACCCTGCACTAAAATGCCCTGAGGATATGTTTCCTTCTCTCTCCCTCTTAAAGAGATGGCTTTTTACTCATTAGTACATCCTCAGAGCCTAGCAGAGTGGCTGATGTGTGAATATTCATTGAATGAGGGAATAAGCCCTCAGGTGCTTTGAGGATCCTTGCCCCAGAGAACAAGGGAGCATCCCTTCTGGCAGAAGGAGAAAATACAGTCAGTTCTGCGGTCATATTGGTATTAACAGTGTGGATTGGTTCCAATTCTATTGATATATTAGGGAATAACTTGAGTACAACATGAATTTCATATTTGAGGGATTCAGAAATCTGCACCCAGCTGAATGGAGCCACATAGGAATAACTACAATTGCTTTTTTGTTTGTTTGTTTTTTAAAAAATTGAAGTATAGTTGATTTACAGCATTGTGTTAGTTTCTGCTGTACAGCAAAGTGGTTCATTTATACACATATATACATTCTTCTTTATATTCTTTTCCATTATGGTTTATCCCAGGATATTGAATATAGTTCCCTGTGCTATACAGTAGGAACTTGTTTATCCATTCACATAGGAATACACTAAATGCACACACCCACACACACACACACACACTCTCTCTCTCTCTCTCTCTCTCACACTCTTCAAACATCTACCAGCTACCATTAGTTCACTGCATGTACTGTAAGCCACATCCATCCCCCACCTCACAATAACTCACCAGCTGCAGCCCTTCCGATGCTCACTTCAATGGGCAAACTTTAGGCCTTTTTCAAGGTAAAGAGCCATATTTATTGTTGTACAGTGTTTATGTATTTCTTAGGCATTTAACAGGTGTAAAACTCTGCTAATGTTTTTATTAGATTCTTATCTTTTTTAAAAGGTGTCAACGACAAAGCTTTTGAGTATTGTGCCCTTAACCCCATTTTTTCCCCATAAGCCCTGTGGTTTTTATTGTGTGACCTTGCAAAGCACGGTGGTTTTTATGATGGGTATGTTGGGTTCTATAGGACTGACTGTGCCCCTGTGTTCAAAGGTGGAAGCAACTGCCTCCCAGGAGGATGCCAGAGAGGAGCTGTCCAGGGTGTAATTAACTACAGAAACTTTTCATAAACCTGTGCTTCAGGGGCTTGGACTACCCCATAGAGCCCTGGATATCTAATCCGGCTCTCTACGAGCTTCAAAAATCAGTTTAGGAGTTTGGGATTAACATATACACACTATTATGGGACTTCCCTGGTGGTCCAGTGGCTAAGACTCCACATTTCCAATGCAGGGGGCCCGGGTTGGATCCCTGGTCAGGGAACTAGATCCCACATGCCACAACTAAGAGTTCGCGTGCCGCAACTAAAGATCCCGCACGAAGCAATGAAGATCCCATGTGCCGCATCTGAGACCCGGTGCAGCCAAATAAATAAATAAATATTTTTTAAAAAATACACACTACTATATATAAAAGAGATAAACAACAAGGACCTATTGTATAGCACAAGGAACTATACTCAATATTTTGTAATAACTTATAAGGGAAAAGAATCTGAAAAAGAATATATATGTATAACCGAATCACTTTGCTGTACACCTGAAACTAACACAACATTGTAAATTAACTACACTTCAATTTTAAAAAATGGTTTAAAAAAACCAGCTGAGGGAGTGGTTAGGACTCGGCGCTTTCACTGCCGTGGCCCGGGTTCAATCCCTGGTTGGTGAGCTAAGATCCCGCAAGCCATGTGGTGTGGCTAAAAGAAAAAACAACAACCAGCTGAGACCCCAATTCCACAACTCCAGAAATCAACTGGGCACCAGTGTCCAGCCACTTTAAATTCATACTCTCTCATCTCTCTGCTTTGACTCTCTGATGATTCTGGGCCAGTCAACTTCTGGGCCTTGGCATTTTTATCTGTAAAATGGGCATACAGATCTCCCTTCCTCGGAAGCCAGAATAATGAATGAATAAAATAAGGTTAGAGAAGCACTGGGTTCTCCTGAGAAAGAAAATGCTGGGCAAACAGAACAGCAGCGTCAGCCCAGAAAGCATGACCAGAATCGCTCTTTTAGAAAGAAGCAAAGAGGGAGGTGGGGGTCTCCTGGGCAGTGGGAGGCTCAGCTTGACCTCACGTGGCCTTTGAGCCTGAAGCCTGGGGGTCCCTTTCACTGGGGTCTGTGAGCTGCACCCAGAATCTGGTGGGCTGCCTTTCACTCTTGACATTTCAAAGCCAATCTCCCATCCCTGATAATGCAGGAATGTTCCTCTGGCTGGTGGACTGCTGCCAGCTCGAGTGAGCGTCCCAGCCACCAACAGAGTAAACATTACTCAACCGGCCAGGGCTCTGTCACACACATTCTTCCCCTGTGTTCCTAACCTCACGCAGAGTGCAGCCCAGCACTGTTGGGTCTGGAAACTGGGAATTTAAAATCAGGCAGGAGGGAGAGTGCCGAGGAGAAAGCTCTTCCAAAAAGGAAACAACCGTGTCCATCAATTATAAGTAGACAGAGCTGTCTTTCTCATGAAGCCAAAACAGAGGTTTGGGGGTAGGGGCACCAGGAGGAATTAGGCCAGTCTTGATGGGTCCAGCACTGCATCCTTATAAACCCACTCCCCCTTTTCCCCAAAACGAGTCACTTTCTTGAGGAGAGAGGCAGAGACACATGTGATTCAGTCTAGTGAACTTCTTAAGATACTCATTTAGGATAAAAGAATGTGAACAATTCCCCCAGCGTGAAACTGGGAACTCCAAAGATGAAAGCTTTCAAATAAGCTGGCATTGCTGCCTCAGTTTCCTCATTGGTCACGCAGGACTATTGCCGGTTCTTATTAATAGTTCCTTCTCTCTGAGGATAAAGATGAATGTTTGCCAAGAGTTGAGGAGATTAAAAATCTGAAAGTCTGGGAGGAAAAATCTGAAGCAAGATGAAAGCAGTTTAAACATGGGGCTGGTTTCAATTCCAGATCTCTTTCTACCCGAGGTGGCTTAGTTAGGAGCCCAATTCATAAGAGGAGAAACACAGACAGGCCTGCGGGGACGGTAAACACTCTTGAACTCAAGGAGTAAAAGTTGAGTGATACTTGAGGGAAGCCCACAAACTGGTTTTCTTATAAAAATCAAAGCAAATGTAACCAAGAAAAGACAAAGGCTTTCATCAAAAGCATCTCGGCTGAGAACAGAAATGAATGTGCACCTGAAAAAATGGCACATGTGGGGAGGTAGAAAGGGCTGCCTGTCCTTCCCGCTAAGCCCATCTCGGCTACCATGCCTGCTCCTTAGCAGAGAGCTGCTTTCTGCAGGCAAACAAGAGAGGGTTTGCAATGAACACTTCATCCGGGAGATGCTGCTACACGTGAAAGAAACCCAGCCAACCCTCGAGTACCTGAGAGGGCCTCACCTCTGTAAGTGTTTTACACAGTCTGCTTCTCAATGTGTCCCAGATGCCCATTTGACAGAGTGGAACACTGAGGTTCAGAGAGGAAGAAGTCATTTCCACCATCTCTTGCTAAGGGTCTCCCAGCAAAGCAGTAGTATCCTGAAGCTGGCCCCTCTCGCTCTTCCCTGAGAGCCCTGCATTGACTCCACATATCCTGAGCCTCCCATCGTGATGCACTAATAGTTTGAAATGATTTCATTTGTTTTCTTGGCGGCATCTCTCACTGGAATGTAAGCCCAGGGAGGGCAGGACCTCATCTGTCTTCTCCATGATCTCCTTCCTCAGCACCTTGTACAGACTATGCTCTGCCCCCTCGATAATAGCATGTGATGAATGAATGAATGAATGGCCTGCACTTCAACTCTGACTGCACTTCAACTCTGACTGAGCAATTATAAATGGTATAATTTATTCGCTGATCTCCCGGGTTTTCTGAGGTTGACGGGAGGCAGGTATTTTTAAGGAGGAGTAGCAGAGAAGGAGAGAGGGGAAAGAGAGATTAACATCTAATCAAAATGAAGAGATAGCATGGATGCATTTCAGCAACTTCATGTTGGAAGGTACGAGGTGGAGGTGCTGAGGAGTAAGTATGACGTCGCAGCTCTTCCTTTCCACACCGGACACCTTGGACAGTGCTTTATCCAGAGTGCAAAGGGCCAGTGGGATGCCTGCAAGGACCTACCCATTCCCTACTTCTTGAGACCTAAGAACATACCTGTTACCTAGGGTCCTGATGGGCTGACCATTTCTAAAGGGTTTGGGCTGCTGGTGGGAGCCCCAAATTTAGACTTGCCGTGTTAGAACCCAGTTTTAGGCCCCTTGGGTTTATTTGGGGGTCAGTAGGATCAATTACTGGGGATTTACTGTGGCAACCTGAGTAACTCAAAGGCCTTTCTCCAAAGGAATCTAGGGTGAAACTAAGAAGGGTTAATGATGGACATCGTTAGGCTGAAAGTCTGTGCAGGCAGACACAGCCCTGCCACCGTCTGGCTCCTGGGGTGTCTTTTCTGAGGGGCTGCCTTTGCAGGCAGGGGGAATGCGGCTGCAACAAAGGCCCCCAGGCCTGGCTGACGAGGAGAATGACGATGCTCCTAGTGGGTCTGGGGAACGGGGAAGGCTATAAAGTCATCAGCAGACTGAGCCACTGGGTGTCCACATAAAAGTGAGGTCCCATAAACAGACATCTGTATTGTGACTGAAGGGCTAATAAAATTGCCTTAGAAGAGAGAGGTTTTCCACTGCGACCTATTCATCAGCAGGACCCTGCTGGGAAGCGGTGCCCCGGGGAGAAGATCCTTGGAGGCCCGGCAAGTGTCAGAGCTCATTACGGGCGCTTGCCCGGCCACACCTCAGCCTCTTCAGCACCATCGTGGAGGGCAGCTCCAGCATCATTATCATCATCATCATCACCATCAGCATGACAGACAGCCACTGATCACCCGGCAGGCTCAGGGATGCTGGTCGCAGGGAGCAGCAGGTGTTGGGCACTGAGACCTTGGAAGGTGGATGACCACTGGCTTCCACTGACCAGGAGCACCAGTAACGTGCTTAGGGGTCCCCCCAGAGACCTGGTGGCAGCCCAGAGCTGGGGAGTTTCCTTCCCGTTTCTCCAAATGACTGATTTGCAATAAGTCCAATCCCTTTTCTAGTTCTCAGTTGCTCAATAGAAACGCGGGAAGAGTAATTCTTGCTCTTTGCTTGCCCAAGGGATGCTGGTAAGAGATTATAAAAGGAAGTAATCTAGAGTGAAGTAAGTCAGACAGAGAAGGACAAATATCATATGATATCACTTAGGTGTGGAATCTAAAAAAAGGGTACAAATGAACTTATCTACAAAACAGATAAGAAACAAAACTTAGGTAGAAAACAAACTTATGGTCACCAGGGGGTAAGGGAAGGAGAGGAGGGATAAATTGGGAGATTGGGATTGACATATACACAGTACCATATATAGAACAGATAACTAATAAGGACCTACTGTATAGCACAGGGAACTCTACTCAATACTCTATAATGGCCTATACAGGAAAAGAATCTAAAAAGAGTGGATATATGTGTATGTATAACTGATTCACTTTGCTGTACACCTGAAACTAACACAACATTGTAAATCAACCATACTCCAATAAAAACTTTTTCTACAAAAGGAAGTAATCTAGTAGAACTGAACGGAACGAGTCATCTAAACTCAGCTAATACACTAAACAAGGAGAAGCTAAATGAGCAGAACACAAGGGAGAAAAAATAATAACATGTTCCTTGAAAACTTCCTGGTAGCATTTAACGTTGAGGGATTTTTTGGTGAACTGTATACTTTAGTTAAGCAGTATTCATGGAGGTGGAACTGAATGACTTGTTTCTACAAAGGGGAGAATATGCTTTACATAATAATATGTACATACGTTATGTAGAATAAAACGAATTCCATGCTCAGCTTGAAAGTGAATAACACACTTATAAAGCAGGGGATTTATGCATGAAGCTTTTGGACAGGAAGCCCTCTACAAGAGAGGTTGTCATTCCACAAATATATGAAAGGTCTACCACGTGCCAGGTACAGGGCTTTGGGCTAGAGACTCAGTGGTGAAAAAAGCCAAAAAAAAAAAAAAGTCATAGGGAGCTGGATTTGTAGAGACTTCAGGGACTACCTTTTTCATGGCGAGAATAAGACTTTCTTGGTTTTTTTTCTCTGTCTTTGACAGGTAGGGATGCAAACCCTATGCTCTACCTGGCAGTGGGATTCTCAAGACGACGGAGGAGAAGGCTCATTTCTGTTTCCATTCGTAAGACATCTTGAGATAAATTAAGCACCAATTTTGTGCTCACCATGCAAACTGATGTTCTCCAAATGGGAGATGCTGTGCAGAGGTTTCCCATCCTTGCTGAGCAAGGACTCACTGGACTTCGTTGCCAGCCTGATCCAACAGGTGCCGACTGGAGAGAGGCACCCTGTGGTGGGCAGGCCTGGGCAGTCAGGCTGCCACTCAAAGGCTCCGAAAGTGTTAACCTCCAGCAGTTATAGGTGCCTCGTTTATACCCATTTTAAATCTGTTTATTGTGACTGGCCCCACCCAATCTGCTGGTGCTGTAAAGCTCTAATGGTCCCTAATAAAGGTGGAAGGCACACAGTTCCTGAAATGGGGAAGAAGTGAGGGAGTGAGGGAGACCAGGAGGGAGAGAGACAGATGATGAGCTTCACAATAAAGTATCACAATGGCAAAGCTCCCTCTGCTACTACTTCAAACAGCAGAGCCCTGGGCCCCAGCGTCCAAATAATAACCTGTCAGGGCTGAAAGGCCAGAGCTGAAAGGTCCCATTTGCCAGACTCCCGGAGAAATTACGTGATTTGCCCAAGGTCACCCCTGCCCCTCAGTGCCTCAGGGCTCCTGCATCCGAGTCTGGGGCCCTCAGCCCAGCTGCCTCATCTCTTCTACTTCAGCAGGGAACCCTCACGACTGTCGCCAACCCCTTGAGACTCTAGCCTTCTCTCATCTAGCCTATGATGTCCAGCCCTGATTGTATATCCACATCTCTTAGGGAGTTTGTTGAAACTTCCCATGCCTGACCCCTTGTTCCAAATCCTGATTCTAAAAGGTGTGGATGGGGGAGACATGGGTACTTTTAATAAACTCCCCAGATGCCTTACATGTGGCCTGGGAAGGAGACCTGAGAACCGCAGATCTTGTCAATACTTGGGTTTCACTGATCCTGATGTCTCAAATGAAAAGCAGGTTCATAAAAAGGGTAACTCTTCCAGGGTGAAACTGCAAACCACAGCCCCGTCAAGAACCCAGGGAGAACCAAAGCTCTTCCTCTCTCTTGACGCCCTGAGGGCTCCTGAGTCAACCTAATAACCCCTTCTGGGTCAGGCACTGTGTGGGGCACTGGGCGCACTTTATCACCTTTAAGCCCCTCCGTAGTCTGAAGGAGATAGGTATTACGATCCCTACTTTATGGATGAAGAAACTGAGGCTCAAAGAGGCTAAGTAACTTGTTTGAGGCCACACTGCCAGACAGGGACAGAACCACAATTCAAGCCCAAGCCTGTTTGGGGTGCTACACCTTGCTACCCAGACACACCCATCTGAGTGCGGTCCTGGCAATGGACTGCCTGTGACCAGCTCGCCTGGGGGGGGGGGGATGTGGATTTCCCTTGGGAAAGTCATGAAATGCTAAAGATCGTCGGCACGCATGGTGTGTCTCCAACTTGGGAGGGACATGCAGTGGTCACGTCCTGAGAAATGTCTTGACTTCCTGAGAGCACTAGAGAGACTGAGCCTCGCTGGTCAGCTCCTCCGTGGCTGAACTCACACAGGTGTGCTTTGGACGGGGCTGCTGAAGCCAGAACAGAGGGTACTGGGGAGATATCTTAAGCAGATGCCTGCTCTCAGGTACAGGAATGTCGCTTCCAGAAAATCAGCCCTCAGGAGCATCTGAGGTTTCCTGCATTCACTGCAGGTATCGTGTCTACCCCACCCCTTCTTACTGCTCTTTTGCATGAAGTTTGGGGGAGCTTCCTTCCAAGAACAAAGGTCATGAAGCTTCTCAGATTTGGCCTCCACCAGGAAAGTACCACACCCTCTCTAAGTGGCAGGTTCCCAGGGCTAACTACCGAAGGCAGGGGTACTCACACCTCCTTTCATTAAAGGAGAGAAATGCCTTATTAGGTACAGGAAATTCAGGGTCATCTTACGTACCTGACCTTGCTACACGGTCATGACCTGCCATCCCCTCCACCATCCACGGTTCCTCCCAGCTTTCTCTCACTGTTTAGTGTCTTTGCACTGAAAGCCTATGGCGCTGGACATGGCACTTGTAAATGCCTTATGGATGTCACAGAGCAGTCCTTCCTGGAAGCATGAGAGCCTGAGACTCAGTTACTACAAGAAGCCAGCCTGAGTCTACTGCAAACACCAAGATGAGTATCTAGTAGACCTATTTAAATTGTCTCAAAACTGAGGTTGAAATAAACCTATAAGAGGAACAGAGGGAAAGAGGAAAAAGAAACCCAAACCACTGGGCTCCGCAAGGTATGGTAATAGGTACCATTTATGAGAGCCTGCTACATCTGGGGTGCTTTGCATATGTTATCTCATTTAATCCTTCCCACATCTGCATGAGCGGGTGTCTCCATTTTATGCACTGAGAAACTGAGGCTCGGAGTCCAGAGTCACACAGCTGATCAGTGGCCAAGTTGAGGTTGGGATTCATGTCGACCTCCATACCCATGACTTTGTCGCTACGCCCACTTGGATTTATAACAGCATTTCTCCAGAGTATCTTTAGCATATATTAAATGTCGGTATTGTTGACGGTCAGGCATCTATGGTACAGCCCAGGCACTGGGATTTTTGGAAGTCTCCCAGTTGATTCTAAGACGTGGCGAGATTTAGGAACCGTTGTCCTAGAGCACGGGTCAGCAAACCGTGATCTGCAGGCCAAGCAGCCTGTTTTTGTATGACCCACGAGCTCAGAATGGTTTTCACATTTTTAAATAGTTTTTAAAAATAAAAAAAGAATATTTTGTGATATGCAAAAATCATAGGAAATTCAAATTTCAATCCCCATCAATGAAGTTTACTAGAAGACAGCCATGTGCATTCGTTCACATACGGTCCATGGCTGGTGTGTTCTCCAAAGGCAGAGCTGAGTAGCTGCGACTGAGACAGTATGGCCTGAAAAGCCTAAAATAGTCACTATCTAGCTCTTTACAGAAAGTTTGCCATCCCCTGTACTACAGTTCTTATGCACAGCTAGGATGATAACCAGGATTGAATGTATTTGACTTTATTTTGGGGCTAGGTTTCATATATATATATGTTTCATATATATTTATTTTTATGTTTCATATATACATATTTTTTTCCCCTCTCCCCGTTTGTGTTTGATCTTGTGGCTTCCCGGCCAGCAGTTAGCTTCATAGACCCTTGCATAGCTCTCTGCCTCTCTCCCTCTGCTTAATTCTCTCCCAGTTCTTGTCAGTTTCCATCAAACCTTCAACAAACAGACTCCAAGGACACTTCTCCCACGGGCTGGGGCAATGTGCTTGCGGGCAGCTTCCTTCCTCCTCGGATCGGACAGGAGGCATCAAGGAGTCCTTGAATTCTCTAAGGGTCCTTCAGGGGATTAGGCACGCAGGTAGGGCTGCCTTCAGTGATAGAACACCGGTATCTCCTTGCCCCTTTGTGAGGAGGCTGGAGTCCCACCAGCCCGGGCAGCCGGGGTTCTTTGTATGCAGACCAGGGTTGGTCCGCTATCAGGGGGAGGCTGCCAGCAGAATGCTCTGAAGGCTGGGCCTCTTAAGCTCATTAGTATCCTGATTGTCTTGCCCAATCTAGTGGCAGCCGATGGGGTGGTACCCGCAAGATAAAATGAACTTCGAATTCAACAGATAAAATGGCAGTCAGATAAAGTCCCTACAAGGAGAACATTGGAGCCGTGGCGGCCGCCACGGAACTCCACATCAGTATAAGTGTGTTTTCTACAATAGCAGATGACTCAAGGCAGGATCTGTTTCTCTTCTGAACTCAAAGAATCTACTACTTAGGGACAATGGGGCTTATTTACTGTGGGGGTCTTTGCTGCGGAGATGAATATTTTTACAACTGCCCTCATAAACCCCCTCCACTCGTCTGCTGCCCAGGGAGTGGGCGGGGCTCCAGAGGTGAGCTGAGGTGCCTGCACTGTCTCAGAAGCCCCATTAAGTTGTTAAGGCATTTAGTGCCCCAGACGGTGCCGACTGCAAGGGCAGTTCAAATCCCCACCCAGATGGGGATGGGGTTGTGAAAGAGGGGGCTTTGATTTCTTCCCTGGGCAGGGCACAGAATCCACCTTGGTCAGGGGCAACAGTTGGTGGCGGGGTGGGGGGAGGCTGAGAGGGAGGCGGAAGCAGCAAACTAGCCAGACTGGGAGACCCCACCCTTAACCCACCTCGCAAAGCCCCTTTGTCATTCAGAGGGGAACAGTAAGAATATAGGAGAAGAAGGAACTGTGGGAGGAGTGTGTGTGTGTGTGTGTGTGTGTGTGTGTGTGTGTGTGTGTGTTGATTTCCATGCCTGAAAGTCCTTGGCATCTGCATAAAGCAAAGTGAAAGTCAGTGTGTAACAGCTCAAAACCTGTCTCTGCCACTTACAAAGTATATGAACTTGGGCAAATTACTGACATACGAAATATCTCACCTTCCTTGATTGTAAAATAAGGGGTAAGGTTATGGATGGTGTCTACCCTACAAAGTTGTGAGGATTAAATAAGATGATGCATGCACTCAGCCCAGGGCCTGGTACCCAGGAAGCGCTCGATCAGCACTAGCTGTTCTCATTATTCAGATTTACTCACGACCCCGCCACTGGGCACTTTTGAGAGTTCCTTGGGTTCTGCAGATTTCAGTGTCAAGGAAAACCACAGCGACCACATGATATCCTGGCCCAGAGTCTGGTTTGTCTAAGACCCAGGGTTAGATTTCTGCAGGCAAGTTAGGAGGAGATGTAAGAGGGGTTCGGGGGGAGGCAGGAGGCTGGATTCTCAGGTCCTCAAGCTCTGATCTGACCATGGGGGCAATCACAGCTCCTGGGCTTGGAGAGGCAGCAGTAGAATTTGAAGGGAGTGAGGAGAAAGCAGCCACAGAAATAAACGTCTCCTCTTCTTGGGTAAAGAGGCTGCGTGGCTCAGGACATCCAAAGGTTATCCTGGTAGGGCTTGTTCTCGCCTCTGGGCCTCACTTTCTTACTAGGAGAATGAGCCTCTACCTCCTTCTCGAAAGATGATACAAGAGGGAGGACATTAGGTGTGGGGTGAATGAAGGCTGATGAAGACCTCTGGCCCTCTCTTGCTGTCACAAGGTGGCCAGGTGAGTTTGCTGGAGGCGACCAGGCGAGTTTGCCACAGACTGGAGCAAAGGGGACAGTACGCAAGGCCACCGCAGATCGTGCAGCCAATCCCAGGGCTTGGGCCAAGGCTAGCCCAGCTTCCATCCCATGCCAACTTCCTCCTCCTCGGGCTGATCAATACAGGCACCAGTCTCCAACCAGTCTGCTTCCTGGCCACAGCCCTGCTCTCTGACCTTTGGGGGGCCTTTCTCTTGATTCCGCTCCAGAATGGAGGTCGGGGCCATCACTCCGGGCCTGCTCAATGGCCTCAGAATAGGCTGTCACAGGGCCTATAACCAGGGACAGCTCCTGCTGGCGAGAGCTGGGATGGGGGGTGCAGATAAAGGCCTTCCCGGCTGAAGATAAATGGCTGCCCGCAGCCTGCTACAGTAACTCCAGGCCCCCAAGAAGAGCAAACAAAGGGTGCCCCTGTGACACTCACTGGAAAGATGAAGCCCCATCAGAGGCAGCCAGGCTGGTTCAAAGACTCAACTTAATTGTCAATTAAGCATGCATGAGGAAGACAAAGCCATGACAACCCAGGGCTGCATGCTGGCGTGTGATTGTAAAGGCGGGAGGGGCGACGCTGAAAACAGCTGATTCTGCTGACCGTGTGTTTGTAGGGCACCTTGTAACCAATCAGCCTCTGCTGACAGAGGCAAAGGGCTCCTTCTGCCACTCCTATTGTGCTGGACATTCCAGGACCAGGGTCACACTGTGGTCACCGTGGGCAAGTGGGCCACAGCACCGTAAGCGTGGCTGGGAGGGAAGGGGCTCAGGTACAGAAGGGATGCTCTCCTCTCCAGGAAGAGGGGTCAAGGGAAAGATTTGTCTCAAAGGTGCCTCCTGTCCTCCTGGCTCAGAGACTGGTGTTTGGAGGGGAAAGTGGGGAGGGGGTGGGGACCTCATCTCCCCAGCTCAGCCTTAGGGGCTGCTAGTGCTGACTCGGGCTGTTGGTTTCTCCTCGGCCACCACAGAGCCCTTTTCTGCATCCAGGTAGGTTTGGGGCTTGGGTAGAGACCATACCTTGGTTGTAGGGACCGTGATGGGAAATATATCGTGAGAAGTTCAGATCAAACCTTCCCTGCCGTCAGGCTGGCCCTGGGTGCACTCCCTAGGAGCCTGTCACAACCCATGTGCTGCCTCCACCAGCAGTCTGCGAGGGGGCCAGGGCCTGATCCCAGCATTTGCACCCCAGCCCCAGAACACACCTCACTGCCTCTTAGGAACAACGCCCGTGTATGAAATTGAAAAGGAAATAGATTTCTACTGCCCGTCACTCTTTCCACTGCCGCTTGTTTAGCCTTCTGTGATAATAATAATGATAATAGTAGTTATGGTTTATTGGGAAAGATGGTGTTTACACACTCTCTCGTTTAATTCTCACATGGCCCCTATGAGGTAGGTACTATATCTCCATTTTACAGACAGGAAACTCAGACTCAGAGAAGTTATGTGAATTGACCACACTGCAGTTATGGGAATTAGAACCAGGTTAGAATCAGGATTCAAAACTAAGTCCAGAGAATCAGTCCCTGGACTATTTTGATGAACCCTGAATGAAAATTAAGGGAGAAGGGAAGGTAGCCACTGAAAATACACAGTGGCCCATAATTATTGCTCCATAAATAGCTAGAAAGACGCACAAACTCCCCAAAGATAACCTTGATCCCCAGCCAGTTCTAGGGACTCTACGGCAGCAGGAGGCCTTCCCAACTAGACCATAAGCCCCCAGGGGCAGAGACGCGTGCGTGTCTTACTCATCACCAACGTGGTGCCCAGACTCAGCGCCTGTCTGTGCTGTGGGAAAGTACAGGGTGGGAATCGGCAGGCCTGGGTTCTAGCCCTTGTTTTGCTACCATCGCCCTGTGGAACTCTGCAAAGTCACTACCTCTTTCTGGGCCTCAGTTTCCTTCTTCCAAGTTCCTCCCGGTTCTAATATTCACTGATTTATAAAAAGGTTGCGACTTCCGGGGACCCTAGAGAATCCACTTCCAGTGGGATACGCCTCCTCAGAGGGCTCGGTGGTGTCTCAGGGCCGTGTTTCCCGCCCGACCCCTGCCCTGTCCCTAGTACCTGCTCCAGCCCCTCCAGCCCCGCCTCTCTGGGTCTCCTGTCACCATACAGAATGCCTAAGCCAACAACCGCCTGGTGACCTCACCACAACCCCAGCTTGTCAGAAAGCTGCCGTGCCTTTGTTTGGCTTGCAGGCTCCCTGACTTTGGTGTGGAGATCACAGGTCCCAGCACAATAGCCATTGTCTTCTCAGTAACGCCCCTAACCCCAGCCACGCCCCCCGGGAGCTCCCCGCTCCAGATCCAGGGATTACTACTGCACAGGGGTAGTTACTTTGCCAGTGTCAGGCCAGCGTTCATCTGGAGGTTTGTCTCCCTCTCAAGAGTAACCCCAACTTTCTTCTCATGTGGCTGAGCCCGCCCCTTCCGTGGCAATGGGACCCAGAGAAGCTCCCCTCCCTGGCCCCCCAGGCTTCGCGCTGGACAGTAGCAGGCTCCCAGAGACACTTGAAGGGGTCATGCTGGGCGGATGAGGTGCAGTGTGGAACAGATGCTTGGAGACGGCCCAGCTGCTGGCTCTGAGCCTGTGCCCCCAGCACTTAGGTCAGCGCCCAGGTCTCAGGCCTCTCCCATCAGAAGGGCAACCAGCAGGCGAGGGGACGAGCAGTTTCAGAGCCGTCCCCCGAGTTAGAAATGGTGCTCGGCTCTCCTTCTGCAAACCCTTCCCCAGAGCAGGCAGCAGGCTGTGCCGCGGTCTGTCTACACAGGCACCAAACTGACCTCAGTACACACATCCACTCCGGGAAGCCAGCTTTCCTGGGAGGACGAAGCCCCAGGCGAAGACGTACTCATCCCATCCCCAGCCTATGCCCGAGGCAGCCCTCAGCCTAGGGGGGTGCTTTCCCACCAGGAAGGTGTAGGATTCCATCCTGACAAGCCCACAGCCCAGAGCAGAGGCACCTAATCCCGGCCGGGGGCCTGGCACACGGCAGCACACACAGGTACTCAACCAATTTTGGCCAACTCATCGCCGCCAAGATTTCAAGTGACCCGCCCCGCCCTAACTCTGCGGAGCACAGACGCCAGCAAGCAGAGTGACCCTTCCCCAGAGGGCCCTGGGCTCCTCCCGCTGCAGCTGCACAGAGCCCTGGGGGTGCACCTGGATGGGGCGGAGGGGCGACCCCTCTGCCTGCGGCGTGGACCGGGCACACCCGCGAGGCAGCCTGCTCCGTCTCATCCGGTGGCGGCCCTGACCCGCTGAGTCAGCAGCCGCAAGGGCAGGAGAGAGGAGCCTGCAGAAGAACGAGGCGGGCGGAGGGCTCCCCGGAGGCCAAGCGAGGAGTTAGAGCAAACCCAACTAGAGCCACACGCTCTTCTCACAAGAATATTCCAGCAGCAGGAGGAGGCCAGCCCTAGGACCATCCAAAAGCACTGCCTCCTCTGAGACACCCTGAGAGCCGTGGGGAGAAGCTGGAGGGTCTGGTCGCCGAGGCGTTGGGGCCCGGCTTACCTGGCAGCTTGTTGGGAGGGGAGGTGCTGGGCTGGTGGGGCGGGGAGCCGTGGGAGAGCAGCGGGTTCAGGCCGTGCGTCTGGCTGGAGCTGTAGGCGTCCATGGCCAGCTTCTGCCGGAATGCCTCCTCCTTCCTGCGGTTTGCGAACCAGTTGTAGACGCGGACCTCAGTGACCAGGTTGGAGCCCAGGCCGTGGGCCTTGGAGGGGGAGACACCCCGCTGCAAACATTCCGCCCTGAGAACAGGAGGGAGGGGAGGTGGTGAGCAAGGGTGGCCCGGGGCCGGCCCGCCGGCGTCTTGCCCCAGACGCACAATCACGGGGGGGCCTTGGCAAAGAGGGCAAAGAGGCCACGGATAGAGTGGGGGAAAGCCTGTCCTGAGAAAAGGCCAGCCCGTGTAGTTATCTGATGAGACGGCAGGAGTGGGGCGGAACACAGGTATGGAGCAGGCTCGCTGCCCCGGGAGTCAGGGGTGCAGCCTCTGGTGTGGCTCCCGAAAAAGAGAGGAAGCCGTGGGGCAGGCAGCTCAGGGAGAAGGTCCAGGTGGGCCTCCTGACTCCTCCTGATGTGGTTATTCTTCCCACCCTACAAAAGGCAAGCTCCCGGCTCTGTCTAAGCCCTTCCAAAGCACCCTGGAACGACTCCTGGTCTTCTGGGGTTTGGACATCCCACACAGGTACCAGGGAAGCGAGATTCCTTATTCACACAACAGAACCCCCTCCAAGGGGCAGGCTGGGTGAGGTATAAATGAAGCCATGCAAAAGACGGCTGGTCTCTAGTTTTATCAACTGCTGATGAAACCCCAGTGCCAGGCGTGAGAGAGATTCTTAGACACCAGTGGATACTGGGGGGTCCTTCTCATCAGCAGGGGGCCAGAGCACAGCTGAGGACACTGTGACATGTATGGGCGGATCGTTTCGCCTCCCCACTCCCCAGCCTGACCTCCCTGGCTGTATCCTCCCACTGCCAGAGCCAGTCCAGCCCAGAGAGAGGTCTTAACCAGAGCAAAGAGCAGATTTTTTAAAAGTCAAGGTTGGAGTCAGGGCGGATGGGGCAGGAATGAAGCAAAAAGATATCTTGAGGATTTCTAATAGTTTTCTTTAAAATTCCATGTCATTAAGAACAAATGAACTCTACGAAAAGGATTCTAATCAGTGTGGGCAGAGTGGAGGGAAGATCTGAGTAATTCTTGCTCTCCTGCTAAGTTTCCTTTGAACCAATGTGTGTAACATTTGGTCAAGGCCAAAGCCAGTCTGTGGCTAAGGGATAGCTTTTCCCTGGTCTGTAAGGGAGGTCAAACACATGATTCTCCCTTCACTGGCATTATATTTTAGACCAGCATTCTCCAGCATTCTCTGGGATAATAGTTCATAGGGGTATACCACAGAGAGACCTCCCATGGTTAACAACCAATTCAGCAAAGTGAAGTGGGTTTCTTGACTGCAGGACTTCCCAGAGCAGCCTTTAAAATATTAATGTATGTCGTAACTCCCTAAGAGGAAGTATGCAGAATGATGCTTCTCAAACTGATTTATTAATGGCTTGAAATGAGGGTTCCATGGAACACACTTTGGGAAACTGTGACTTGGCCCCTTATCTGGATAACTAATGTCTCAACATTCCAGGACTGAGGGGATGGAGCTCGGGTCCATGTGCTTGCCTGCCTGCTCGGGTGAGCTTCTGGTGGTGTTACCTGTTGCACTCCTCCACTAAGGCCTCCCTCTCTTCCTTGCTGGGGTTCTTTTGCCGGTCGTAGGCCTGGTACAAGATTTGCTGGGACGCGGGCCCCCATTTGAACCGGTTGCGACGCATCTTCTTGTTGGTGGGCTCAGAGCAGGCATCATCGGACTGCCCAGGCCCCTGGCTCTGTTGACTGAACTCTGGAAAGAGAAACAGCAGCTGATCCTGACTGCTTTTGTCTGTCAAATTTCCAGAACTCTGGACTGTCTGGTTGAATTCTGAAAAGAGAAAGGAGTAGATTTGATAGGGTCTGTAGCCTTCACTCAGCAGACACACAGACAGATAGACCAACGGAAACAAACACCTTTATTCCTCTCCCCTGAGCTTTGGGACCTGCTGTTACTGCGGATGGGGGCGCAGGGGGTAGGCTCGGCTCAGGCCCCTCACTGCCCACTTCTGATGGCCCCACCAAAGCCACCCCTTTCCTTTCTTTGGAGGAGCTCAAACGTGGCCGACCATTGTTTGCAGGACAATTTATTATTATTATTATTTCATTGGCTCACTGGCTCTCAGACATGAAGCAACACTCTGAATCCTGAACTCTTGTGTTTTGATGTCAAGGAGATGAACTCCATCAAGTCTCGGGTCTAGGGGAAAAAATGCTCAAAAGTACAATCTGCACTTAGACAAAGTGTTTAGAGGCTGAAAATAGCTCCCCCCACCGCTCTCCTCGTAATTCCTAGGGATCAACATTATAATGTTATGCTCTTTGAAAAACCCCAAACCCCAAATCTTTTGACTACTGCTTTGAAATAAATATAACTGGAACTTTGTATTGGAAAGAGAAGAAGCTCTTTAGAGCTCAGATCATTTCGGAGGCAATGGTGTGTGTGTGTGTGTGTGTGTGTGTGTGTGTGTGTGTGTGTGTGTGTGTGTGTGTCCAGGGGTCCATTTAGGAGGGAAACAGCCCAAGAGGGAAAGGTCTTACAGACCTGCCCTCACATTTGAAAGATGGGAAATGCAGGAGATAGCAAACACAGGACCTTCCTGGGAGTGGCATTTAATGAGTTGGAGAAGGGTAAATATAGATGGCATGATGTCCCTTGTCAGTCCAATTCCCAGGACCCAGGCACACTGTGACCCTCAATATATTTTGGTTGAATGAATGAATGGAAGATGGCAGTTTGCCTGGTGGTGATTTCCTAGCCTTTATGGTTGCAATGAGATTTGATATTTACTCATGGAAGAGGTAGCCTCGTTGTCCTCTTCCTCACATGTGCGTGAAAAAGGGTTCATCAGGGTGATTAATTCCATTTTACAGATGAACAAGCATAGAGGCCAAGGACCCTGCTGAACAAGGACACGTAACAGATTCATCTCCTAACTCCTGGTCCCTGGGTTCTGGACCTTGATGTTTTTCTTTCTTGTTTCCTGGAGTCATCCTCACAGGTCTCAGAAAATCCTCAAGGTCCAAAGTCAGGCCACTACTTAGTGCTTGAATCCCATCCACAACACCCTACCACGTGGCCTTCCAGCCCATCCAGCTCCAGCAATGCGAAACTTACTACCATCTAAGGATCCGCTTCCATTTTGGTCCATCACAAGGAGCAGTGGGCCCCTAACAAGCCTGTACCCCAGACGCAGGTGGTGTTGGCCTTTGTTTAACCAGTTGCCGGTCGGCCAAGTTAACGAGCTGTCTCCCAGGTAGATGGACTGAACGTGTCACTGGGACCTTTGATTTGGGCCCCGCCCACTTTGGATGATTCTCAGGCCACTTAGGGCTCTGTTTTCACTGGTTCCCAACAATCCCTTTAGATACCTGAGAATGTCTCTGCCAAATTTACTGGCAGGAAGTTACTGACTCAATGAAATAATGTAGGGCCCCAACCAAGTTCCTTAATTCCTGGTCCCTCAGCTTTCCTGCCTGTGGAATGGGACTGGGTGAAGACCTACGGGCACTAAATAGTCTTTTAGAACATCTGCCCCTGGTCAGGATAACGGCGATGATAATGACGATCACCCAAGTTCCGACGGAAGTTACACTTTTCAAAGTGCTTTTACACGTCCTGTATTATTTGGTCTTCATAGCAGCCATCTAAGTACAGTGACTCTGGGGAGGATCCTAGTGGGAGAAGGAAGTCCCCTGCTCAGTGGGTGTCTGTCTCAGTGACTCCTCTCCTCCCTGTGGCCCTGTGGAGTTACCATGAATAATAGCCAAAGCCAGTATGGGTGATCCCAAGGGCCCAGGATCAGTATGAGGTTCCTCATTGGATGTGAACAGATGTCATCACAGGGAACATTTACTGAACCATTTCTACAGTGAGGTATTATACAAAATCCTCCAAATGTATCCCTTCATCTAATTCTCACACCTCTCTGTGCAAGAAGTATTGTTATCCCCATTTTACAGATGAAGAAATTAAGATTCAGGCCAGTTAAAGTTTCATGGGCTTGGGGCGGGAGCCAGGACGTGAACCCAACCTGTAGACGCTAAACTCATAACCATTGCATCGCCTCTCGCTTGAAACAAAACCCAAACAACACACCCACAAAACCTTCCAATCGGCCTTGGGTGGAGGTAACTGAACTGACTCCTGAAGTTCCGCCTGTGGTGGGTGCGAGACATGCCCGCAGTTGCCCACGCTGTGGGGGCTGCCTCTGGCTGCTGGCTGCCTGTTTTGAAGAACTAGACTCCTAGACTCCTCCATCCACCACCAACTCTCCCCGACTTCCTTCCAGATTAACTGGGGGAGGGGCACAGAAAATGTTCATTGCCCATAAAAATTAACTTGAAGCAGTTGGCTTTGGCAATCTCTTTACAGGCTCAGGAGCCAGCCTGGACAAGGAGTTTCTATCTGCATAGATGGGTTCATGAATACTACCATTTATTATTTTTAGTTTCTCAAGAAAATTTATCACGTGTCATCTTTTTTTATCTTCCCCACTCTCACCACTTGCCACGTTCACTTGTGTCCCTCTTTTATTCATCTCACTTCCTATATTTTATCCCAGGCGTGCATGTCTTATATTCATCCTTTAAGAATTGGTTGAAATGTCGCCTCCTCTAGGAAGCCCTCCGTGATGTCTCTAGGCAATTTAGCAATTCCTCTGCTGCCCCTTGTGTATACTTTTATAACAACGCTTAGAAAGCAGCTGTCATTATTTTTTCAAACATCTCATCTCCCTCATTAGCTTGTAAATCCCTGGAGAAAAGGACGTGTGTATCTCGCAGCCCAGCAAGTGCTTGGCACCTCATAGGTGCTCATATAATATTTACAGAATGAAGGGATGCTTCGTAAGCTTTATGTCTCATGGGACTTTAAACAATAATAATAATTTTAAAATCCTTTGCAGAGACTGTCATACATTTTTGCAAAATGTCATTCTCAAGCATCTTGAGAAACTTTTGGGGACTTTTGTCTCTTTAGAAGCTTCCGGCTGTCCTCCTCCTTTCTGAGGGAAATCCCATGGCACGCAGAGAGGAAGCTCAAACTGGAGATGCTGCCTGAGGCTTGTATTGGAGTGAGGCCATGTCCCAAGGGTTCTCTGGCCTTTGGAGACTATGGCTCCTGAAAAATTTTTCTTAGGCTTTCCAGGAATTACAGGGAGTTGCTTCATGTCAGACACACAAATCCTTAAAGACCTAGTCACCATGGATGGTGGATCACCCCAGAGTTTAAAAGGGGCCTCTTCCCCTCAGTAGCAAAGAGCTCTCACTTTGCTTCTAACCTACCCATCTAATGGTTCCAACAAAAGAGCAAACCGCGACAATAAGAGATGAACCCTTAAACCCTTTCCCTCCACCTTGAAGTCCTTTCCAGCCCACAGACATTGAGACAATAAATACTGAAACAATCACTTCAGGTCAGTGTGTGACAGAAAACAAGAGTGATTTTAAAAAGTAGCCCTCCAGTGAGAGGGGAAAAACCCAGCCCAGAAAGTGGTAGAAACTCATATCTCGACAGAGAAGCCCACCGCCCAGAGGATAGTGTGTGGGAGGAGTGAAAGCGCAAATAAATTTTTCCTAGAAAAAGGGCTGGATCAAAATAATCAAAGTGTAATGTAAAAGTATACCTTCCTAAAGTAAAAACAGTAGGTCACTGATACTCTTATCATTGAAAGGCAGTTCAAACTTCCCTAGACTTCAAAACAAAAATCTTTGTGTTATTGGGTAGAAGAAATCTTGGGACAAAAAGGAAATTGGGGAATGACAATGGGAATGACAAGAATTCATGGGTCAGAGTTGCAAATGCAGATGCTTTTAGTGTGTCCTGCTTTAGCCAGGAGCAACTTCTTCCTCCGTCCGATAGGCTCACCGGCTGGGGGTCTCAAAACTCCACCGATTTTGGTAAATGTGAGCAAGCATCTTAAGTTGCTTCAGAACTCACTTGCACCCCCCTACCCAACCCCCCCAAATAACAGGACCGGGTTCTGAATATATCTATATATACAAATGCCTTCTAATTTTTATACTCTTTTCAGAGAGGAGGAAAATAACGATAATAGTGATCAATGTTATTGATTGCTACTAAATGTCTTCCTTGGAAACTGACCCATGGTCATGTATCAAGGGGAGATGCTTGGCTTACTTTGGGGACGATACTCCACTGTTACCTACTCGGTTTCAAGGAGAAAGATGTTGGAAGCAGGGACCAAAATATTCAAGGTGCACTGCACACACTGAAGGGCTTGTCAAAGCAACTGGCTGGGTACTAGGGGATCGTGGGAGAAGAAAATGATATAAGTCGACCCATTGTACAGCAGCGCTGAAGGCCAAATCCACATGCCAGCTTCCTTATATTTGCCAAGCGCTACGCAGACCTTGTTGATGAAGAGGAAACTGAGGCATTCCACAGGGGTCAGAGTTAGGGCAAAGGTCACTCCTGGTTGAGGCAGAGGCAGGATGAAAGCACTTACGTCGGAGGATCTCCCGTTGCTTTCGGACGTACCAGGTGTACAGGGCGGCGCGCTTCTGGGTCTTCATAGGGGTGCCCTTGTTGAGATGCTGGGAGAGGTGTGACTGGTTCAGGCCGGTGACATCGACCACCTCCCTCTGGGGGATGTTATGTTGCTGCATGTAGCCCTTGATCATTTTGGCAGCCCTCCAAGGGTCCTCGCTAGACAGATAAGCAGATGGTTAGGATGCTGGTAGAAGAGGTTGGGGAGAAATACCCTCTTTCTAGAGGTTTTACCTAAACTCTGTGTAAAACTCTGACCTTCCCCTGCTTCTCCTCCTGTCCCAGTTACATCCTGGGGAGAGGCCAAAATAGAACCTAAACAAAAGAGGAGATGAAAGCTCCTATATAGTGTACTCCATCCCTTTCATCTGAGATTAGGAGGGCAAAGAGGAAGATGATTTCCCTGCTTCAGGAATGGGAAAGCACCCCAGCACTGTCTCTGGGGAAGCAGAAAGAGAAGTTCCTGCTTTATCTTGCTTTCCTTCACTTTCCTGGAATGTGAGAGACTTAAACAAAGGCAAGAGGCCCACTGGACAGTGCAGGTGCCATTAGCTTGGGGCTGGGCTGGCTGATCCGACAATGACAGTGGGCAGAATCTCTAAATTCACCTGGACTGCCCCCCCATTATTTTCCTTCAGAATGGGTGTCTCCGTTTCTTGTCTTCTAAAACAGGAGTAAAACTTTTGTGTCCACCTCCTGAGAAGCAAGGAGGACTTCTTAGCCAAATGTTAAACAGTTTTCAGAGTTTCAGAAAAGTTTTAAGAAATGATGTTCCTCCCTGCAGCTGAAGAATCACTGCACTGAGGTGAGGCCAGTAAAGTTAAAAAAAAAAAAAAAATCTTCACAGCCCCGCCTCTCAAATAAGACCAAAAGGAGGGAGAATAATTTCAATTTCTGAATAAGATATGAATGATTCCAAATGCCATGTTTTCCTGTATTCTTACATTTCTCCTCTGACAGGGTAAGAGTGTCTGGAAGTTAATCTTTCTCATAAATTTTAAGCTTGGGATAAGAGCTTACATTTCTCATAAACACAAGTAATGCAAAAAGCTTCTATAGAACACTGTATTAGTGCCTTTGAATTTATTCCAAATGTTTTCAACTTTGCCAATATCTTTTCTTGCTTATTGAATAGGTGACTTAAAAGTGAGAGATATAATTGAAAACAGAAATTAAGAAAACAGTGCACAGTAAAGAACAAAAATATTCAAGAAACAATACACCCACATATACTATTTGTTTAATGCAGCTACATATTTAACTTAAAAAAACCCCAGCATCCCTTTACTGTAGGTTGATGTATATAATAGCCTGACAGAACATGAAAAAAAGTGAAGGGAAAAAGTAGTTTCAGAGGTAATAAAACACAATGCTGAAAAGCAACATTTACAGTGTTGCAAATGAAATAACCGATTTATTTCTAAATGGTATCTATAACATGTCAACTAAAGTTATGTTTGTGTAATGAAGTTTTAAAAATCCAGTAATTAAACTGAAATTTTTGTAAGCATTTGAAAAACTGTGATCATTTTAGCAAGTCTTTAATATTAAATTTATGAAAACACAGGCTTTGATAGACATGTTTTGAGAAATACAAACAAAAGATTAATTACATATAGCTTAATATATTTCTCAAGTATTTATAAAGGTACTTCCATGTAATACAAAATAATGAACTAACAACAGGAACAAAAAATGAGGAACTGCGTCCCAGTTTCAAGCATGGAGAATTCACCTTGAGTAAGAGGAAAGTAATGTAACATTTTGCACATACCCGTGTAAACATCAGAGCTCATTTAAAATCTTATTTCTGGTGAATATTTCCACAGATATTTTCAGGGTAGAAAAACACCTTCAACGGATACCAACAATAGCTTCAAAAGTTAGAAAAAGTATTTGGATTTTAAAAGTTAATGCTGCTTCGACAGATTCTTTGACTTTTTTAGTTTTGCTTAATATTTTTTTACTTGTATTTATTTCGTGTGTCTAAGAAACCTAACTGAAATTGTGTAATGTTCTAAAAGCGAATGATTCCGTTGTTAAGAGTGAATTAGCTTAACAATTGGGAAGGTTTAAAAAAAAAAACCAAACCAGTAAGACCTTATAAACCATAGCAAATCTTTCAGCCCGCATTGAAGGACCAGAGTTGGGGATAAGATGGCGTAGTTACACCTTTACAGCTCTGACCACAGAATTCTCATGCATTCACCGGATAGAGCCCCGAGAGTCGGTTACGTTTTGAAATTTGAAAATACAGCCCGTGATCAGGGGTTCCCAACCCCGATAAACACACAAAACGGGAGAAGCGCGCCCGGGCATTGTGCTCAGGACGCAGGTGTCAAGCGCCCGACCTCGGCGCCCGCCTGGCCAGCCCAGCACGCTCCTTTCCAAACAATGCCTCGGCCGCCCACAAGCAGAGAGGTCCTGGACCCCGTCTCAGATCGCTGTGATTCTTCTTTAAGAAGCCTCAAGCCCGGCCTCTTGGGAGCAACCAACTTTCCAGCTTTCCACCGCGCGCCAGCCTAGAGCTGGGGCCGGGGACCCGGCAGCGCGCAGCCCCCGGCCTGCTTTTCTCGCCTTTCTCTTCCAGGAGACGGAAAGAGCGGCCGGGCGCTCCCCAGAGTGACTTGCCCCGTTCTTTTCTTTCCGCCTTAGGGGAGCGAGGTGGGCCAAAAAGGGAGTGCGTGCGTCTGGCGGTCAGCAGCCGACTGTGCAGTGACCTGGGCACCGCTAGCGATTTCTTGAAAAATTACTTTAATCAAGTCTGGCCACTCCCGAAGTTGGGGGAGGGAAGGCAGCAACCGCTGGGGAAAGGGAGCGAAACCTTGGGGTCTGTCCTGCGTCCCCCCGCCTCAGCGGGAGTCTCGGGCCCCCTAGTCTCGCTCCCCGCCCCCTGGAGCCGGGGGCTCTGCTCAGCGAAGAGCGCTGAGGTCCAGGGCTCCGGGCCGGGCCTGGCTCTCTGCCCGCCGGGCCTGTGGCGTCGGCGGCCCTGGGGCAGCCCGGGTCTGGCGCCGGGTCTCCGGGCGGCGCGGGGGCTCGGCTGGGAGGGCCCGGCAGCGCGGTGCGTGTGCTCGGGCAGCAGCGAGCGGCCCCGCGTCCGCGTTCTGCTTTCCTTCCCCCTCGAAGCCGCCGCGTTTACAACTTCACCAATGAATAACCCGCCTCTCCGTTCAACTTAATCACGACTTTTTGTGTATCTTTCTGTTGATGATTTATAGAAATAAATTAATAACACCCGAACTCCACGTGCTGCAGTTTATATTACATCTCTGCCGCGTCCAGACCGGCGTGGGGCTGGGTGCCGAGGGGCGCCCCAGGTCGCCTCGGGCTTCCCACGTCCTTCCAAATCCCAGCTGGAAGGCGGGCGCCTGCGGCCAGGCAGATGGGCCTAGGTACCGGGGCCGGGGTGGGGGTGGGCCCGCCGGTGGGCGGCGGGAGATCGGTCGGTCCGCCGGGCCCGGGTCAACCTCCGGGCCGCCCTGGCGCCCCAGCCGCTCCTCTTCAGACCCCTCTCACCTTCCTGCACCCTAACCCCGGCTGGGGAGAAACCGCCGCCACGGGCGAAACCGCGAGGGAAGAACCTCAAACCTCAGAACTGTAGCAACATAATTTCCGGAAGTAAAAAAAATCTAGAAATTCCCCTGACTGTTTTGCTAGAGAGTAAGCCGCCGGGTCCCCAGGTAGCAAATTCAAATGCAAGGTCATATCCCACCCCAAACTGCCACTGCGGGCGGGTGACCGAGGCTGCCCGAGTCCCTGGCGCGACTTTGGTCCTGGCCCTGTCTAGGGACCGCGGCTCTGAAGGGTCCGAGGCCAAGCGAGGGGCTTGGTGCTAAAGCAGAGTGGCCGGGAGCGACGTGCGGTCTAAGGGGACCGCTCGGCTCCTTGGATAATTAGTAACCAGCTGTCAAAGCCCTGGGCCGCTCGGGGAGTTTTAGCAAAAGACCCGGGGCCGGGAGATAGACCTCCCGCCAGCCTGCTCGGATTCCCCAGGGACGCCGGGGTGTCGGCGGCGAGATCCGGAAACGCCCTCCTTTCTCCCACCAAATCCGCTGCGAACTGGGGTCTTGGCCGCATTTTCCCCTCGCTTGCTTAGTGACGTGGTTTCTTTTGCCGCTTGAGGATCCACCCTAACCTGACAACGTGCAAACATTTCCTTTCGCGAATCTAAACGGGCTTTGGGGATTCCGGATAGCCCTGGGGTCTTGCACGGGCGCTGTAAATGGGAGCGCACTCCAGATAAGTCGCCCCCCAGATCCCGGCCCGGGTGCCGCCTGTCCCTCTGCCAAGAGCGGCAGGACGCCGTGTCCCAGGCCGGCGGCGTTTCCCCGGACCGCGGAGTTGGTACCTCGGAGAAAGGCTTGGCCTGGGGCTGATGCGGGCCCGAGCCTGGTCTCCTGGGAATCGCAGCGGTTTCACTGCGCCCACTCGCACCTTCCGCCGCGTGGGCAAACCTCCGGGCAAAGGGCCCCGCAGCTCGGGTTCTCCCAGGCCGAGCCCCAGCCCGGCCGGGAGGGCCCCGCGGGTCCCGGGCGCTGGCCTGGGCAGGCGTTCCTGAAGCCTCGGGGCTCGGGCCGTCCAGTTGAGGGACTTGGAGGGTTCCAGGTGTTGGGAGAGAAGCGGAGCGCCCCCCGGGGGACTTCTCTGGTGGGAACCAGGCTTGGCAAGAGCGGTCGCGCGCAGTGTCGCTCAGGCACAAGGCCGGGGGCTCAAGGGGTTCGAGCGCACACTCCGCACCTCGGTCCGCGCCTACCTGAGCATCCGGTCCACCTCCGCCCGCTGCTCCGCCGCCTCCTCGGTGTTGAGGGCTTGCAGCTCCTTGAGGATGGGAGGGGTGTCATAGTCGTCCCCGTCCTCGGAGCCCTCGTCCCCGGACAGACGGCCCTTGGCGTGGCCGTTCGTGAGAGTATGGAAGACCGGCTTGGTGTCCGGCTCGGCCCCGCTCCCAGGGGACAGGGGCAGCGTCTCCAGCTTCACCCCGAAACTCGGGGATGGCAGCAACTCCTCCAAGGCCTGGACCAGCACCTCCTTGGTGACCCCGGAGCTCAGCAGGGCGCTCAGGAGTTCTTGCTGGAGCGACGTGAGCTTGGACACCATTTTCCAAGGACAGAAAAAGAAGGGGGTGAGGGGGTGAGGGGGTGGGTGGGTGCGAGAGAGGAGGGTGGAGGGGAGTTTCACAAGCGAACCCCAAGTCCAGGAACCCCCCCACCCTTCAGCCTCCAAACACCTGTTACTCCCCGGGGTCCGGAGTCTCCTCCGAGAGGAGTCAGAAAACTTCTAACTTGCCATGATCGCCACCATTAGGCCATATAAGATATGCAAATTAGTGGGGAGGGCCCGGCTTTCGGCCCGATGCAAATGGTCGTGGGGAGGGGGGAAAACCGAGAGAGGGAGAGCGTGAGGGGCAGACGGGGAGAGCAAGAGACCCGGGCCGGGAGCGGGGCTGCCAGGGTCCATTGTACTCACGCCAGGGGGCCGAAGAGATTCTTGTCCTGGTTCTGTTTATCAGCCAAACTTTAGCTGACCTTTGGACTTGTTAAACAAGTAGCTTGCAGCCTAGTGTGGAAGGCTCCGGGACTTTTCCACCGGCTGCGGGTCCGGCTTTAGTCCGGAGAGAAGAAGAAACTGCGCTTCGGGGGTTCAGGTGAGAGCTGGAGGAAGCTGGGGCGCTCTTGGAAGAAGGAGATGGAGGAGGATGCGAAGAGCAGAGACCCAACCGACGCAGGCGATGGGCCGGGAGAGCCAGGCGGGCGGAGGATAAACTGACCGCAGGGGAATGGACGCGGAGACCTGGGGGAAATGGGGCGTATTAGGTGGGGTGAGTGTGGATTGCGGGGGCGGTGGTCCCATTTGCTTCTACCTGAGTTAGGGCTCTGCGGACCCCAGGCCCTCGCCAGCTGGGTCTAGCGGTTTGGATTTGCACAACTGCCGGCCCGAGAGCGTAGGCCAGCGGGAAGGAGGTCCGGAGAACACTTGGGAGGAGGCACCGACTAATTTATGACCAGAGGGAGTAGCCAAAGTTGAGCTCCCCCAGCAGCGGGGCTGCACCAGCACCCAGCCTGGCCGAGCCGCGGAAAGCTGGACGCCTGGGCCACTGGGTTCCCCGGTTTAAACCAGGACTATCAAAGCGCCTCCGCTTTCGGGGCAAAACTAGGATTGCTGGGCCTCCTTTCTGGCAGTGAAAGCAAAGCTTGGCCTGCAGCTGGATGGACAGTTGGAGCTGCACGTTCTCTGGGCCCACTGATTTCTGGTTTATTCGCAGCTCCAGGACACAGCGGTTCCCGGGGCCAGGGGCGGTGTTCTGCAGAGGCGAGGTCAAGGTGGCCCTGGCAGGCGTCTCCCACGCCAAGTTGGGAAGGCGCGGACTAAGCCACCGGGGGAAAGAAGTATTTTTCCACGCCGGCCTGGCCCAGGAAGGAAGCCGGGAACCTTTCAGCACTATTGGAGTTTCACCTGCCTCTCCCTGAGGCGCCCAGGGGAAGGAAGGGTGCAGGAGTCGCACCCAGACCTACAGGCTGGACTGGACCTGCAGAAGAACAGGGGCTTTTTAGGATCCATCGCTCACAGTCCCATAGTTCCTGGGGCAGAGAACAACCCCTTCCCCTCTCTAGGCCTCAGGTTCATCATCTGTGCAATATTGAAACCTAAAGTGCAGGGGATGGGGCATTGTACGCAATGAATGAGACCACCTGTGAAACCCCGTGGTCTAACAATAGTGTTCACGCTTTTCCTTCCGGGAAGGTAGGAAGCCAGTTTCCAGTAGTAAAATCTAGCCCCTCTGGAGGTTTAGGATTCTCAGAATCAGGCAGATCCAGTGCTGGGGTTGGAGCGACCGGGAGATTCAGAATGAGCAGGGAATTTGCAAAGGAGCTTCTAAGCAAATTCTCCTCCCTTCCCACCTTTAAAAGACAATTAGGAGGAAGGGGTAATTTCAGCACGGGTTGGGGTGGGGAGGGTCTGCAGCCCTGTCTGCTTGTTTCCGGATCAAATCTCCCAGGTGTGTGAGGGCTGAAACTCCAGATGTCAGGCTGCTAAGGAGCTAGGCTGCCTCTTAAATACGGGGACTGCTCCACTCGCCTGGGCCACCCATGAGAAAGGGGTGGTTGTATGCACAGAGCTCTGGGGGACCTTTACACCGTCTCAGTGTCTTTCCCGGAGAAAGGGGTAATAAGTTCATAGAAACGAGGGCTCTTCATTTCACCTTATTGTCTTCTAGTTTGTTGTGACATACGGCAGATCCTTGCCCCTCACAATTCAGCCCAATGGGAGAACACTTTCTGCCAACCCAGCTCCCCTCAACAGGGATAATGAAGTGTTCAGAGTAAATGTCCCTGGAGAACAATCGCTTTTTCTCTGTCTCTCACTGACTATCAGGATAGAAGCAGTCAAGTGTAATGAAGATCAGTTTCTGTGTTTAGCTGGAAAACCCATTAAAAAACCAGCCATCACTTCCCTTTTAACAACAAAGCTTTGATTTGTAGTTCCAACTGCTGTGTGCCCCGTCCGACTCTCAAGCTTCCTTACCTCTCAAAATTCAGGTGTCAGAAAACCCATTCTTCCCCCTACCCCAAGCCAACTATGGGAATGTACAGGAAGTTGCACAGAGTACAGGGAAACTTCCTATGCGTGTCCAGATAATCTGGCTATTAATATCCAGCAACTTCCTGTAACCCTCCTGTCCAGATCTACCTTGTATACACCACCTGATGCAATGTGGGTGCTCACCAACCAAGTAACTGCAACTATGGATCTGTGAGCAGATCCAATATCTACCCCTTCCTATGGACATTTAAAAAGAAAAGTGTAAGTATCCCACTTCTCTTTTTAAGGATGTGGGTCACAAATGCTAACCAAATGAGCTATCGCAATAAACCCTTTGGTTAAGCTTACCCTCAACAGAGGAAGCCAGAGTACAGCTGAAAAACCCTTGTTTACGCTTCACACAGGATAAAGTAGTGACGGGCTGATATAGCAGCCCCATTTTAAAGAAATGGGAAAAGAAGACATAGGACATTTGAAGGAGGTGGCTTGGAGCTACTGTAATAAGTTAATGGAAGGGTTGAGACGGGGGCTCAGGACTCTTGAGCAGGGCTTTAGGATGAAAGAGGAAGGGCTCCAGTTTCACTGCTTTGGGAGATGGGAAGTTAAAAGGGGGAATTCTGCTGTGATTCCACGGCAGAGAATAGAGAGCAGATGTTGGAGTCAAACAGACCTAAATCCGGGTTCTCCAATCTGCTTGGCCAGCTGTGCCACTTGGGCACACTATATAATCTTTCTGGGCCTCAGTTTCCTTAGGTGGAAAATAATGATAATACTCTACTGTGTTTTTGTGGAGATTAAATGAGTTAGTAGCTGCAAGTTCCTGGATATCACATGTTTAGAAAGAGGCAGCACATCATGAAAACACGCCAAGAAGAGAGGCGGCCGATCTCTTTGGTCTCTTTTATTCCCAGCTTGTTCTTTTAAGAGTTACTGAATTCGAAGAGACCGCATTAGGTTCTTCTACTCAAACAATGAATTCGCTGCTCACATCCCAAGATTTTCTATGGGAAATGTAGTCCCTGATCCAAGATAAGTTAAAATCCAGATGGCTCATTACTGTATAAAGGTTTTCTGGGCACCATCTTGGAAGTTTCACAGAATGGCAAGTGTGACTGCCATGGACTCAGTCTCTCCTGTAACTTCACGGCATAAAGGATATTTCTTTCCTGCTCTTGTGCACACAATCTTCCCCCTACTTTCTAGGCTTACCCTGATTTGCTTATAGCAGGGAGAGCCTGGTCCCCTCCGTTCTCTGCTGCTCTACTCTCCACCAAGGCTTTCACATTAATTTGGGAGAGTCTCTAGAAGGCCTCAAAATGAAATCGTCTCTAGAGGAAAACATGAATACTGCCCTATCCTAGTCTGAAGGAGGCTGGGAGCCTTACTGTTAGAGAGCAGTGTTGCAGCCTAGAGAACGTTTTAGGCTGTGGCATTAGAGCCTGAGTTTCCAGCTCTGGATGCAACACTCTTTTCGGGATAACTCTTCACCTCCAAAGGCTTGGCTGGGCACCTTTTCTGATTCTGCATTTGAAAAATGGCCGGTTGGTCTGGATGACCATTTAAGTTCCCTAACTTTTCTATGATTTGAAATTCCGGAATTACCAGGGTGTCCATTGCCAGGCCTTTGGGCTGATGATCCATGAGCTCAGGCCAGAACTCTGGGTAGTGCCAGACATGGGACTGTTGACTAGCCTGTGAGAAAAGACACCACAGACAGTAAGCTCCAAGAGGGCAGGGACCATCTCATGCCTTACTCCTCAATGCCCGGAGAGGTGCCTGATCCATAAGAGATGCTCAGTGAAACCCTTGTTGAATAAATGAAAAAGTGATCATCCCTGCATGATGCCATTAAGGGTGATTTTTTGTGTGTGTGTGGTACACGGGCCTCTCACTGTTGTGGCCTGTCCCGTTGCGGAGCACAGGCTCCGGACGCGCAGGCTCAGCGGCCATGGCTCACGGGCCCAGCCGCTCCGCGGCATGTGGGATCCTCCCGGACCGGGGCACGAACCCGTGTCCCCTGCATCGGCAGGCGGACTCTCAACTACTGCGCCACCAGGGAAGCCCTAAGGGTGAGTTTTGTGTCCTTATTTATACTTCTTAATTTTCCAAGTTGTCAGCAATGAAGTTGTAGTTTAAATACCTTTCCCAGACACAAAAGGGTATACACTGTGTGATTCCATTTATATGAAGTTAAAAAGCGGGAAAAACTAATCCATGGTGATAGAGGGTAAATTTGAGGTTATTGGGGGATGTATTCACAGGGATGGGTAATGAGGGAGCTTTCTGGGGTGCTGAAAAAGTTCTATATCTTGATCAGAATGGTGGATACATCATCAGGCTACACATTTAGGATTTGTGCATGTTGCTGTAAATGCTAACTTAGTAAAAAGTAAATAAGCAATTCCAAAGTGTAAAGTGTAAACATTGGCAGCCACCTCCTTACTGCCCCCTCTGTTTACAGCTGATGTGTGGCCCTGTACATTCTTTCCCATTCTCCATGTGTAGTTTATCACCATTGAAACTTATAGACTAGCATATTCCAGGGGTGGGCAAACTTCTTTTACGAAGGGCTAGATAGTATTTTAGGCTTTGTGGGCTTATACTCTGTCACAACTACTCAACTCTGCTCTCACAGACAATACGTAAGTGATTCGTATGGCTGTGTGCCAATAAAACCATTTTTAAAAACAGTTGCGTGGCTGGATTTGGCCTGTGGGCCACCGTTTGTCAACCCTTGGATAAAGCACCGGTGTAGGTAGAGATCCATATACCTGAAAGAGACCTGAGGGGCATCTCACTTCACTTCTTCATCATTGGGATGAAGAAGCGGATTCAGGGAGGAGCAGATTCAGGGAGGAGAAATGACTTTCCCAAGAGATATCAATATTAGCACAGGGCACTGGGGAGATCCTGGCTTTGGAGTCAAATAGAGCAGTCGTTTGTGGGTGTGGCTTTGGGCAAGTTACTTAATTTGAGTCTTTATATTATCACCATGCGTCGATGGTGATAATAATGGAATTTCTACCTCCTAGGGTTATTGGAAGGATTAAATTAGAAAACACAGCAAAACACCTTGTAGGGGGGCTGGCACAAGCTGGACTTGGTTTCAAATCAAGTGCTTTCTCAATCATAGCACACGGCTCACGGGCTCCCTGCGCCTCCCTTCCTTCCCTCCTCCTAAAGGCAAGACTTCTGGTGTAAGTTCACTGACAAACACCACTGGGTGTGTACTACCTGTGAAGCCCTTCAGGGATAGCTACAAGCTTATGACAAATGGATACAGGAAGATCTCAAGTACTACCACCCCAGCCCTCAACTTCCTTTCTAGAAATCCCTTCCAGCTCTGTGCTTTTATTTCCCAAACAAGCTGCTATCAGATGATCTTTGCCAGGAAAACTCCTAAGGGTAGAGGAGATTTCTCTCATTTTGATTCAACAACCTACCTCCTTCTGCCGGTTCAGTTTTAGAAATAGGGTGTTCCCAGGAGTTTGTAAAAGATTAAATTAAAAATGAGAGACCTAGTATGATATTAAACTAATAAATACTACACCTGGCATAGACAGCCTTCACTCTGGAGCAATAATCTAGCCCTTCTACTACTACACACACGAAAAGTGAGATTGGCAGGGGCCCAGCATACACCAGGGGCTCCATAAGTGTTTATTGAATCAACGATACGGGCCAGGCTAGTGTTCAGAAAAGAAAGAAAAGCCATACTCTTTACTAAGATTTCCTGGGCTCTGCTTTCCAATTAACATTCAAAGAAGTGTTAGCGAGGTGTCTTT
The DNA here is from genome assembly GCF_949774975.1 of Lagenorhynchus albirostris. Taxonomy (NCBI): domain Eukaryota; kingdom Metazoa; phylum Chordata; class Mammalia; order Artiodactyla; family Delphinidae; genus Lagenorhynchus; species Lagenorhynchus albirostris. The sequence continues at coordinate 34,273,588 of NC_083114.1, forward strand.
GCTATACTCTCCCCTGTATACCTCCCACAAACCTGTGAGCTGGGCAGCGTCAGCCCCGCTTTAATGATGACGAAATAGAGGCTCTAAAAGCGTAAGGATTGGCCCAAGGAGCCACAAACAGTTAAGGAGTGGACCTTGGCCTTGAACTGAAGACCCCCTAATTCCATATTAAGTGCCTTCCTTCTGGCTCTTTTGCATCTTCCAAACCCAAAGAGAAGGGGGAGCATATAGAAGCACCCTGAACAGTCTCAGTGCAGAGATATCTCGTGATTGTGTGCATGTGTCTCTGTGTGTGTGTGTGTGTGTGTGTGTGTGTGTGTGTGAGAGAGAGAGAGAGAGAGAGAGAGAGAGAGAGAGAGACAGAGAGAGAGAGAGAGAGAGAGAGCAAAGTCTTCTTTCCTGTCTGAGGACATACCAACCACGTAAAAAGCTATAACATTTGCACAGCATTTTATGAGGTGCAAAGAGCTTCCTCCTCGTTTGATCCTCAGAATAATCTTGCAAAGAAGGCAAGGCAGGCGTTAGTATTCACATTTCACAGACGAGGAAACAGATTCAGAAAGGAAAAAGGACCCACTGAAGATTCCAGAACCACCCTCTATTTTTTTAAAAAAATAAACTTATTGGGCTTCCCTGGTGGCACAGTGGTTGAGAGTCCGCCTGCCGATGCAGGGGACACGGGTTCGTGCCCCGGTCCGGGAAGATCCCACATGCCGCGGAGCGGCTGGGCCCGTGAGCCATGGCCGCTGAGCCTGCGCGTCCGGAGCCTGTGCTCCGCAACGGGACAGGCCACAACAGTGAGAGGCCCGCGTACCACAAAAAATAAAAAAATTAACTTATTTAATTTTATTTTTGGCTGCGTTGAGTCTTCGTTGCTGCGCACAGGCTTTCTCCAGTTGCTGTGAGCAGGGGCTACTCTTCGTTGTGGTGCGCAGGCTTCTCATTGTGGTGGCTTCTCTTGTTGCGGAGCATGGTCTCTAGGTCCGTGGGCTTCAGTAGTTGCGGCACGTGGGCTTCAGTAGTTGTGGCTCGTGGGCTCTAGAGCGCAGGCTCAGTAGTTGTGGCGCCCGGGCTGAGTTGCTCTGTGGCATGTGGGATCTTCCCGGACCAGGGGTCGAACCCGTGTCGCCTGCACTGGCAGGCGGATTCTTAACCACTGCACCACCAGGGAAGCCCCAGAACCACCCTCTACTGACCCAAGTCTTCTGAAGCTGTACTCCACTGTCCTCTCTACAATATTGTGTTTGTACAATAACAAGATTAGTACAAGGCACAGCCCAGGAACAGATACAATATCTAAGATTTAGACAAAATAATATACCCCAATTCTAGTCCCAAGGTCATGCTCAAGCAATGGATAGCTGGAAAGATGCCAGGAAAGAAATTGGGTCCACTCCACGAGTTAGGAACCATTGCCCACTTGGTGTCACCCTGTGCCTCCCCACCTGCATTTCCTCTCCTCTCATGGTGGACCCGCCCCTGCTCTGCTTAGTGCTGTCTGGTCAGGAGTGCCGTCTGTGACATGCACTTGAGCGTGAGAGTGGCCCCTGGGCCTCAGGTAAGGGAGGACCAAGGTCGTCTTTAATGCTCTGGTGACTAGACACAGACCCTGCTCCCAGCCCTGGGGGTGAAGAGCGTGCAGGGCTGCTGAGACAAAGCAGCAAACATTTACTGAGCACCTACGGGGTGCTAGGCACTGCGGTAGGTGTCTAGCACTGCTGGGATGAATGTGATTTAATTCCTGCTCTGAAGGAATTGGTTTTGGAGGGGGAGAGATAGACACATACACACTCACTTCTATTGCTAGACAGGAGGGAGCAGTCTTTACAATAAGCGCGGTGCTGACTGCTTCACATAAAGCGTCTCATTTATTCGTAACAGCCCCATGAGACAGTACTATTATTCTACTTTTGGTTTTCTTAATTTATGCTCAGAAAGCTCAAGATTTACATTGAGATTTAGTGCTGTCTGGCTTCAAACATTTTCTGTACCCGGCGAGAGGCGGAAATGACAGGGGACTCAGTGTGGGACCTGGAGTCAGGACGATCTGGGTTTGCGACCCGTCTCTGCTGCTTCCTAGATGTGACCTTGGGCAAGTTCCCACTCTGAATGTCAATTTCTTCAGTGGTAAAAAGGAAAACAGTGTAGAATTTGGCAGGAAAGATAATATATGTAAATCGCCTGGCACAATAAATAATTAGAAGCATGTGCTAATAATAGCAGCGGAACCAGCCAAGTTCTATGGGGGCTCAGATGCCTTGAAGGGTAAGTAGAATTTTGACAACAAGAACTCAGAGAACATTTCAGGCAGAAAAAAGCATTGAGCAGAGGCTTGGAGGCATGAAAGTAGGTGAGGAGGTGATGGGGGCAGAGGGCAAGCTGGGTTGTCTGGACCATGGAGGGATCTTGCTCATGATGATGCTGGGAAGTTAGCTCAGGGCTGATCATGAGCAAACATTGGATGCCAGGCCTGGGACTCTGAACTTCTCTCCTCAGGCAATGAGGAGTCTTGGAAAGTTTTCAAAGGTGTGTGTGTGTGTGTGTGTGTGTGTGTGTGTGTGTGTGTGTGTGTGTGTGTGTGTGTGCTGTTATTTATTGATCATTTCTTGTTTAGAATGCTTATAACAACAACGGTAGTACTGCTATTTATTAAGTGCCTACCTCACTGTGCTAAATGATTTCCACTATTGTACCGTATAATCGTCACAATTATCTGAGGTTACTCTCATTACCTCCATTTTACAGATAAGACAATTAATTGAGTGAAGTAATTAAATATGAGGCTCTGGAGCCAGAGTGCCAGGATTCAGATTCTGAGTTCACAACTCACAAACTGTGTGCCCACGGGCAGATTCCTAAACCTCCCCGTGCCTCAGTGTTCCCATCTTTAAAATGGGGATAGAGATGACATCTACCCAGAGGGGAAGTTGTAAAGAGTAAATGAGTCAACACATGTAAAGCGCTTAGAAAAGAAGTAGCTGTCAATAGCTCTCAATAATTCTTAGCTGTGATGATTATTATCGTCCAAAGTGACACACCTAGGGAGAACGCTGCCCTGTGTGTTCCCTGATGGATTCCCTTCAGGGAGCCTTTGCCCTTCTCCAGGCAGGTGAGTGATAGTCTGTAGTGGGGCAGGAGCAGAGGGGATCGAAACCAGGGCACCGAGGAGGGTTGCCATAGAAGGAGCCTCTTCAAAGATGCTAATGGTGCACCCACCCAAGCATCCATCCCCCGGGGCCTCAGGAGGGGCCAGGCACCGCAAAGCACACAGGAGGAGGCCAAGAAGTCCAGCATCTTACCAGAAGCCACAGTGGAGCAAAGGGAAAGTTCAGAAATAATCAGAGTAAAATTGAGACACCCCCATCCTCAACCCCCTTACCCTGCCAGTACCTTGTTAATTTCCACTTCTGTACCTTCTCACCTGCTGTTTCCTCCACCTGGAAGGGTGCCTTCCAGCCAAACCAGATTCTACAAACTTCCCTGAAAACTTGGTTTAAAATTCATGAGCTACAGGACTCTTTCCTGATTACTTCTGTCCCTTCTAATAATTATTTTCCCCTGTGACCTTCTGAGATCAGCTGAGGGTTCAACTCCCCTTAGGAAGGCCCCACTCAACCCCAGGTTGAGCTCAGAGGATCTAGCTGAGGGTGGTTTGGCCCCTTGGGGAGACTTGCCAATGACTGGCAGGACTAGCTTCATGGGTGCGCTTGAAGTTTAATGCTCCGTAGTTGCCATCTTGAATTCTTAATAATTTTATTTTTGCACTTTTGTTCATCAGGGCAGCCTGATGGGAAAATGGAGCATGCGTGGGGGGCTTGACCCCTCAGCTCAAGAGGCCCCGCCTCCTGCTGCCTCCTTGACTTTCTGGGGTGGGTTTGGGGCTCCAGCTCCTGGCCCCGCCAGGCCTGTTTCTCCCTAACTCCCATCCAGCCACCACTGCTGCCCTCTGCACCCTTAAGGGGTCTGGTGTGGGCACAGGGAGCTTGGGATAGGGTGCTGGAGTCCCATGGCATCTCAGGGACGTGACGGTGGCCATCCCCGATCCAAGCTGGAAGTGTCTGTCTGCCATGGGTTGGAGCAGCAGCCCTGGGAAGGGGAGATGCCTGACCTGACTTCCATGCCCTCAGCTGGGGCACAATGCATTGGTCCAGTGGCTGGTCAAGGGGGAAACTGGCAGCTGGTGGGCTGGGTGCCCATGTGTGTACTGAATCACAGGGGGGGGCCCCAGACATTAACCCTGTTAGTATCTCCATTCCCCAGGGAATGCGGCATTAAATAGAAAATTTAAAAACAGGGAGAGGAAGAGAGAGAGAGGGAGAGAAAACAAGAGAGGGAGGATAGACCACAAAAGAAATGAAAAATCTTTGTATTTTAGATCTTCAATGACACTTTTTTTCCTGGTTTTTGAATAAGGGAGCCTCACATTTTCATTTTACACTGGGCCTCACAACTTATGTAGTTGCTCCTAACGTCTGGAGACGCTGTGTGTCGTCATGGCTGGGGGTGGTTACAGCATCCAGTGGGTAGAGGCCAGGGATGCTGCTAAATGTCCTACAATGCACAGGACATTCCCCAGAGAACAGAGAAAGATCTGGTCCAAAGTGTCAGTAGGGCCGAGCTTGAGAAACCCAGGCTATTTGTTCTTCCTTTCTGCTCCCAGCATCCTCTGTGCTCATCTCTGCCCCAGCTCTTTGCCCGTGTTGTTGAAATGACCTCACCATCTGTCTAGACCAGAAGCCCCTCCAAAGCAGGGCTGCATGTTCACTAATCTTTGTGTTTCCAGGACCAAATGCAGCGTCGGCACAGAGTAGGTCCTCAATACTCACGGGCGGGACCGGTTGGCAGGGCCTACAAACCTACCTGATCACATTTTAACCTATTATTTTGTGTCTGTTGGAAGCACGAATCCACTTATAGCTATTCTAAATCATTATGTGATTGTATGTTTTCTCTCCCCTAAGTGGATTGTAAATCTCTACAGCACAGGAAATAAACTTTCCACATTTTCTGTTTTGCTCAATGGTGCTTAGAACAGTACACAGCAGGCCACAGGCACTCTGTAAGTGCTTGCTTAGTAACTCCATGTGCTCAGTGCTCCCTCCACCTTTCTGCATGTCCAAGGCCAGAAGACACTCACTTATTCATTCATTCAACAAACATCTATTAAGCATTTACCATATGTGACATGCTTGGGATTTACAGATGTTAAAGATACAATTCCTACCCTCAAGAAGTTCAGTCAGGCCAGGGAGTCAGAGGGTATTTTAACTCAGCATAATTAAGCATCACGGTGGCTATGAAATTAGCCTTTGGAAGGCAAAGGATAGAAAAGAGAAGATCCAGGGACTTCCCTGGTGGTCCAGTGGATAAAACTCTGTGCTCCCAATGCAGGGGGCCTGGGTTTGATCCCTGGTCAGGGAACTAGATCCCACATGCCACAACTAAACATCCCACACGCGGCAACGAAGATCCTGTGTGTGGCAACTAAGACCGAAAGCAGCCAAATAAATAAATAAATATTTAAAAAAAACAAAATGCCATTTTTCAAAAAAAGAAAAAAGAGAAGATCCAGTGACCCCATTTCCAAGGAATCCCCTTAAGCCATGTTTGGTCTAACTCAGTCATTTTTTTTTTTAACATTATTATTATTTTTTTTTAATTAATTTATTTATTTTTGGCTGTGTTGGGTCTTTGTTTCTTTGCGAGGGCTTTCTCTAGTTGCGGCAAGCGGGGGCCACTCTTCATCGCGGTGCGCAGGCCTCTCACTGTCGCGGCCTCTATTGTTGTGGAGCACAGGCTCCAGACGCGCAGGCTCAGTAGTTGTGGCTCACGGGCCCAGTTGCTCCGCGGCATGTGGGATCTTCCCAGACCAGGGCTCGAACCCGTGTCCCCTGCATTGGCAGGCAGATTCTCAACCACTGCGCCACCAGGGAAGCCCCTAACTCAGTCATTTTCAGCCCTTGGTTTCTTGGCTCATTGAGTACTTATCTGTGTCAGGCACGATTCTCGATACTGGAGATACAGCAGCAAACGAAACAGACGAAGGCCCTGTCTTCACAGAGCTTTCACTGCAGCGAGGGCTGGGGACAGACAACCAAACCAATGAACGAGGGAGTATATCGTATGTCGGGTGACAGTGTACCATGGAGAAAAATCATAGGGCGGGGAAGGTGAAAGGGAGTAGGGGGACACTTGTAAGTGAGGAGTCTTCCCAGGGAAGACTTTCCAAATCAGTGACATAGGGCTGAGACTCAGACTCCATGTGGTCTGGTGACAGCTACTTCTCGGGATGTCAAGCCTCAGCCCTCCTCACAGCTCAGGCCGTGTGTGTGCCTGGAAGCCCCCCTCTGTGTGTAGTCAAGGCACTGACTGTACATAGGGATGCGCTGAACCAGGTATTATTAAATTTTAAGGGTCTTTTCTATAAAACTGTAATCTGTAAATGTTTCCCCGAATTTCTCCTCTCAGTTAAAAAGGAAAAAAGTTTAAGCCCCTCAATACCATTATTTCTATTAACTAACTTACCACATGTGCTACTGTACCGATATTTCATGCTCATTATAAACCAAAGATGAAAATAAATAAAAAAAATAATAAACCAAAGACGAAAATTAAAAGGCCATGGAGTTAACATAAATGTAAAAGTCAGATCCAGTATTTTCATCCTGTACCCACAATATATCACCTTGCACACTCCCCTTTGGGACCCGTGCTCTAATGTATGAAAGTAGTCCATCTTATTTTATTTTTTGATAAGCAGGAAACTGGCTACAGGTCAGCAGATATCTGCCTCTCCGGAATTAAGATTTGGAAAAAAGAGGAAATTGATTGGAGGTGTAGGATGAGAGAAAGGAAAAAAGGAAGAAAAGAAAAGGGGAATAATGAGAAAAAGAGATAAGATTAATAAAATTTTAAAAGGAAAGGAAGAAAGATAAAAGGGAAGGAAAGAAGGAAGGAAAAAGAGATGAAAGATAGGAAGGGAGAAAGGGTGAGAGAGAGAGAAAGAGAGAAAGGGACAGAGAGAGAAAGAGGCAAAGAGTAAGGGGAAATGTCCCCAAGATTCCCCTGAACTGAGGCAGTGTGCATTCTCCCTGCCGGCCTTTGCCCAGACCTCACAGCGTTGTAAGAGTGTTCCGTCACAGTCTGTAGGCTGGACCTTGGCCTCTTTCCACGCATTCAGAGTCACCGGCTAATGAAGTGGATATTGTTTTCTGGTCCACCTCTCTCACCCTATGGCTAGTTCCCCTCCGTGGCCCTCGTTTAGCAGTGGTGTCAGGAGTGATGTAGAGGCTGACCGTTTCCCATCACTGTCCCGCACAGCTCATTAACCTCTCCTTGCAGCTGGAGGTGACCATTATGGATTAGAAAAGCCGGCAAACTCTTCAGAGAGCAGAGGGACCCACAGTTTCCCAGAAGTTCCTGACCCACGTGTTCTCTCCTGTAAGTCATGGGAGACAATCCTCTGGGTTATAGAGACGTTGGAAGAAAGCCATGTTTGCAGCTCTTAGAGAAACCTGAGCACTTTTTTTTTTCTTTTTAGAGACTTGCTTTAAAAACAAAGGAACAGATCTAAAACATACAACAACAAACTAGTGAATGTAACAAAAAAGAAGCAGATTCACTGATACAGAGAACAAACTAGTGGTTACCAGTGGAGAGAGGGAAGGCGGGAGGGGCACTAAATAGGTAGGGGATTGAGGAACAAACTATTAGGTATAAATTAATAAGAAGAATATTGTACAACACAGGGAATCTGGCATATATTTTATAACAACTAAAAAAATGATTAAGATTGTAAATTTTAAGTTATGTCTGCTTTACCACAATAAAAATTTAGGAAAAAAAAAAGGAATGAGACTAGGGTGCTTCAATGTAGAACTAATTAGAGAATATAAAACAAAAGAATACAAAAATAATATACAGAATTATTCAAGAGGAAAACTCAAGCATTGTTTGTTGAATGAAATGTCCCTATTTCAAATTTGATCTAACCCTGGGCCAGCAGGCAGATATTTGTTGAATGGATGAATAAATGAATGGTGAATTTTCATGATAATCCTGTGATGATTCAAGGTGTGTAACGTCTTCAGGTAAACCGAGGAGACTGAGGCTCAAGAAGGTAAGCGCCCAAGGTCACACAGTGAGGAAGCAGGTGGCAAAGTCCTGTCCTCCACTGTCACGGGGGCACCTTTTCCAAGCAGTCCTTTTGTTTCCTTCGAGATCTGCCACTTGCCCAGATGCTCTGGTGAAGTCATCTCTCGAGGGCAATAGGATTTAGAGCATCTATACTGACCACCTACAAGAAGACAGGTATGGTGCTAGGCACGGGCTGGGATGGAGGATTAGGCTGCCAAACTGACCGTGCCCTCAGGAGTGGCACCGCCCGACAGGTGTTCCTGGTGCCCACGACAACCCCACTGATCCTGAAGCATGTCATTTTCACCATTGTCTCCCATGTCTCATTATTAAACATTTTTCTAATCTATGTGAGTACTCACTTAAAAAAGCCTTTGTGTTCTAAGTTACAAAACTAATAAACATCACCATATGATCCAGCAATTCCACTGTTTGGTACATACCCCAAAGAACTGAAAGCAGGGATATTTGCACACAAATGTTCACAGCAGCACTATTCACAATAGCTCAGGTGTGGAAGCAACCCAAGTGTCCACAACCCAAGTGTCCACAGCAACTCAAGTGTCCACAGATGGATAAGCAAAATGTGATCTCTACAGACAGTGGAATATTTTTCAGCTTTAAGAAAGGAAGGAAACTCCAGCAAATGCTACAACATGGATGAACCCTGAGGACATTATGCTAAGTGAAAGAAGTCAGTCACAAAAGGACAAATACTGTACGATTCCACTTACATGAGATACTGAGAACAATCAAATTTATATAAGAGAAAGTAGAGTGATGGTTGACGGGCAGGGGGAGTGGGGAATGGGGAGTTATTGTTTAATGGGTGCAGAGTTTCGGTTTTGCCAGAAGAACTTTTCTCTTTCTAGAGAAAAGTTCTAGAGAAAGATAGTGGTGATGGTTGCACAACACTGTGAATGCACTTAATACCACTGAGGTGTACATTTAAGAATGATTAAGATGGTAAATTTTATGTTTGTTTTACCACAATTTTAAAAAACCTAACAAACTTTACAAACAATTAAAATGATCAAAACTGGATAAAGAGTCTCCTTTCTCACCTATTTACTACCTGCTTCCCAATCCCCAACTGCCTCTTTCTCTAAGCATTTGCTATTCAGTTTATCTGTTTCCTTCCTGTATGCCCACACAGGGGTGTGTGTGTGTGTGTGTGTGTGTGTGTGTGTGTGTGTTGTACTTTAAAAAACCAAAACAGGATCCCTGGTTCCTTCTTTTCCGTTGGAAGCCCACGGCAGTGGGACAGATTGCTGGGTCTGAATTTCCATTCCATCCCTTACCGACTGACACCAGGGGCTAGTGACTTAACCTCTCTAGATCTCAGTTTCCGCATCTGAAAAATGGGTACACTCTTATTGTTGGGACTTAATAAAAAGGAAAGCGGCAGAAGCTTGGCACGTGGGAAACATACAGTGAGGGCTGAGTGTGGTTGTTGTTCTCTGGAAGTTTCTTCCTTGACCTGGGCTCTGCGATCAATCAGGGTTCAGGGAAGTCTGCAGCCAGGGAGGGGAGGGAGGACCTTCTAGGAGGTGGCATGCACATACTTGCAACACGTGTTTCATCTTTCTTCAGAGGGTCTAGCTAGGAACAAGTTATCTTTGTCTTTCTAGCAATTGAGAGCAGCTGTTACAATACAGATATCCTTTTCAAAATAGTAGATCCCTGGAGTGAAAACTCAAAATGTAAACTTTAAGAAGAGGTGACAGAGCAGAATTCAGAAAATATTTAGGACCCGGAGCACGTGGATTGGTAATTTTAGGAAGATACTTGGGGTAGTGGATTACGTGAAACACTTGGAGTCAAGATGCCCAAGTTCAAGTTCTACCTTATAGGAACATATAACCTTGAGTCATACATACTATAAACTTGGCAAGCCTCAGTTTCCTTGCCCAGAAAGTGGGCATCATATTTCATATCATATAGGATTACTGTGAGGATTAAAGGGATATAGTATGCAAAAGTGCTTTTCAAACCATAAAGTGCTAAGCAGATGCAAATGATTATATCTGACTTTTTGTGACAATGGATTTGTGTCAATGTCCTGCCACACAGGCCTGTGCAGTACCAAAATCTTTTTTTATTTTTTAAAAATGAAAGTAACTTTCTTGTTTTTTGTTCTCAGTAATATATAGTCATTGTAAAAAATTAAAGCAAAATGAGAAAGTGCAATTTTCCTTAATCGCAGCCGCTGTTGACACTTTGAAATCTTTATTTATTTAAAGAGATTTCAATATATTAAATGAGGAAACGGTTTCAAACATTTTTATAGTATGATCCTAGTTATGGCTTATGAATTACTCCCAATCAAGTATCAGTGATGGGAAGAAACATGCAAGTTACTAACTAAGATCATACAATCTTTTAAGACTTGTATAATCTGGAAATGCTACCAATCATTTATAAAGAGTCTTCATGTATTTAAATTAGAATAATGTACTAGTTAGGACCTAGGTTCTACATGGGTAAAAATGGAGATAACATAGTGTAAATTCATAGTTTTGGTGAAGATTAGAGAATGCACAGTGTTGTCACAGACTGAGCCTTCAGTAAATGTTGGTTGCTCTTATTGTCAATAATACTACATTATGGTTATTTTGTCCCTGGCTTCTGATGACAATTGAGTAGTTGATCTGACGAATCCATGATCAGCTGAGATAAACAAAGTAGATGAACTAGGATTCTCAATTTACAACGTTTGAAGGTAGAGCAGAAGTAAGGATGATTGTAGGAAGACTATTTGAAGGTCAGGGAGTGATAGATGGTAACTGGTAGGTAGTCAGGCTACGCAATGGTCCTGGGACTTCTAACATGTGGTTACCACCGTGGCTTCTTTGGTCTAAACTTTAACTACTATTACTGAGATTTCATGTGACTTTCTCCCCATCTCCCTGTTCAAAGCTTCTTTACTGCTATTGCCAGATTTGCTAATGTGTGAGGGAACAGTACTTTTCTTCCCTCTGCCAAAGATGGGAAACTTGTTACAGGAACCATCTCATAAGTCCAGAACAGAACATGTTTTTTTCCATTTAATCTAATTCTAAAGTCTTTCCCCTATCCCTATCAGATAGGGGTTATTAACATGTGGTACATGCAATGCCTGGGATAGAATGAGAGGCAGATGTTTTTTTGAAGTTTAAAAGTTACTTTTTAAAACAGCATTTGCTACCACAGGGAATTTCTTCTGTATCACGGAAAACATACACACACACACTCCTCTCCCAGTTTTCAATGAATAGTGTAAATAACATTTGTGACTTTAACCACAACAAAGATGTGTCACCTTTTAGGTGGTCTTTGAGGTTTACCTTTTAAAAACGATTTCAAGGATCTCAGTTTTGGTTTTGCTTTTTTCCTCTGGTCACTGCTGACTAAGGACTCCAGGCTGTTTACACGGGAGAGCTTTAGATATGGTTATTTGTGTGGCATTGTATCAAGGCCTTCAAATATTTGCGGGGAGGTTTGGTGGAAAATGTCTAGGCCAGTGCAAATACTGCCGGCCCCAGAGAAATCCAGGAGGCTCAGAGGACCATTCCAGAACCCCTGCTCCGTCCTATCGTCCCTACGAGGAAACCCTCTGAATCTTTGTCAGACTGAATGAGCCCACTGAAGAGACTTATGTGGGTTCACGTCATGAGATGCCCCTGATTTAGCCACCACTGGATCTGATCATTCCACATTTATGAGAGGTACAGTGGAAAGCCATTGACCTCACAGTCAGGAACACTGAACACCAGCCCTCGGTCTGCTACTCACTTGCTGGGCCACTTTGGCAAGTCACTGGCCCTCTCTGGGTTCTGATTTTCTTAATTTTAAAAGGAGATGATTGAGCAAAATGAGCTCTAAGATCCCTTGCTTTGATCCTACCTCTCTATAAAGTACCTCTTCGGTGTAGTCATTGGACCAGTCCGGCAGTGGCGGATACAAAGAAAAATAAGATAAGATCCTTTGTCTCAAGAAGTTTTGACTGGATGTTTAACCTCTTTTATTATTTCTCAGCTCCCAGCAGTTTCCTGGAAGCTCACAATCTCAGAGAGTATACACAGGGTGGCCACAGGCACATAATAAATTATTTATTAATATATTACAATGCATGTTGAAATAATATTGTCTGTTTCCCTGAAATGATATTGTCTGGCCACCCTGAATTTTTGTACAGGTGACCACACACTCAGAAGGCCAACATATAAATAAGTAGACCTATAATAACAGTTACATTTATGTGTAATAATGGCCATAATTTATTGAGCACCTACTGTGTACCAAGCTCTTTGCTAGATGCTTTAACATTTTTATCTCAAGAATCCTCATGACAATCTTGTAAGGTAGGCTGTGTCATCTCCACTTTACACACGAGGAAACCAAGGCTTTTGAGAGGTTGAGAAACTAGCCCAACCTCTTATTTATAGTAAGAGGCTTCACATCCAGTTCTTTGTGGTTCCAGGGTCTGGTCTCCTAGCCCTGTACCTCTAGCTTTGGGTGTAATATTTTGCATTTTACAAAGTAATATTTTGCATTTTACATATATATATACATATATATATATATGCGTGCGCATGTGTATACATATCTCTGCAAATTTTGAAGATAAGCAGATTCAAGCATAGAGAGCTTAAGTAACATGCCCCAAATCCCTCGGCTAGAGAGTGGCAAATACGGGACTCGAAACCAGGTGTTCTGACTCAGAAAACCAGAACTTTCCCCACCTCGCAACATTGCTTGTGCAGCATTCTCTGGCTGACTTGCTTTTGTAAGATTTTTTGAACCACCCCCTTCAGGTGGGGCAGGCATGCCACATGTATCTCCCCCTTCCTACTGTTTATACACAGCTTCCTATTTCCTTCCTCAAACCTGCTTTTCCTGCAGTCTCTCCCAATTCTGTAAAAGACAAACCCATCTTTCTACCTCCTTGTGCCTCCAAACAAGGAGGCATCCCTTTCGCTTATACCTGTATCTAACCCTTCAGCAAACCCTGCTGGATCTTCCTTCAAAATAAACCCAGAATCTGACCACTTCTTGGCACCTCCATCAACATCCTCTCAGTCACCCCAGGCATCTTTCCTATTGCCTAATCTTGTCCCTCTGCTTCTGCCCTTGCTCCCTAGAGTCTATCCTCTACAGAACAGCCAGAGGGATTTTGTTAAATCTAAAGTCAGATCATGTTCTTCTCTGCTTGTAAATATCCTGGTGGTGTCCCATCTCACTCAGAGCAAAAGCCTGCTGTGAGGTACTTGACTCCAGCCATAGGGCCTCCTTGCTGTTCCTGGAACCCACCAGACACATTCCTGCCTCAGGGCCTTTGCACTTGCTGTTTCCCTGCCCTGGGGCACTTCTCCCCAGATATCTCCCTCAAGTCTCCACTAATTTGTCATCTTCTCCGTGAGGTTTTTCCTGCCCACCTTTATTAAAACTGTAGCCCACCCCCTGCTTGATATTCTTGAGCCCTATTCCCTTGCCTTTTCTCTTCTTCTTCAAAGCATTAATCATCACCTGACAACCTACGTATTGAACAACTTAATTCTGTTTATTGTCTGTTTCCTCAACTAGCTATAAGCCCCAGGAAGGCAGGGCTTCTATTTTGGGGGTGGGGGGCAGCAAGGTCTGGTTCATTCACTGCCATAATCCCAGAATCTAGAACAATGCCTGGCACTTATTGGTTCCCAATAAGTGTTTTTTGAATGAATGAATGAAAGAATGGAATTCCCCTGGTGTTTGAATTTCAGCCCTGCTGGGCCTCATCTTTTCATGATCTGCAGAGCAGATCATTTTTATCTCAGTCACATGGCCACTTCCAAGGTATGGTTCATTTATCACTGCCTCTTCACCTGAGCCCAGCTCCTACCCAAGAAGCTCTCCGAAGAGACTTGGGTGACGCGCCGCAGTCATGGGAGTTTCTGACCTAATCCACGTTCTGTGACTGTAACAAGGGACATGGACTCAGGTGCCGTCCTAGACTCCTCCATGAGATGCTGCCTTCTCCTACAACACTCTCATTTTTAGGAGTCACTCAGCTGCTGAAGGTCAACCATTCAGCTTATTGAATATTAATTATTCAAATGTGCCTGGTCGTATGGGAAATGTTCAGCCAGCAATGACATGAGGGTGAATCAGGGAGAGAAAGAAAGCTCATATTAATACCCATCTTTTTCCCCCTCTCTAAAGGGGTAAATGCCCTCGAAAGAGCCCCTGTGTTTCTGGACGGAAGAGAGGGCAGGAGCACAGGAGGAGAGGCAAGGCTATTCATTTTGTAATTTGTGAAAAAGGAGTCAGTTATGCAAGTTTCTGCTTGAGATATTGAATGATGGAGTTGCCATTCAAAGTTTCTTTCAGGGTAACATTGCCGATTGAAAATGAAGCATGTGCTACCATTTTGTGAATGAGGAAACAGACATCAAGGGACAGTTGTATTTGCCTCCATCTACCTGAAGTGCCCCAGACTGGCCCTGGAGGGGGTGTGTCATTATGAAATTACCCAGCAGTGAGAGGAAGAGGGAGAAGTGAAACTCCCTACTCAAGCCCCCCCACAGTGTGGAGTCAGGGGTGGCAGCAGAGAAGGCAGGGCTGGGAAGAACCTTAGAAGTGACATCAGAGACCCAGCTGGAATGGTCCCTAGAGCAACCTTAGAGGTCATTTGCCCATGTAGAAGCTGGGGGGCAGAGAGGATGACTCTGGGTCCTGGTCACACGGGGAGTTCGTAACTGGAGAGGAGCCAGAATTCTGCTACCTTCAGGCTCCACATGGAGCCATGTCCAGGGTCCTCAAATGACCTTGGTGACCAGCTGGTCTCATATCCTCATTTTCCAGATGATGAAACAGAGACCAGTAAGGCAGAAAGAGCAGTGAGGCCGAGGAGGATATTTAAAATGGACCTTTGCCCCTTTGTTCTCCTGAGTTTATGTAAGCAGGACTTGCAGTTCTTTCTGTCCTTCAGTGTCAGAGTAACTGATACATCAATTCTGTCTAGTCCCCGAAGAAATGGTCTTGAACTTGAAAAACAAATGCCTAAATTCACTGGACCAAGTTAGTCTCTTGTACTGTCCCTTCTGTTCCATGTCAGTGTTCCTGTCCAGAAGTGGGGTCGGTTTGGTCACAGCAGGGGAAGGAGGTACAATGGACCCCCCAGAGCCATCGCTTAGCAATGAGGAAAGAAGGACACCTAGGACAGTCTCCCCAGAGTGGACTACCCCAGTATTCTGGGCATACAGCAGATGCTTACAGACGATTGTTGGAATGCCTTGTTAGATGCCATGGTGGAAAACTTGTAAGCTATCAGGTTCACAACTGACCAATAGATGAGTTCACTGATCACCCAAATACTCTATGTGCAGAATTATACTCGGAATTGTGCAAGAGTCAAGAGAGATATGTGTGTTTTTATTCTTACCCTCAGGGCCTGGAAATCTTGTCCGGAAGTCAGTTCTGTCACACGTGACACAAATTGAGCGAAATAGAAGACAGTTCCCACGTAAGACCATATAACTGATAGGACTGGCGGAGTGGATGTAAAAGCCATTTCTCTATCATTGTGCTGATGGAATAGTAATCATAGTAATAATAATAGCTGCCTTTCTCTGAGCAGTCACTGAAGTTACCATCTGCACTTTACAGATATTGTCTCATCTAATCTGTACAACAACGCTACCAGTTTAGTACTAATGTTACCCCCCTCGTCTGAGGTCTCATAGCTCTGGGATGAAGCTAGAATTTGAACCCAGATCCATCTTGCTCCAAAGCCACCTTCTCGGTTGGTGTTGACACCCACAGCAAGTACTCAGCCTTCAGCACATACTTTATGCCTCTGTGTGTGTGTGGCTTCTTTAAATATGACTCTGAGACCTTTTAAACCCTCTCCTCATCCTCTGACCACCATGTCTTTCCACACCACTGGTTCTCAAACTCCCATATTAGGGTCCAGACGAGTGAGAAAGAAATGGGAACTGCTCATAACCTGGGGCCCACTTGCTTCCACCCCAGCTGGCAGTGAGGGGCGCGAGCGAACACTGTCCCAGTGTTACCTGTCAGGTGGAACATCACCCCTACTGCTGTGTTCCCGCTTTGCCCCTGCCCTTCCTGCTTTCCTCTGTGCAGGCTTGCTCTCGTGAAGTCTGCCTTAAATGCTAGGAATAAAATTGTCTCTAAAATGGTCTCTGTTCCTAACCCACGTGTGTTTCCCTGGGGGGTTCAGACACTGTGGGTCCTGAGTCACTGCTCCCCTCTACGGTTGTGCCTGGGAACTGCAGCTCTCCTATTCCATTCTCAGGGCCTCCAGTATTTAGGTGCTGGGTTTCTTTCTTTCTTTATTGTTTTTTGGCTGAGCCGTGCGCGGCATGTGGGTTTTCAGTTCCCCGACCAGGGATCAAACCCACACTCCCTGTGGTGGAAGCACAGAGTCTTAACCACTGGACCGCCAGGGAAGCCCCTAGGAGCTGGGTTTCAATTCCACCCTCTCCCACTCCTGTACTCACTCAGTCTCCAGGTTAATGTGGAAGTACACCAAGTTGACAAACCCATTTGACCTCCTCAAATTACTGCCTTGGCTTCTGGGTACACTGAAATTAAAATCACCCTGATATTACTACTACTACTACTATCACCATTACCACTACTATCACCATTACCACTACTACTACTACTACCACCACCACTACTACTTCTGCTACCACTACCCCTACTACTACTACTGCCACTACTACTATCACCATTACTACTATTACCATTACTACTACCATGACTGCTACTACTACTACCACTACTGTTACTACCACTATTAGTGCTACCACTACTACCACTATCACCACTACAGCTACTGCCACTATTACTATTACTACTATACTATCACTATTGTCTCTGTTAGCACTGCTACTACTACCACTATCACTAGTTGCTATAGCTACAACCACTATTAATACCAGCACCACCACTACTCCTCCTCCTACTGCCATCACTACCACTACTACCACCATTAGTACCTCCACTACTACTACAATTACTACTATTGCCCCTGCTACGGCTGCTGCTGCTGCCGCAAACGACTTGCTGTGTGCTGGGCTCACGGTATTTTACTTAAATTGTCTCATTCCATTCTCACAACAACCCTTGAGGTGGGAAATACTCCCATCCCTATTTTACAGATAAGCTAACTAAGCCTTGAAGAGACCCATGAGTTGTCAGAATTTCCACTGCTGCTAAGAGTCGAGTCAGGCTCTGAATCCAAATTGTCTGACTTTCAGAGCCCATGCACTTAACCCCTATGCTCAGTGGTCTGCCATGTAAGGAGGTGACATTGGCTTTGGAGTCAGGGCGGCCTGGGTTAGACTCCCCACTTAGCTGGGTAACAGGCAAGTTAGTCTTATCTGTAAAATGGGGCTTTCACTGACACGTACAGAGTTCTTCTGAGGATTAAATGAGAGGATGTATCTAAAACACGTAACAGAGAAGCTGCACATCATCTACCCTGACTCCCAGGGAGCCTAAGAGACCTTCTGTCTGTGACTCTCCTCCCACAGCCAACAACAGGTCCTCTGCAAACGTCTGCAGAATGACTCACTCTCCACTCAGGCCATACAGACTACACGTTAATCATTCATTCTTTCATTCATTCATTCACTCATTTATCACACAATTATTGAGCACCTACTGTATGCCAGGTACAGTGCTCAGGCCATGGGGGATAAGAAGGTGAGGAAAGGAGATATAGTCACTACCCTTGCAGACCATACCCTAGTGGAATTTTCTCTGTACAGACTCCAGGGTACGCAAAGGACAGTGTGGACAGGCAAGGCACATAGATGCTGGTGGGTTGGGAAAGAGGTAAAATAAGGCCATCAAGATGAAGAGGACATCACAGTGAAGATTAAGATAAACGTCTTAAGACGTTTATCTTAATAGATAAATCATAGATAATAGATAAATCAACAAATGGGGAATAGAGAGCTGAAAGGGAGAGAACTCCCATCAAAGGAAAGAGAAATTCCACTGGTGGATGGATCAGGCAAAGTTTGTGAAGGGAAAGGAAGGGGCCAAAGGTAGAAGCCTGGAGGTGCATGCCAGGTGATTGCTGCCTTATTATTGAGGATAGTAACCAACTCTTCTCTCCTAGCAGTTTCACGGAAGAGGGGCCACTGAGACAGTAGAGGTTCCTGTAGAATCAGTAAGGGACAGATTACTAACCAAGTGAAAATACTCCCATCCCAGGCCAGGCACTGGACTGGACTCCAATCCTAACCACTTGTGAGTGGGCCCCCACTTCACAGATGAGAACATGGAGGCTTACAGACGTTCAGTCACTTGAATTCAAGTTACCGAATGGGGGAGTCAGCATGCAAACCTGGATCCATTTCGTTCCAAAGGCCACACTCTTTCTTTCCATCATAGGACACATTGCCTCTTTCTTTTACTGAAAAGGCAGGAAGCTCAGTGAACTTTCTCACTCAGATCTGATAGCTCAGGGGAGGGGGTCTGAGGCAGTGTTTCCTGTGATCTAAAGGAATGACAGTGTCTTCCATATGAAGGAGGCAGTACCTGGTGCCACACAGGGTCATGGACAGGAAGAGGTCAAGGCCATCGGGCAGTGTGGCATAGTGAGAGGCTGCAGAGAACAGCGGTTGCTGTCAGGCAGACCTGGGCTTGAATTTCAGCTGGGCAAGGTTTTTTTTAACCTCTTTAAGCCTCAGTTTGCTCATCTGTAAAGTACAAGGTAAACCAGTAGTACTTAGCATAGGATTAAATCAGTTAATACAAGAGGAGCTCCAGCAAATGCATGTATATGGTAAGCAGCCAGTGAGTATCACTAGTTATCAGCGTTCTTTTACTAGAAGGTTGTAGGACAGTGCTAAGTCCTCAGGATGCAGCGACTCTGCTTCCTTTTTTCCAGAGCCTGACAACATCCTGGCCACCATACCCCTAACCCATGAGTCAAGTGGGTGCTTCATGGGCTTATGAATTTTTATAAGGTTCTATTTTTGCAATTTCATGTAATGCTCCAGTGCCATTGGACACGTCAGCTCCTGACCTTTCAGCCGGTGGAGCGCTTCCCATAAACAGAGCCATAAAAGCCCACTGGTTTTCTCCTTGGCATGTGAGTGTGTTTGGTGCTCTCCCTCTCTCCTTCACTATTTGAATAGTGATGTCATATTCCAATATCCTCTCACCTCTACTGAAAAAGCCCTCCGCGTGATTCCCTGCTGAGCACTCAGCAATCCCCAGAGGGGAGGTTGTGGTTTCAACAAGGTGCAGGCATCATGAAACCGAGAGAACTGGCAGGGTGGAGAAGTTACTCAAAGGTAGGCGACAGAGAAAAACACCCACGTGATTTATAAATCTCCAGTCAGTGGCCAGTGGCCGAGTCAGGTTTTTTTTTTTTTTTAAGGCTTGCTGTTAAGACTCTGGCATAACATTTCAGGACATATAAATAGAATAAAGCATGCACCCATTTCCTCCCCCAAATGCGAGCCCAGCTAGTTTCCTCTGCGACTGCTTTCAGTTTTTCACATAACTTTATGAACTTTATAATCAAGCTGTGGGTTTAATTTGCAGTCCTTCTCTGGTCTCTTAATGTCCTTTCAGGAGGGATTCTTCTGCATTTGCTGCAACATCTTCACACTCATCGCGGAGGCTGTGGTGTCCAGCTTCATTCCTGAGACTCACTCACTCGCTCCAGTGTCTTGGTCCTAAGCAATCCTAGGGATGAGTGGAATAAAGTCTTTGGTTCAAGCCTTGGTTCTGCCATACTAGCCATTTAGTGACTGCCTAGTGCTCCGAGCCTTGGTTTCCACATCTGTGACAAAGCTGCTGTGAGGTTTTGAAGCAGATCCAGACCTGTCAGAGAATTGCTTCAACAAATGGTAGCTATTAAGAGAGATGTGCCGTGGTTTACCTGTTGTTGGATAGCTCTAAGCAACACCACGATGGACATCTTTAATAAATTTTCTTTTCCTTTTGACTTTTCTTTTATTTGGCCCAAGGGTACAGACATCTTTGTGGCTTTTGATATGCAATGTCAGTTTGCCTTCTAGAAAGCTGATACCAGTTCACAGAGTTGGCAGTGTAACCTGCATTTGATCCAAAGCTAGCAGCAAAGGAAGGTGCGGGGACTAGTAACGTTAGTAATGTAGCTCAGCAATAGGCAGGTTCTTTAGGAACCAAGATGCAGCAGTTAGTGGAACTTTTGTGCTGGAAGCCAGCAACTGGCAAGGCAGTGTGGAGGTCGTGGAAGTTAGGCTGGGCATAGTTACAGACCAACCAAAGGCAGATATTTATTTTCTGGGTGTTTGTTAAAGCAGGTACTCCAGTAGGGCTCAAGTCTTTGATATTAAAATGTGACTCTTACCAAATATATTTCTGGCGTAAAGCCTAAACAAAATTTCTGCTTAAATCTTGCCTTTATGGTTAACTCTCTTCCTCTAATTGCTGCATCCCTAGTTCTTTCCATGGGGAGTTAATTAACCTGTTAAATAGAAATTGCTCCATTTATCTATTCTTGATTTTTATAATACATTGAAGTTATTGCTTTGCTGGTTTTTATATTCCACTTAGCTAGACTGTAAACCTCAGTGCACAAATACTGTTTTCCCACTTGTGGGGTGGGAAGGTCAGTGCTATGATATTTTCATTTATGCTTTATGACTTAACACCATACCTCTTCAGTGGGGTGGAGAGAGCACTGAGTTGAGAAATGTTTGATCCGGGTTCAGGGCCCTGTTCTCTCATTACCTTATAGTGTAATTTGGGGCAATCACTTCCTCTTCCCCAAATTCTGATGCTTCCTTCCATGGAGACTCCCTGCTGTGGGGGCCATGTTACAGGTGACTGGTGGGAATACAGCCCTTCGACCAGAGTCTCCTTAAATTATTTTTCATTTCTGGGACTTCCCTGGTGGTCCAGTGGTTAAGACTCTGCGCTTCCAGTGCAGGGGGCGTGGGTTCGATCCCTGGTGGGGGAACTAAGATCCCACATGCCGGTGCAGTGCGGCCAAATAAATGAATAAAATTATTTTTCATTTCTAAGTGTTAAGATGATCTGAATTCCTAAGTTCAAGGGCATGGTTTCCTTGACTCTGCCCTGTCCATCATCCACCTATAATGTTCTACAGCCCCATGGGAACTGCTGCAAGAATTCACACCTTTAAATTGAAGACACTGAACTAGGTAATATTGAAGGTCTCCATCTAGCCCTTATTTCCAGACAAGATTTAGAAAATGTTGGAATTGACCCAGGAAAAACACTTGGGCAATGAAAAGTACTAAGGTCATTATTCCTTTTCTTAAGTTTGATTTACAAAGGTGATAACTGGAAACAAACCTAATGTCCAACACTAGGGGATGGTTAAGCAAACTGTGGCACATTCACATCATGCAATGTTTTGGGGGCCATTAAAAATATGAGTTTGAAAGAACATGGAAAAAGACTTCTGGGATAATGTTCAGTTAATAAAATAAAGCATGACGTCAACTAAGTACTAAAAACATGGCTGTGTAGAGGAAAAACAAAAACTGGAAGGAAATATCCAAAGTGCCTATAATGATTTTTTTCTGGGTATTCAGATTTTGAATGATTTTATTTTTTCAACTTTTCTATATTTTACCAAATTTTATATAATTTATTTCTATTTTTTTAATAACCAGAAAAAAATTTTACTCAGGTGTTATAAAATTTTTGAGACTACTTTAATCTAACCAGGAATCAAATTACACCAAGGTTTAAAACTTTCTAGTATTAGAAAGTAAGGTCAGGGCTTCCCTGATGGCGCAGTGGTTAAGAATCCTCCTGCCAGTGCAGGCGACAAGGGTTCAAGCCCTGGTCCGGGAAGTTCCCACATGCCGCGGAGCAACGAAGCCCGTGAGCCACAACTACTGAGCCCTTGCACCACAGCTACTGAAGCCCGCGCGCCTAGAGCCCGTGCTCCTCAACAAGAGAAGCCAACGCAATAAGAAGCCCATGCACTGCAACGAAGAGTAGCCCCCGTTCGCCGCAACTAGAGAAAGCACGCATGCAGCAAGGAAGACCCAGCACAGCCAAAAATAAATAAATAAAATTAATTAATTAATTTTAAAAAAAGTAAGGTCAGAACAGTCAATTATGACATTAAAATAAAAATGCGAATGAGAAAAACGGGCAAAATTTCCTGCTTTTTACAAAAATAAAACTACTCAGGATGATATATAAAAGTGTTTTGGGCTTCCCTGGTGGCACAGTGGTTGAGAGCCCGCCTGCCGATGCAGGGGACACGGGTTCGTGCCGCGGTCCGGGAAGATCCCACATGCCGCGGAGCGGCTGGGCCCGTGAGCCATGGCCGCTGAGCCTGCGCGTCCGGAGCCTGTGCTCCGCAACGGGAGAGGCCGCAACAGTGAGAGGCCCGCGTAACACAAAAAAACAAAAAAACAAAAACTGTTTTGAATATGAGTCAAAGAACATGGGTTCAAATCCCAATAGAATTCTGGCTGAATGACCTTGGGCATAGTTAACTAATATTTCTGTCAGTTTCATCTGGGCCATAAAATGTACCTCTCAGGGTTGCTGTAAAATCAAATGAGACAACGTCTGTAGAACTCTTCTGTAAAATGTTAAGTTTAATAGGGGAGGCTAATAACTGGGAGAAAAAAGGGAAGGGGCGCTTCTCTGCTTTCATTTGAAGGAATAGAGCAAGATTTTTCAAACCGTGGGGCCTGACCCATTTAATGGGTTATAAAATCAATTTATTGGTTCACAAACAGAAAGCAGTTATTTTATTTTATTTTTTTTGTGGTACGTGGGCCTCTCACTGTTGTGGCCTCTCCCGTTGCAGAGCACAGGCTCCGGACGCGCAGGCTCAGTGGCCATGGCTCACGAGCCCAGCTGCTCCGTAGCATGTGGGATCCTCCCAGACCGGGGCATGAACCCGTGTCCCCTGCATCGGTAGGCGGACTCTCAACCACTGCGCCACCAGGGAAGCCCGAAAGCAGTTAATTTTAAAAGAATCTGATTGTATGGCAGAGTAATGGCATTGTTTTGTGAAGTATACACATCAGATGATAATGTAAAACATGTATCTTACTGCCCTGAGGACCTAAGGTGACTGCATAGGGCCGGAGAGTCTTTGGCTTTGAGGTCAATACCCATGGTGAAACCAGAATAGCAAAGGCCCCTTTCTCATGTCTGCTGCCTGAAACTCAACGGAATTAATGTCTGGTGGCTCGTGAGTTAGTTTCAGGAGGAGAGGGGAAGTTAAAGAGGGGGATGGTTTACTCTACTGCCTGACAGTAAAGTATTTACATTTGTAACATGCTCTGCCATTTGTAAATATTTTAGCGCATAGGATCCATCCTTCTTTCCTTCTTCCCCCGCCCCCCCCAAAAAACCCCACTTATTAGGCACTCAGTGTTGTGGACTGAATTATGTCCCCCTCAAATTCACATGCTGAAGTTCTAACACCCAATAGGACTGTAATTGGAGATACGAACTTTAAAGAGATAATTAAAATTAAATGAGGTCATAAGAGTGGAGCCCTAATCCAGTATAATTGGTGTCCTTTTAAGATGACGAAGAGAAACCAGGGGTATACACATACAGAGAAAAGGCCTTGTGAAGACATAGTAAGAAGGTGGCCATCTACAAGCCAAGGAGAGAGGCCTCAGGAGAAACCAAACCTGCTGATATCTTGATCTTGGACTTCCAGCCTCCAGAACTGTGAGAAAATAAATTTCTGTTGCTTAAGCCACTCAGTCAGTGATATTTTGTTAAAAGCTCTAGCAAACTTATACAAACTTATACACTACTATGTGCCACATTTGTTCCTAGGTCCTGGGGGATCCAGAGGTGAAAAGATCAGGCCCCTGTCTTCCTGGAGACAGATACACAAATAAGTACTTAAAACACAATATATTAATTGCAGTATGATGCTAAATGCTGCTCAAGGTTCAAAGGGGCTCAGAGGTAGCTGTCTCTAAGTCTTCCCAAGGGAGTCAGAGGAGGAAATTCTAGAGGCTTTTTCATTCATCGTATTTTCTGACACTGTTAATACCAGATCAAAGTACAGGTTCCTGATTTGGATACCTTTATTTCTAAACTCTGACTATACCTATAGCAGACACAGGGTCTCAGATTGTAGGTATACCTGTGACACCTACACAGGAACTGCAGTGGTCTTAAAGGGACATGTGGAGGGGACCACCAAAGGCTCTAATGGAGGGACATTCAGGGCTAATGTAGCTTGCTGAATGCATGGAAGGCCCAGAAGTGGCAGAGATAGCTCACAAAGACACGGTTCTGACTCTCTCCGCACAGGGAATTAATCCTTACCCTCTCCACACATGGTCCCCTGTAAGCCTGTAGAGAATTTTCTTCATGAGTGATGTGTCTCCCCCCCACCCCCCCTTGGAAGTTTCTAGCTTTAGATGGCAAAGCCTGGGATCACTTCCAACATCCTACTCCAAACCTATATTCTCTACGTGAAGGGCCTGCAAGCTCTTTCTGTAAAGGGCAAGATGGTAAATACTTTTGGCTCCGAGTACCATATAGTCTGTCCAACTGCTGGACTCAGCCATTGTAGTATAAAAGTGGCCATGGTTAATACGTAAACAAACTAATGTGGCTGTGTACCAACAAGATTTTACTTATCGACACTGAAATTTGAATCTCATATAATTTTCGCATGTCATGAAATGTAATTTTTTGTTTTCTTTTCAACCATTCAAAAATGTACAAACCATTCTCAATGCATGGGTACTCAAAACAGGGGGCTGTAGTTTTCCCACCCCTGACTCACATGGTCACATATATTTTTCATGAATTTCATGCTTTTTTTTCCCCCAAGTGAATCCAGAGAATCCTAATAATATCAAGAAGAAAGTTAAGGATGGTTGAGTTTGCTTTACAGCTTTTGAGTTTTCATAAGTCAGTTCTGAAGTTCTCTATGACAATAGGCCAAGGGAATTTTAATAAAAGAACTTATCCCTATATTTTAATAAATTCATTTAAAATACCCTACGGGGGGAAAAATAATAATAAAATAAGATACCCTAGAGGGGGACTTTCCTGGTGGCGCAGTGGTTAAGAATCCACCTGCTGGGCTTCCCTGGTGGCGCAGTGGTTGAGAGTCCGCCTGCCGATGTAGGGGACGTGGGTTCATGCCCCGGTCTGGGAAGATCCCACATGCCGCGGAACGGCTGGGCCCGTGAGCTGTGGTCACTGAGCCTGCGCGTCCGGAGCCTGTGCTCCGTAACGGAAAGGCCACAACAGTGAGAGGCCCACGTACCACAAAAAAAAAAAAAAAAAGAATCCACCTGCCAATGAAGGGGACACGGGTTCGATCCCTGGTCCGGGAAGATCCCACAGGCCACGGAACAACTAAGCGCGTGCGCCACAATGACTGAGCCTGCGCCCTAGAGCCCGTGAGCCACAACTACTGAGCACACGTGCCACAACTACTGAAGCTAGCGCATCTAGAGCCCATGCTCTGCAACAAAAGAAGCCCGCACACCACAAGGAAGAGTAGCCCTTGCTCGCTGCAACTAGAGAAAGCCCGTGTGCAGCAAGAAGACCCAATGCAGCCAAAAATAAATAAATAAATAAATTTATTCAAACAAACAAACAAACTATAAAATACCCTAGGGGTATTTGCATAGTGACTTGGGGCAACTCTTCCCCTGACTGGGCCTTGGTTTTCCCATTTTTAAACAAAGCGGCTGATTTAGGCAACTGCTCAGGCCCTGAAAAGAGCTACCCCACTCCCATCCCATGCTAATGTTGAGGCTTGCTCCATCCTTGTGCTCTGCCTCTGAACATGCACTTGGGGTCTGTGGACTTTGAGGCATTCTGCTCAGTTTAGCTCCCTTTCCCCTGTTAATCTTTAAGAAAGAAAGGATTAAATACACAGAATTGGAGAGCTGGGCCCTTTGCATCTTTCTTGGCAACAACACTTGGGTGGCCCCTTCGAGGAACTTACTTCCTCATCTTTTTTCTCTTTCCCAGCCTATTTCAAAGAACCCTTTGGAGAACTTGCTGTCAGATTTGGCATGCCCATCCCCATGGGGAACGGGACAGACTCTGGGTACCCATGCAGCTCTGGGCTGGCTCAGGGGACCCCATCTCAGTTTCTCTTGCAGGAAGTGATTATGGCCTGAGGGCCCTAGACACTGTTTATTGGCCACAATCATTGCCAGTGAAAGAAAAATGCCCAGGGCAATGTAATTAAATGTAAATGAGATTATTACTGGAACAAGGTTTTTTTTTTGCTTTTGTGTTTTTCCTTCTTTAAGAAAAAAACCCCAGCAGGTTCATGGAGTCAGAGTAGCAGAGTTAAGGGCCTCTCACTCTAGAACAACGCCAGCTACACACATATGAAAACGAACAGGCAGATGGCCACCCTTTATTGTCACAATTCTCCCCTCTTCCTACCATCATACCAAGAAGTCAGGCGTTCACAGCCTGTCTAGGATGGTTTCTCAAAACCAGGTGGGCTCAGATGACCCAGAGAGGCTGAAGTCTGGGTCAATATAATCTGATTAACCATCTGGTTAATGGCCCATCTGGTCTAGTTATGGCCCCAGTACTGCAGCAGCGTTGGGGGTACTGGAGAGGATGGGGTCCCTGGGCCCATGAGTAAGCATGCCTGAAGGAGGCTGCCTTGGTACACTTATGCTTGAAGACTCAGAAAAAAAATATTGTTGGCATTAGTCACTAGAGAGGGAAGTGACTGCCCTGCAAGGAAATACATTGACGTTTCCTGTGGTTAACCCAGGGAAATAGTTGGTTCTTCCTTCTCCCGTCACCTAGGATACTATGAACAGACTTTCACCATAACCACACATATTTCCTGTCTGTATTTTCCTGTAGCCTTTGAGCTCTAAGTTTTGACAGTCTGGGTCTTTCTTTTTTAATCTTTGTTGCTCTTTTCCAACCTCTTACCACCAACCCACATGGCCTGTGTCCATAGCACAGTATCTGTCTTGTATTAGACCTTTGCTAGTCAGTGGTAGTCTGTGCACCAGCAGCACTGGCGTCACTGGGGAGTCTGTTAAAAATGTAGAACCTCATGGGCTTCCCTGGTCGCGCAGTGGTTGAGAGTCCGCCTGCCGATGCAGGGGACGCGGCTTCGTGCCCCGGCCCAGGAAGATCCCACATGCCGCGGAGCAGCTGGGCCCGTGAGCCACATGGCCGCTGAGTCCGCGCATCCGGAGCCTGTGCTCCGCAACGGGAGAGGCCACAATAGTGAGAGGCTCGCGTAGTGCAAAAAAAAAGGAAAAAAAAAGCAGAACCTCAGGCCCCACCCTAGACCTCCTTAATTAGGACCTGCATTTAAAAAATCTCCCTGAGTGATTTCTGGTGCATTAAAGTCTGAGAAGCACTGAATTAGAGAACAGGTGTTTGCTGAGTGTATAATGATGACATGGTGTTGCTGTCACTCTCTTTGCCACTCTCTTGGTGTTTTTGTTTTTTTTCCTTAATGGCCGGCACATGCTGTGTGGCATGCGGGATCCTAGCTCCCTAACCAGATATCAAACCTGCGCCCCCTGCACTGGAAGTGCTGTGGAATCTTAACCACTGGACCACCAGGGAATTCCCCCACTGGTGTGCAATTTTTAGCAAGCAGTTTAACAGACTTGGGCCTCAACAGCCTTTGGACTAGATCAAATCAGACAAAAGCAATGTTTTAAGCAGAACTTCACAGAACTATAAGATGAACCAGGCATGAGCCTTGCCCTCAAGAGGTTTCGATTCCAGTGATGGAGATGAGACAAATATGCAAGTAGTGATAATATAGGGTGAAAAGTGGCAGGTGTCCCGAGAGAGGTACAGAGAAGGGGCTCTGGGCTTCAGAGAAAGAGGAGGCTCCTGCTAGCTCGTTCTACAATTCTGCCCTTCTGTGGCTTCAAAGGAAAAATGAATTTGATGTGGAAGGGCTGGTTGAGACACCTCACACTTTACAAGCTGCTGTGAAGTAAGGTCCACAAACGCTGCTGCCACTGTTCAGGAGGCAGGGGAATTGTTTACGAGGAATGTCAAAGATTCTAAGTAGGCGAATAAATGAAAATAAAAAGAAAAATAAGAAAAAACCACAGAAAAGTTTCTATTTCCCATCCATGTTCAATATCACCCAGACTGTGAGATTTAGAGATCAGGGGCCTCGTCCTATTTTTCTCTGTGTCCCCAGGGTGTAGCACAGTGTGTGAGCCACAGTGAGAGCTCGATAAACATTTGTAGGACTGAACCGAACTGCAATGATTTTCATGGGCAAGACGAACACACCTTTGGGATGGAGGAACACAGTCTTCTCTTGGGTGGTTTCAAGGCAGTGTGAACAAAATCCTGCAGTGTAGCAAGTTATTATCCTGTCTTCATTCTAGAAAGGCAGATTGTAGAAAGTATTTCCTTTAGTTGCTCAGGCTTGAGTGGGAATTTTCTGAGGACCATGTTTCAGTCTTCTTCCAATAAGCCTTGTGCATTTCTAATGCCCATGAAGAAGAGCTTATCAGTGATGTGCCTTGACATTTGACTGTTAGCATTGATGGGAATAAATCTCAATACACAGAAAGCTCTTTAGAACAATTCTTTAGCTCTTCTAATACTCCACAAGTTGGGTCAATAGAATTGCTTCCATTTTAAATAACAAAGAAGCTAGGCATATTTTCTGTTCACTGTCACCAAATATAACTGGGATAGAACTTTGGTTTACGGGTTAAAACATGTGTCCATTGGAGTCACTGGACCCTGTGTCTATTTCCATAGAAAGAGAGAGGAAAGATAGACAAGGTTCTTGGATTTCTATTTCTGATGTCAAGTTTCTCCTTTGAGTACATTTATTTATTTATTTACTTTTATTTATTTATTTTTTTTGCAGTACGCAGGCCTCTCACTGTTGTGGCCTCTCCCGTTGCGGGGAACAGGCTCCGGATGCGCAGGCTCAGCGGCCATGGCTCACGGGCCCAGCCGCTCCGTGGCATATGGGATCCTCCCGGATCGGGGCACGAACCCACGTCCCCCGCATCGGCAGGCGGACTCTCAACCACTGCGCCACCAGGGAAGCCCTTGAGTACATTTAAAACTACAGACTTTATAACCTGGAATCTTGGATATCATTCATTCATTCATCATAAAGAAATTTCTGGAGACATCTGGTTAATGAGACAGACTGACTGACATGGGCTTGCTTCTCTATAAATTCATAGAAAATCTGGATTAAGTAGAACAAAAAAATTTTTTCCCCCAAATACATTGTTGAGCTTGTAAGAAATAAATAAAGAGAAGGGTTAAAAGCTAGAGTAGCAAGTAGGCACCGAGACCATGATGCTTGACCGGGGTCTCAGATCAGAGATAGGTTTTAGGTTCTGGAGAGTCTAAGTTTCAATATTAAGTGAAGGCATAGAAGAGAAACCCTGAGGATAAGGAGAGGTGAGGAAGTGGGGTGAATTCTAAGGGCTCCCCTGTATACGAATGGAAACTGGAGAGCTGCTCACCAGCCTAGGGAATTTACAAGGAATCTTAATACCCACCTGGGACTCTGGATGGAAGAATGGACACTCATGAGAAATTGTAAACCAAAGCCTGTGTCATATGTCAGTGTGGAGTTTGAATTTATAATATCCAGGTGGGGCAGTGTAAGAACCAGTTCAAACCAGTACAACCACTAGGACCCTACAAGAGGCCTATGTGAGACTTCACAAAAGATAATTTCTGCTAAAGAAGAGCCCATGATAAAAACTTACAAATTACACAAGGAACCAAAGCAACATGAGTGAGAGTTAACAGAGACAGTAAGTAGGAGCATTTGTATCCACAAAACTATCAATAATAGAACATTCTGAAAAGATTATAAAATGTGTGTGTTTAAAATATTTAAAGAGGTAAGGGCTTCCCTGGTGGCTCAGTGGTTGAGAGTCCGCCTGCCGATGCGGGGGACGTGGGTTCGTGCCCCGATCCGGGAGGATCCCACATGCCATGGAGCGGCTGGGCCCGTGAGCCATGGCTGCTGAGCCTGCGCGTCCGGAGCCTGTGCTCCGCAACGGGAGGGGCCACAGCAGTGAGAGGCCTGCGTACCGAAAAAAAAAAAAAAAAATTTAAAGAGGTAAAAGGCTAAGAATGGGATACTAAGAAATAATCAGGATATCTGAAAAAGTTGAATTTTTAAAAATGAAAAATATAGGTCATTGAAACCAAAAACTTAATGGATTGGCTAGATGATAGAACAGCTACAAATGAAAAGAAAATCAGTGATATTAAATATGGATCTAAAGAAGTTACCCAAAATGAAAAATGGATAAGTAAAGAGATGTATGTTATGGAAGGAGGTTAAGAGACATGAAATATAGAATGAGAAGGTCCAACATACTCTTAATAGAGATTCTAAAAGAGAGTCTAGAGAAAATGTAGAAATGGCAATATTTAAAGAGACACTGGCTTCCAAATTTGAAAAAAAGATATGAGTCCTTGGGTTAAGGGTGTATACTGAGTCCCATGCAGGATAAGTAAAAGCAACTATACACTTAGGCACATCAGCATAATGAAGCTGCGAAAATAATACAGACCAAAACAAAACAGAACATAAAAATGTTAAAAGCTACCAGAGATAAATACAAACACATTTCCTATACAGGAATGTCAGTTAGACTGAAACAAGATCTCTCATCAGCCACCAAAGGTACCAGAACACAGTGGAAATAATCTTCAAAGAGCAAAGGAAGAATAACCATTGGTGTAGAAATTTATAACCAGCTGAAGTATTATTTGAGAGAGATGGCAACATAATGATATTTTCAGGCAAAGACAGAGTTTATCATCACAAATCCTCACTGAAAGGACTACTAAAGGATGCACTTCAAGAAGAAGAGGACTGAGTCCAGATAGAAGGAGTGGTATTGCAAGAAGCAATATGAGCAAAAATAAAGTATACATGTAAGCATACTGCTATATCTAAATAATCATCGGCTATAAAATTTTTTAAAAGTAATTTGAGTGAGTTTAAAAATAAAATGAAACTAAAATAGCAAGGTACAGGATTTAGGAAGAACAAATTAAAGTATTCTAAAGTTTTTCTATTGGGGGAGATACTGGTTAACTTTATAGTCAGTAAGAGAAGAATTTATGTTAAAATTTTAAAGGTTCCTACCAAAAGAATGGAAATAGAATACAAAACTTCCAAACCAAACAAAAGAAAATACAGTCAATTTGGTAGAATGCAAAAAAAAAAAAAAAAAAAGATCAAAAGAAAACACAAAACAAAATGGTAGAAATAAGTTCACAAATATCGGTAATCACAATGACTCTAATTGGATGAAACTTAAAATTTCTGAACACACACTTGATGCCAGGCACTGTTCTATGCACGGGTGATATGAAAATAGATAAACTACAGCTTCTGTCTTCAAGAAGCTCACAGTCTGGTGGGTGGGGGTGTGGGGGCAAATGAAGCAATAATAACAATGGACTAAGTGTTATGATAAAGGGGAACACAGAGTGCTGTGGGGCTAAAAGGAGGGGCACCTAACTCAGCCTGTAGGGAGAGGGTTGGCGAAGATTTCCTGAAGATGGTGACCCTTCAGCTGCATCCTGAAGGATGAGTAAGAAGGCACAGGGGATAGGAGGGGTGTACCAGGCAAAGGTAACAGCATATGCCAAGGCACAGAAGTGTGAGAGAGCATGGCACGTTCTGGTCCAACCTTCTTTTGTTATGGATGAGGAAACTGAACCTCAGAAAAGGTAAAGAGACTATCCCAAGGTCACCCAGCTGATTAGTAACAGAACCAGGATTTGGACCCAAGACTCCCACCTCCTCATACACCCCCTTTCTACTGTACCACGGTGTCTTAGATGTGTAGCAGGAGGTTTGGGGACTGCATGTCACTGAGACGCCAGCCGACTTTGAAAAAGAGCTGCCTTTGGGTATGGGTGCTGGCTGTGTCTCTGGCCTATCCTGGGCTGGGGTAGAGCCAGGAGCTTGGCAGTTTCCAGAGCTGAGCAGCCCAACTCACCCCAAGGAAGCCATGGCACCGATGCCCAATTTAATCATTAACTCCAAATTCACAGGGCTGGAGCTGGAATGCACGGGACCTGGGGAGCAGTCCGGGTCTCCAGGGAGCTAAGGAAAGATGGCTCTTGAGATGCGAAGGGACCCAAGTTTAGAATGGGGTCTTTTGTTCCTGATTGGGTCTATACCCCGGGCTCAGGAATAAGGGCTCTTGCTGTTCCTCTCAATTTTGTTGGAGTTTACCCATCATGTTGTTAGCTTGATTTCAGGATCCCTGTCAATGTTCACAATATATCGTACTTGCCTCTACCTCAGCCCTTACCCTGCATGGTAAGTCTTTACTCATCCATCTACCCCGATAAACTGTGACCTCAGTCTTTTATCTCAGCACCCTCGGGCAGGACTCAGTCTTTTATCTCAGCACCCTTGGTGCTTGGCACAGCCTGTCAAGTGGTAGGTGCTCATGAAATGTTTGCTGAATGGTTGAATAAATGAGACCCTAACTCTGCATAAAGGTATTCCAAAGCACATGCCTTTCTTTTTTAATTAAAAGAAATGAAGAGTGATTTTGCATAAAGAGTTCAACAGAGGTTCACAAACATCTCTTGAGATGTTCTGTGGTGTCTTAAAACATCATAGAGCCAAGATGAGGTCCACTGGTCTAAATGGGATGGAGATGAGTCTTCTCCTCTTTCTCCTTTAGTGTTTGGATGACAG
This sequence comes from Lagenorhynchus albirostris, assembly GCF_949774975.1. Taxonomy (NCBI): domain Eukaryota; kingdom Metazoa; phylum Chordata; class Mammalia; order Artiodactyla; family Delphinidae; genus Lagenorhynchus; species Lagenorhynchus albirostris. The sequence goes on from NC_083114.1 coordinate 34,306,397, forward strand.
CAGGGCATACTGAAGGTTGCTTGGGCACGCATGGGAGAGGGGTGCTCTTCAAGCATGAGGTGACATTTTATTGAGGAAACAAAAGCCCCATAGAGGGCAAATTCCACCAGCATAATAAAGCTAACTGCTGCTTATAATTTCTGAAAGCCTGCAGCCTGCAGTTGAAAAGACTGTTAGTAGTAGCATTACCAAACCTTGAGAACACAACTTTAAAGAGAACAGAAGATTCCACAGAAGAAAACTTCCACTGGAGGGTGAGGTGCAGGTGTTGGCAAAATTTTTGTTTCTTTCTGGTGAATCTGATTTTCCTGATCTGCAAAGTAGAGGCAGTCATCTTTTCTTCACAAGGCACTTGTCCGGATTAAATGGAATAATGGCAAAAGGGCCTTGGTACCTAGAAGATACTCAGTCATGGTGCAGACATTTCTGCTCCCTCTCTCTCTCTCTCTCTCAAGAATACTGAACCTATACAGAAACAGAGATGTGGAAATAAATTCTGCTCTTAAGGCCATGTGACTGGTACCCAGGGATTCAGCAGCCCTGGCTGGAAGGGACAGAGTCACTCTGCTGACTCCTGGCTTCCAGTGAAAACATTTGCTGGTAGTGTTGTATAGTCAGCCCTGGAGGATGCTGGGAGAAGAAACGTTCCTTGTAGGAATAGTTCCTTGTAGGACTCTCCTGGAAAAGCCAGCTTGCCTGGTTGGAGTTGAGCCAGAAAGGCTGTCTCACCCTAGCAAATTCTCTATCACTCCAAGGTCCCGGATACTCTGGGAAGACTGCCCAACGTCAGGGAGCCTCCTTCTGTACCAGCCTCTTGGTCCTTGCTGCTTGGTGGCATACAATCCAACCAGTTTGCATGTACCTCTTTCCACCACCTATAAGTTCTCAGAGATCTGTAAGTTCTTCAGAATTCTAGCACTCAGTGATTGTTACATGAGTTAATTCAGGAAAGACCCAGGCTTGGATTCCTCCAGCTTCCCACCTGCCCTGGGTCCCAGCACATCTAGAGCAAGTCACTGAGCTGCCCTGGTCACCTGATTTCTTTCCCCTTGGCCTTTCCGTTTCTCTCCCTTGCCCCAAGGAACTGATATGAAATGAGAAGTAAACAGCCAAAGGAGATCCTCTCCTGGGGCAAATTTCCTGTCTTGGCTTATGGGCACAGAGACCCTGCGTGGGGAGGCCAGTGCCAGGCACTCTTCTAGAACCAGCCCTGGGGTGACAGGTGCAGGCAGCATCCACCCTTTCATGGCAGGGCGGGGGTGGTTAAAAAGAGAAGGAGGAAAAAGAAAGACTGTGTAGGAGACCCCAAGGCTGCCCCTATTCCTCCAACCCTGCCCCATCCCGAAACTGTCAGTCTCCACCAAGTCTCAGCAAGAGAGAGAGAGAGAGAGAAAGAGTGAGAGACAGAGAGACAGAGAGAAAGTGGGGGTGGGGGAGAAAGAGACGGAGGGGGGAAATCAAAGAAAATTGCAAAAGTCAATGGCCTGGAACAAGAGGCAGCCTCAGCAACTGCAGTGTGACTTTGATTCCCCTATCATAACCCTGAATTAAAAATTCAGGCAATTATCTGCATGGCTTCCTTCTGATTAGAACGAGCCGGAGCCTCATTAATGCATCGGCACAGAGGAAAGCCATTAGGGTCTGTGAAATGGAATGTTTCTCTGAGAACAGGTTCCGCTTGATGTAGAATACCCAGCAAAAAGAAATTTCACACATTTTTGAGCTCAGAGTCACAGGACGGCACCCTGCTTCGGGGCTGCAGACCCCGCCACGGTCGTCCCCTCTCAGCTGGGTCTGGGTGAAAGCCACCTTTGTTTCCCAGCCTCTCTCTGGTACCTCCATCTGCTGGAGTTGAGTGGAGGGAGGGTGAGGGAGTTGAGGGGCCAGAAGGGACTTCCTGGCCGTCCTAAGACACCGAGTCAGCCTGGATGCCTGATCTCAAAGTCCTCAAGCCACGAGGAGCACCGGAACTTTTGGGGAATTCACTGCCCTCCTTTGCTAGAAGAACCAGAAGCCAGCTTGTCGGGGACAGAGAAGGTCCGAGACTGCAGAAAAGATCAGAGTATCTGCATGTTCCCAAGAGTCTTGGTGCTTTCCTGACCCATGTAGTTACTTGGGCATCCCAAGGTGGCCCAAGCAGGATCTGGTGGAGCTGAGCCAGCCGTGGGGGCTTGTTGCTTAGAAAGGGGTGAAGGGTTGGAGGTAAGGAGGGCACCCTTTATTCATCTCTTATTCTGTGAGCCCAGAGCTTCCAGAGATGCAAATCTACCACTCCGTGCCTAAGGGGGTAAACACCCACACGATATCTGGCATTCGGAAGTTCTCGTGCACCCCTCTTTGGGATTTCTAGGGTGAAGCTTTCTTCTTCAAATGACTGTGTATCGCTTATAGGGGAACCCAAGAGCAGTTTTCCAAAGTAACTGCCCTTGCAGTCCTGGTAAGTTCATCTCTTGGGCTTGACCCTACTTCATCTAGATTTTCCTCAAGCCAGTGGATGGCGCTTGGGTTCCCTCAATTCAGACAGCTCCACATTCCTCTAATACAGTGATTCTGGGGACACCAAACATTGATCCTTGGGATAAGTCACATAAATAACCTCTTTAGGAGAAAAGCCAATCTGACATGGTGAGAACTGGAAACCACAAAGAAGTTTTTGTAGGAAGAGAACTAGTCACAGTCAATAGGGTGCCAACCAGGAAAGCGTTATCCTTCAGTGTCTGAGCAAAGCTACATTCTTCTCCTGGCACACCTGTCCCCTATTCAGTGTTAAAAACCAGGGCCAAGTGTCTGCAAAGCTGTAAACACAGCCAGACCGTAATCAGAATAATGGAGTCAATGTGTAGCTGACACAATTTGTACCAATGGCGCCCCCTACTGGACAGAAGCAACCCTAGGCAATCCTAGGCAACCCTAGTGGTCGTTCAGGTTTTCAGAATGTTTCCAGTCCCGTCCCACGTTGGAAGGGACATTCCTGGTCACCAGGGAGTTTTTCTGCAGCATGTTTTCAATACTGCAGACAGTTTTATGGATGAAGGATCCTAGAGGTTACTTCACCCTCTAACACAAACAAGATGCTTGGTGATTCAACCAAGTTCTTTGTGGGCTCTGAGGGTCCGATTTTTCTAACACTTCACTCTCTTTGGACCAACACTCACCAGAGTCAAATGCAATTGAGAATGACTTGTGACTACAGATGGTCCCTGTGTAAAGGGCTGACCTAAAGGCACCTGGAGTCTTGGGTGGGTGGAGGTTGTCTCTCAAGCTTCACCGGCTGGTATGAGAGTAAAAGGGGCCAAAGGTCAGGAATGTGGGCCTTCTGGAGAGGGAAGCCACCGCACCAGCTCCACAGCTGAGCTCTTCTCTCTGCTGTTGGAAAGGATCAAATCTCAGCCTTTGTACCTTAGCCCTATCCACTGCATTCCTCAATATTTTAAACATAGACTCTCTCCTTAGTCAGACTATCCCTTTCTTCCCAAGATAACCCAGTTTCTACCTTTGCACCTTGTCACGCCTTATTCGTTCAACAAATATTTTTTGGACAACTCTTATGTGCCAGACATTGTTCTAGGAAGGGGAGCTATAGCACTGAACACTGTGGAGCAGACATTCTCGTTGGAGAAACAATTATAGAAAGACAAGTGTGTGTCAGTGGTGTAAGCGCCACGAATAAGCCAAGCTGGGAGAGAGGGATAGAGGGGGGGAAGCTACTTTTTTGGGGGGAGCGGGTCTCTAAAAAGCCCTTCGGGAAAGCTTCGTGCTCCATCCACCCTGGTGAGGATCTATCTGCTTTCTCTCCTTCAAAACTGGGATTGCCTCTTCCATAAAACCTCCCCAGTTCACTTTCCCTCTCCAGTGACATTCCCTTCAGCACATCTCTGCTCAAGCTTCTTCATCCTTAGAAAGATGTTCAGTTATACCTTGGATTATCATCTCCTGGAGAATAAGGGTCCTGGTCCTGTCTTCTATTTCTCTGCTTTGCTACCAAAGCAGGAGGGTGGGGGAGGCGGGGAGGAGACAAGCATGTCTACTTTGTGCTAGAAACAGTCACACATTCCTTCATCTAATTCCCGCGAAACTCCTGCAGACTCTGGTTTATTGTCCCCATTTTATAAGCAAGTAAAGTGAGGCTTCATTTATCCAAGGGCACACAACCACTGAGTGGGGGAACTGGGGTCTGAACCCTGATCTATCTAGCATCATGGTCTGTACTATTCCCACCCCGGAGCCTGGAGTATTTGTGAAGTGTCGTCAGTGAGTGATGAGTACAAGGAAGGGATGAGCTTTGTTTCTCGGTGAATGGCGGTGCAAAAGAAGTGAGGAAACTGCCCCTGTCTGCTGGATTGCAGATCCTTCCTTTGCTGCATTATAACCAGGTAACCACAGGCACCTCACTTCCCCTTCCAGGGGCTCATAACCCTTCTCTGTAAATTGAGGTTAGACCACACGACCTCCCAGGTCCTTTCCAGCTCTGACATTCTAAGGAACATCATCTTCTGAAAGGAATGGGAGAGGATGGAGTGTGGGGAGAAGTCAAGTGACTTTACTGCATCGAATCTGATTTTGTTAAGAGAATGAGATACAACAGTTTGTTCATTCAATTAAAATTCAATATATACTGAATATCTACTATGTGCCAGACCCTGGTGTGTGCTGAGGATACAGAACTAAACTTTTTTTTTTTTTTTTTTTTTTGCGGTACGGTACGCGGGCCTCTCACTGTTGTGGCCTCTCCCGTTGCGGAGCACAGGCTCCGGACGCGCAGGCTCAGCGGCCATGGCTCACGGGCCCAGCCGCTCCGTGGCATGTGGGATCTTCCCGGACCGGGGCACGAACCCGTGTCCCCTGCATCAGCAGGCGGACTCTCAACCACTGCGCCACCAGGGAAGCCCAGAACTAAACTTTTAAAACATTGCCCTTACCTTGGCATATATGTAAAGGGAAAGACAAAAAGGACACGAAATTATCACGATGATGATAACGGCTAACATGGCACCCACCCTTGGCCAGAAATTGTTCTGAGCACTTGAAACCTTTGAACTCATTTTAATCTTCCCAACCATCTTCGAGGTGAGTACTATTATTATTTCTACTTTACAAGTGAGTAAACCGAGGCACAGAGAGGGGCGTATGCCAAAGAAGTACCGTGAACATTAATAATACACGAATAGTGCTTATTTTCGGGGCCTGAGACGTCGAGATGAGGACAGGCTGCTATGCTGCGGTAACAACACTGATTTTGTCCACCTGATATCGCAGTTATTCCTCGCTTGACCCTGTGCCTCTTGGAATCAGCCACACACGTCCGGTTGGAGGGAAGGGCTTTTCTGGAGTGAGCAGAGAAGGCCTTAGTTTTTGAAACTCAAAATCCGTGGCTGTGAAATAACTCAGGACATGGAATAAAGCGGGTGAGTTAGAGCCAGTTTCCTGCCTGCCGGGAAGAGGAGAGGGGGAGGGGGAAAGAGGTAGGTATGGACCCCTTGGGAAGTGGAGCACTAGCCCCTGTGCCCACCTGAGCCAGATATCCAGCGGGTCCTGGGGATCAGGCCCCGGACCAGGAGTGGCTGGTGTGCAAGTTAGATGTGCCTGAGGGCCCCTGTGCAGGCGTTCCCTGGGCACTGACGTGGCGGGAGCAACGGTGCCCTGGGCTCGAGAGCAGTTGGAAGAAGTCTTAGCCCTGCAAGGGTCCCTCTGGCCAGCACAGTGTACAGAGCAGAACGAGCGTCTGTCTTCCTAGGAGAAGCGTGGAAGGAAAAAGAGGGTCGCTGGACCCAGAGCCCTCTAGAGTGGGAACCGGGGGAAATGCTCCCCCAGGACCAATGAGGAGTGGATGTCTCATGGCTGCTGAAAAGAGGCAGTGGGTTACAGAGGCCAGGATGGGGGCTCCTTGAGGGCAGGGGGCTCTGTTTGCTTTGCTTACTGCTCCATCCTGAGGGCCTGGGTCAGGTAACAGCGATCCATAAACATTCGTTAAACGGATGACCTTGGGTGGGCTGCCTCTAAAATCAGTCTGTTGGGTTTCAAACCTCAGCTCTGCCTTTTACTAGTTATGCCATCCTTGCGTAAGTCTCTTCCCTCTCTGTGCCTCATGTGTAAAATGGGGATAAAAATAGTGCAGATCAATGCTGATCTGAGATAAACAGAGAGAATGCATCTGAAGCACTTAGTGTCTAGTGTAGCACAAGGGCTCGAGGAGTATTTGCTCTCAGTAACAGACGCCACTGCCCCACCCTTGCCCTGCACCTTAGCACCCCACCCTCACCCCCAATGCCACCCTGAACTTATACACAACCTTGAAGAAAAGAGTAGGACTCCAGAATTGGCTAAGATCAAGTTCCCACCACCACAGTACAATGGAGACTTCTAATACTCCTAACGGAAATGAAGCTAAGTGCTTAAAAGAAAGTTATTTTTCTTGCACAATGAATTTTGTAGCCTGATAATCATATTCAAGAAGAATACAAGCCTGTGAAAGTCAGGTGTCCCTCGGAGAGCCCTGCTACCATCTCAATTAAACAGCTTTCTCCCTCGCAGGTATGTCTACTCACAGAGCAACCTACCTCTCACCGTACTTGTCTTTCTAGAAAAAGCACGGTCCTCCAGGTGAGTTATCGTCTACATGTGCTGCTAACAGAACTTTAAGGCAAAGAGGTCAAGTCTAGGAAACAGAACTCTGTCCTTCCCCCCCAAAAGAGCGCTGAACTTTCCTGAAGAAATTCAGTACCAAGGGTTTTATTTCTTGTTAAGATATGCTCTCCTGGGCTTCTCTGGTGACACAGTGGTTAAGAATCCACCTGCCAATGCAGGGGACACGGGTTCCAGCCCTGGTCCAGGAAGATTCCACAACTAAGCCCGCGTGCCACAACTACTGAAGCCCACAGACATAGAGCCCATGCTCCGCAACAAGAGAAGCCAACACAATGAGAAGCCCGCACACCACAATGAAAAGTAGCCCCCGCTCGCCACAACTAGAGGAAGTCTGCGCACAGCAACGAAGACCCAATGTAGCCAAAAATAAATTAATTAAATAAATAAATAAAAAAGATATGCTCTCCTGAAGGTGTTAGATATTATCATTAATTTTTTATTTTAAAAAAACCTATCTGTATTTACCTGGCTTCACACTTATCTAACTGCCAATAGGTGACAAACTGTCTTCTTTGCCCAGATTGTATGAGTTTTAACACTGAAAGCTTCATAGCCCGGGAAACCCTCTCAGTCCCAGACAAACAAAAAATCTCTAAATGTCCCAGATAATCCCTAAATACCAATGACAAATCAGGTGGACTTGTCAGCCCAAGGGAGTGTCTGCAGATTTTTTTTTTTTTTAAATGAGCAAGGAAATTTACTGTTTCAAATCAGAAGAGCTCACCTCACAGAGGAAAAACAAAACTGATCCCCTGGGGGCACTTTCCACTCTGCTGAGTATTGGCAAGCCTGGCCCTGGAGACCCTGCAAAGGAAGATGCAGCCTGCCTGACTTGACGTTGAGGAAATGGGAGGGCAGAGAGAAGACTGTTTCAAATGGGGCCACCGGACAAGGCTGCAACGCCTCATCTTGGCATCCTTCCCATAAAGTCCCTCGTTTTTGGTCAGGCTCTCGACCCCTCAATGAATCCCAGCCACTGCGTAGAACAGTTCCCACATCTCCAAGTCACTGTCAAGCCTGTTTGCCTGTGCAGAGCCCTGTGGTTTGTCCACATGCAAGAGTAACCCAGGCATGGCAGTTCCCCTCAGGACACATGCAGTGGCTGCCCCAAGCCTCTGTGTGCGTCCCTTTCCCTCAGACCAAGTGTCTTTTGCTGTTTTTCTGGTGTCCTCAGACCTGCTGGAATTGGCCCACTGCATACAGATCGAGTTTCTGGTCACAGAGAACATGGTACAGCCTATTTCTGCACCTTGTGGGTGAGTGTGAGGGCCCATCAGGATTGGGGATGTTTGGCTCCGAGGTTGGATTCCTGAGGCTGCAGTGCTCGTTCTATGGGTCAGGGTGTCTCATGAAATTGCACTCAAGATGTTGGCAGGGCTGCATCATCTGAAGGCTTGACCAGGGCCGGAGGGTCTGCTTTCAAGACCGTGTGGCTGCTGGCTAGAGGCCTAAGTTCCTCACCATAACATCTCTTCATAAGGCTGCCTGGCATAATTAGCTTCCCCCAAAGTGAGTGATCCAAGAGAGAGAAAGCAAGAGGGAAGCCACAGTGCCTTTTAAGACCCAATCATGCACCACCATTTCCTCCATATTCTATTTGTTGGAAGAAAGTCACGAAGTCCAGCCCCACTCAAGGGGAGGGGAATTAAGGAGGGAAGAATATCAAAGGATTTGTGTACATAGTTAAAAGCCACTGTTTCCCCAAACATTAAAGGGCTGGACCATGGACGAATTCCCACAAACGTTGGTTCTGGTAGTAACATAGTAGGAAAAGCACAGGCTTCAAGTCAAATCTGAGTCTGATACAAGGCTTTGCTTCTTTCCAGTTTGTGGGATCTGGGGCAAAATTATCATCTCTAAACCCTTAGTTTCTTTATCTGTAAAATGAAGATAACAATAGTAATTCTTTCACTGAGTTACTATGATAATGAAATGAGATGACCTATGAAGGGACAGATCCAAATTGTACAGGGCACCATGCTTTTATGAATTGACAGGGCCCTTTTAAGAAAAGAGAGTGCAAAATTACAATCAGAAGTTAGGTACAAAATGAACATTTACGTAGAATTAGAAATGACCAAAAACCCCCACATTTTAGAAGCTGATAAATACCAAAAAACCCAGAAAAAAATGACAATTAAAAAATTTAACTACCTAAACATACCCTTTAAAATACCTCCTTTCATTGTTAGTGTATAGGAATGCAAGAGATTTCTGTGTATTAATTTTGTATCATGCTCATGCAGCTCAATATCAAAAGAACAAACAACCCAAATCCAAAAACTGGGCCGAAGACCTAAATAAACATTTCTGCATAGAAGATTGCCAACAAACACATGAAAAGATGCTCAACATCACTAATCATTAGAGAAATGCAAATCAATACTACAATGAGGTACCACCATACACTGGTCAGAATGGCCATCATTAAATAATCTACAAACAAGAAATGCTGGAGAGGGTGTGGAGAAAAGGGAACCCTCTTGCACTGTTGGTAGGAATGTAAATTGATACAGCCACTACGGAGAACAGTATGGAGGTTCCTTAAAAAACTAAAAATAGAACTACCATATGACCCATCAATCCCACTACTGGGCATATACCCAGAGAAAACCATAATTCAAAAAGACACATGCACCCCAATGTTCATTGCAGCACTATTTACAATAGCCAGGACATGGAAGCAACCTAAATGTCCATCAACAGAGGAATGGATAAAGATGATGTGGTACATATATATAATGGGATATTACTAAGCAATAAAAAATAACAAAATATTGCCATTTGCAGCAACGTGTATGGACTTAGAGATTGTCATACTGAATAAAGTAAGTCATACACAGAAAGACAAATATCATGATATTGCTTATATGTGGAATCTAAAAAAAGGGGTATAAGTGAACTTATTTACAAAACAGAAATAGAGTCACAGATGTAAAAAACAAACTTATGGTTACCAGGGGAAAAGGCGGCGAGGCATAAATTGGGAGATTGGGATTGACATATACACACCACCATATATAAAACAGATAACTAATGAGGACCTACTGTATAGCACAGGGAACTCTACTCAATACTCTGCATGGCCCATATGGGAAAAGAATCTAAAAAAAAAAAAAGAGTGAATACATGTGTATGTATAACTGATTCACTTTGCTGTACAGTAGAAACTAACAACACTGTAAAGCAATTATACTCCAATAAAATTAATTTTTTAAAAAACCCTGTCTTTCCTACATTTTGACTGCACATTTTTTGATCACTCCTCAGCATGACAAAGATTTTGTAATATTTTATATAGTCAGAAGACAGTGATAATTCAGTCTTTCCTTAGCATGGCTGATTAAAATTTGGTTTTTATTATTGAGAGTTTATTATTCAGCTTCACAACTCATTGTTCGTAACATCAGGCACTTCTTCAGGGTTGTTGTCAAATTTGGAAAACTTCTATCACATTTCTTCTACAGAGGAGCTCAGGGTATCTCAAGGTGTCCTGTGTAGTGAACTGATGGCACCCATGACCCAGGGCCATTAGAGGGGTCTGCACAAGGGAGGGCCTTAAAGCTTTAGCTTCCCTGTAAATCTTCCCCTAGAAGCAGGTATGCGTGTAGCTGGAAGACTGGCATGTACTAGGTGCTCAGGAAATGGGAGAAGCGTGGAGACAACCCTCATCTTCCCTCTCCATTGCTCCAGGAAGTCAGGGACTTCTCATCCTTGATTTCATCTTCCTCCTTCTCCAGTAGACCCTCCAGGGACCTTCAGAAGGCAGGGACAAAAATACACCCCTTGTTATGATGCAGTGGAAAGAACACTGGACTCAGAATGAAAAGACCTGGGTTTGAGTCCTGACTTTGTCACTTACCAGTTGTGTGACTTTGGCAAATTACCCAACCTCTCTGTGTCTCAGTTTCCTCATCTCTGAGATGGGCATCGCTATGCCAGCCTCATGGGTTGTAGAGATTAACGGCAGGATATAAGTAAAGGGGCTTTGTAAATTGTAAGCAATTTTACTAATGTAAAGTGTTCTATTTGGACGTCTGGAACTTACTGAGGAGCCAGTTTGGACACTACCCCTTGTCTATGAACATCTTGAATTCTTTGTTCTCTGTGGCCTAATGGAATTGGAAATTCAAATTGGACTTTAATCAAACTTGGCATAAAGACCAGGATAACAAAATAGTCCACCCTTTCCACAGAAAGGTACTGGGTCCCAGTTATGGCCATAATTTGTGCTAGAGATGAGAATTCAAAGATAGACAAGACACGATCCTGGCCGTTTGTAGATGGGCAGACGGAATCCCGCACGGACATCTGCAGTTTACAGCCTCGGCCTCCCTGTGTCTCAGTGCCTCCTTCTGCCAAGGGGCGTGGCTAAATGCCTGAGAAACAAATGGGTGAAAGCCTGCATATCACGGAGAATCCTTGCGCAGGTGTCCGGCAGAGCCATGAGATGTTTGCACGAAGCACCCCCCAAGACTGTTCTCCTTGGAGAATTTTCAAGAAGCTTTGAAGTGCCGCCAGGGCAAGGGAGGCTGCCCCATCCTGGAGGTGCATTCACTTGTAATTTACTCCTCCACGTGGGCTCTGGAGCTCCAGTCTCAAAAATACATCACCCACGCAGCCCTGCCCTGTGCAAAGGAAGATGGAGAGAGGAAGGGGGGCCAGGGGAGAGGAATCCCTAAATTAAGGAGGTCCCTGGGAGTGACTGGCCTACAGACACGACTGAGTCCCCCGAGTTTCTCTCCTTGATGCATAAATACTTCCAACTAAGATCACAGACGCCCTTGTCATAAAATCAATGAAACCACAGGGGAAAATGACCTCCCGCTTGACTGCACCAGAGATATCTTAAATGGAGTCATTTCCCCTCCCGCAGAAGCAAGTGTGCTGGGGCTCAGGAACTGATATCCAGGCTCTGCTGTGCAGAATTTGAGGCGAAGAGGAAATCAGGTGGGTTGGGTGCTTGTCTATCTTGTTTTACTTGCTACATTTTGTGATGGCTTCTGAGCAACCTCTGCTGCAACGGGGAACTTTTTCCTGGAGTCAGACCTGGGTCCAAGCTCCAGCTCCTCTAATTTCTGGCTGGGTGTCTTTGGGCAAAGTAGAATCTCATCCCAGTTTCCTTATCTAGTAAAAAGAGGATGATACCGTAAGGTCTGACTGCCCTACAAGAGAGGTGACAAGATCAAGAGGTCTGTCTATGCAAATGCTTTGTAAACCATAAAGCTCTTGATAAATAACAGGTTTTATTATTAAAAGATAAAAGCACCAACCCAGCTAGTGTACCTGATAGAACTTCTTACACTGCAAGTGACAGAGAACCTAACTCAAATTGGTTTAAACCACACGGCTATTTCTCAACTTTCATAACTGAAAAGGTCTGAGGTAGGATTGATTCAGGTGAAGATTAGATTCTAACAACGTCACCGAGGGCCAGCTCCTCCCCATCTCCCCCAGTGACCACAAGCCTCACATCTTAAGATGCCATCCAGAGGAAGGCAGGTCCTCTTTCCAGTAACTGCTGTTGAAGAGAGATGGAGAGAGAACAGTGAGGGGCTCTTCTTTTTCCAGACTTAGCATAGGTATCACATTTCATTGGCTCTCTTTATATAGCCAGGGGATAAGACACACTGGCTGAAGAGGATCAAGGCCCATCTCTAGATGTGGGGGGCAGGATCATGATGCCAACCAAACCACATTTGAAGGAGGTTTTTTCCTTTTTTTTTTTTTTTTGTTTTACATCTTTATTGGAGTATAATTGCTTTATGAAGGAGTTATTTTATCAGAAGAAAAGTGAGTGGATACTGAGTTGCATAAACAACATCTATCCAGTACAGTCCATCCCCTTTACCTACTCAATATCCACTCTCACCTATATCCCCATAAATATACCTTCAAAAATACCCACTCTCGGGCTTCCCTGGTGGCGCAGTGGTTGAGAGTCCGCCTGCCGATGCGGGGGACATGGGTTCGTGCCCCGGTCAGGGAAGATCCCACATGCCGCGGAGCGGCTGGGCCCGTGAGCCATGGCCGCTGACCCTGCGCGTCCGGAGCCTGTGCTCCGCAACGGGAGAGGCCACAACAGTGAGAGGCCCGCGTACCGCAAAAAAAAAAAAAAAAAAACCCACTCTACATAAACACGGGCAACCTCTTTTCCCAAAATGACAAGCTACAGTTTTACCCAGTCTGGTTCTCTGGAATAGAACCTCGTAAATGGAGCTCTTTTGGTCATATGTGGTCCATTGAGGCTAAATGGTAAATTTAACCACTGTTATGCACTCAGTAAACTGTAATGGAGAGAGACAGGGTAATTGCAGTTAAAAACTCTCATTTGGAAAAGAAAAGAACAGGAAACAACTCTCAATGGTCATCTGTCCATACATAGTACATGTCATATTCTGCCAGAAACTACATGGACGACCTGCTCCAGCAGCAAGTATATATCTTCCCCAGTTCTTCCCTCTGGAAGGCTCCCCTTCACCCTCTGTGGCTCCTGCTTGTCTCTTCCGTGAATTGTCCTTCATGGACCATATGACACGTACATCATGAAGGATGCCTCTTCTGGGGGCTGCACTGTTTTAGCAGCTCTCTTCCTGTGATGTGAGTTTGGGGGCCTGGAGATAACTCTCACAGACCACTGTAGGCCAGCTTTGAGGTTTCTTTGGCAAAATGATACCCTTAAAAAGTTAATAGTCCAAAAACTATAAGACAGTGATGAAAGAAATTGAAGATGACATAAACAGATGGAAAGATATACTGTGTTCTTGGATTAGAAGACTCAATATTGTTAAAATGACTGTACTACCCAAGGCAATCTATAGAGTCAATGCAATCCCTATCAAATTACCAATGGCATTTTTTACAGAACTAGAACAAAAAATTTTTAAATTTGTATGGAAACACAAAATACCCCCAATAGCCAAAGCAATCTTGAGAAAGAAGAATGGAGCTGGAGGAATCAGGCTCCCTGACTTCAGGCTATACTACAAAGCTACAGTCATCAAAACAGTATGGTCCTGGCACAAAAACAGACATATTGATCAACAGAACAGGATAGAAAGCCCAGAAATAAACCCACACACTTATGGTCAATTTATCTATGACAAAGGAGGCAAGAATATACAATGGAGACAAGACAGTCTTTTCAACAAGTGGTGCTGGGAACACTGGACAGCTACACTTAAAAGAATGAAATTAGAACATTCTCTAACACCATATACAAAAATAAACTCAAAATGGATTAAAGACCTAAATGTAAGACCAGATACCATAAAACTCCTAGAGGAAAACAGACAGAACACTCTTTGACATAAATCGCAGCAATATTTCCTAGAGTAATGGAAATAAAAACAAAAATAAAGAAATCAGACCTAATTAAACTTAAAAGCCTTTGCACAGCAAAGGAAACCATTAACAAAATGAAAAGACAACCTACAGAATGGAACAAAATATTTACAAATCATGTTACTAACAAGGGATTTTAACTTCCAAAATGTACAAATAGCTCATATAGCTCAATATCAAACAAACAAACAAACCCAACCCAATCAAAAAATGGGCAGAAGATTTAAATAGACATTTCTCCAAAGAAGACATACAGATGACCAACAGGCACATGAAAAGATGCTCAACATCGCTAATTATTACAGAAATGCAAATCAAAACTACAATGAGATATCACCTCACACCAGTCAGAATGGCCATCATCAAGTCTACAAATAATAAATGCTGGAGCGGGTGTGGAGAAAAGGGAACCCTCCTACACTGTTGGTGGGAATGTAAATTGGTGCAGCCACTATGGAGAACAGTATGAAGTTTCCTTAAAAAACCAAAAATAGAGTAAGCATATGATCCAGCAATCCCACTCCTAGGCATATATATCTGGAGAAAAACATAATTTGGAAAGATACATGCACCCTAATACTCACTGCAGCACTATTACAATAGCCAAGAATGGAAGCAACCTAAGTATCCATCAACAGATAAGTGGATAAAGAAGATGTGGTATATATACACAATGGAATATTACTCAGCCATAAAAAGAATGAAATAACGTCATTTGCAGCAACATGGATGGACCTAGAGATCAACATACTAAGTGAAGTAAACCAGGGAAAGACAAATATCATATGATATCATTACATGTGGAATCTAAAAAAATGATACAAATGAACTTACTTACAAAACAGAAAGAGACTCACAGACATAGAAAACAAACTTATGGTTACCAAAGGGAAAGGGGTGGGGGAGGGATAAATTAGGAGTTTGGGATTAACAGATACACACTACTATATATAAAATAGATAAACAACAAGGATCTACTGTATAGCACAGGGAACTATATTCAATATCTTGTAATGACCTAAAATGGAAAAGAATCTAAAAAAGAATATATATGTCTAACTGAATCACTTTTTTTGTACACCTGAAACTAACACAACATTGTAAATCAACTATATTTCAATAAAATTTTTTTAAAAAGTTAATGGGATTCCGATTTATTTGCTTTTGGCTAATGCCATGGATAGTAGCGACAGTTAGAGATATTCCCTCTTTTACTTGTGGGTGAATTAATCTGATCTTTCTTGGAAGATCTTGCTGAAGAGGTTCTCAGAGCACTCCAAATCTGAAATTTTCTTACAGTATTCTTAATGTTGAAGCCTCAGGAAGCACACAGTCTGAATCTCAAGGCTTAATAGGCAACGGGTTACATAGTAACCAGCTGTTTACTATGGACATAAAAAAGAATTACTAAATTCTCATATCAACTCTTTCCCTTTACCCAAATATCTCCCTGTAGCCTTGCAATATCCCACTTTTGGCATTAGATTCTGTATCAGTTAGAAATCTTTTTGTTGAAGCTCAAACCAACTTAAGCAGAAAAGAAATTTGAAGGAGACTGGGAATTATGGCTGGGAAACCTCAGCAGTGACCCCCTCGGAGGAGCTGCCCAGTCAGTGCCGGCCAAGGTGGAGATGGTGCTGCAGCCATTCCCTGCTTATTTGCTCTCTGCTGAAAATTCCAATCCCAGGGAAAAAACATCAGATCGGTCAAGCTTGGGTCACCTGCTCACCTCATAGCTAGGAGTAGGTAGGATCCACCAAACTACGCTTGGTGCAGAAGAGATGATTCCAATAAAGGAAACTAGGGTGATGTTAGGGAGGAGAAGTGATGCAGAGCAGTCCAAATCCAACAAGCTCCCCTTGTACCTAGCAACGTCAATCATATGGCACTGCAGCTGTTATTCCAATTCAGTCATAACAGTTGGATCAAAATGAGAACAAGTTGGACAGAGGCTTAGAGGAAATCAAATGGCAGTTAGGTGAATGTCAAGGAACATGACTGCTCCCAACCAACACTTATCCTTTGATGTCATCTTCAGGGACAAAATTCTACATTGGATCTGAGTTATTGTGGTAAGACTCAGGCTCTCAGGGGTTAAAATGTAACAAAAAAAATTTGCTTCGACTGATGTTTATTTGTTTATTTCAGATGTTTGTATCTAAGGGACAAATACAAATGTATTTAGCTGTCAGCATATAATTATGCTCTCAGAAGCTAGTGATTCACTCTCTTACTTATTCACTCATTTAACAAATCACTTAATAGATATTTACTGAGCAGTTTCTTATTCCTGGGCACTGTCTAGGAGCTAAGGAGATACAAACATGGATGATATAATCTCTGTCCTCAGAGGCTTAATATATGTGTGGTGATACAAGTAGTAGAAATACTTCAGTCTACTTGGAAGGCATGGTTCAATGTGAAGGCTCTTAAGTCAGACATGGAAAAGTGCAGCATTCGGTTTAAATTCCAGCCATGTGATCTTGGGCAAGTTACTTAAGCTCTCCAAACCTCAGTTTTCTCATCTCTATAATGGGGATAATAATAGTTCCTAGTTCAAAGGGTTGCTATTCTCTCATTGATTAATACATTCAATGCAATTCCAATCAGAATTCCAGCCAGCATTTTAAAATGGAAATTGATAAGCAGAGTGAGTCTGAAATATATATGGAATACAAAGAGCCAAGAATAGCTAAGACAATCTTGAAGAAGAACAGAGCAGGAAGGATCACACTACCATGTAACATGCCCGATTGTAAATCTACAGTAACTCAGACAGTGTGGTATTTTGGCTCAAGGATTGACAAATAGACTAATAGAATAGAATAGTCTAAAACCAGACCAACACATATAGGTCACTTAATTTATTAAGTTATGACAAAGATAATATTGCAGAGCAGTGGGGAGAGGATTTTATTTTTTAGTAACAATATTTGTTCTTTTGTTATCTTCATTCCTTCTTAAGGCTGAATAATATTCCATTGTGTGTATCACCACATTTTGTTTATCCATTCATCTGTTGATGGATACTGGGTTGTTTCCACCTTTTGGGTATTATGAATAATGCTGCTTTGAACTTCAGTGTACAAATATCTGTTCAAGTTCCAGCTTTCAATTCTTTTGAGTGTATACTCTGAAGTGGCCTTGCTGGATCATATGCTAATTTTATGTTTGATTTTTTGAGGAACTGCCATCCATTTTCCACAGTAGCTACACCATTTCACATTCCCATCAGCACTGCACAAGGTTTACAATTTCTCCATATCCTTGCCAACACTTATCTTCTAGCTTTGTTTGTATTTGTTTTTGATTATGGCCATCTTAATGGGTAGAGCCCATTTTTTTAAAATTTACTTTTTATACTGCTAAATGAGTGTCTCACTTTGGTTCATCATGGTCACTGGTCACTATTTATACTATGAAATTTAACAATTAACATTTAATGGGTGAGGACTTCCCTGGTGGCACAGTGGTTAGAATCCGCCTGCCAATGCAGGGGACACGGGTTCGATTCCTGGTCCAGGAAGATCCTACGTGCCACGGAGCAACTAAGCCCATGTGCCACAACTACTGAGCCTGAGCTCTAGAGCCCGTGAGCCACTACTACTGAGCCCGTGCACCACAACCACTGAAGCCCGCGTGCCTATAGCCCGGGCTCTGCAACAAGAGAAGCCACTGCAATGAGAAGCCCACGCACCGCAGCCAAGAGTAGCCCCTGCTCACTGCAACTAGAGAAAGCGAGCGCACAGCAACGAAGACCCAACACAGCCAAAATAAATAAATAAATAGTTACTGCTAATTAAAAAAAAAAATTAACAGGTGCATGTCATAGGCACTGAACTGAGTTCTTTAATTTATTATCTTATCTAATCCCTACAACAATTCTTTAGCAAAGTTTTAATTGATATATAACATATATAGAGGAAACTGAACAAATCATAAATGTACAGATTGGTGAATTTGTACAAAGTGAATACAGCTATGTAACCAGCACCTAGATCAAAAGCTAAAACGTTACCAGCATCCCAGGAATCCCCTCGGTGCCCTCTCCCAGTTTTATCCAGTCCCTTACTATCCACCCACCCCAACAGAAAGCAATGATAACTAATATATTTTGCCTGTTTTTGAATTTTTTATAAAGGGAATCATAGAATATAAAATCTTTGGTGTATTGCTTCTTTTACTAAGTATATGTTTAAGGGGTTCATTCATATTTCACACATAACAATAGTTCATTTATTCTCTGTTAACGTAAAACAATAAAACAGCTAGTTATTTTACCAGCAAAACAGGTTTATTCAAGAGCAGCAAAGAATTGCCATTTGGGACATGTAACTATGGCAAACCACATGCAAGTCCAATAAAGCAGAGGAAACTCTTTTATAGAGGAAAAGGGGGAAGCTGGGAGGGGTCTGTTATAAACAAAAAGTCCATTGGAGGAAACTGGGAGTTCAAAGTATAATGGCTTTTCATTGGCTGGGCTGTGACAATCTCTCACTGGCAGAGCTGTTGCCAGTCAAGGAGAAAATCTTTCCTTCTCCTGCTGGTGGTAGTAAATTAGTGTCAACTTCCTGCTGAAGATGCAAAATACACCCCTTCCTGTTGGGATCTGTATTGACGTGGAGAGGTATGTAGGTGAAGCCTCCCCTTCTGGCTTCCTGACTCCACTTTTGTGAGGTTTCCCTTTATTAATTTTCACATTTTATTGCTAAATAGTATTCCATTTTATGACTATGTCACAGTTTATTTATCCATTCTACTGTTGAGGGATATTTTGGTAGTTTCCCATTTTAGGCTATTACTAATAGTTCTGCTGTGAGCATTCTTTTGGTAAATATGTTTTGATGAACATCATCAAAAGGACATATATACACAATTCCCCTGGGTATTTACCCAGGAGTGAAATTGCTAAGTCAAAGGATATGCATGTGCTTAGCTTTAGTGGCTATTTACAAAGGGGTTGATAAGTATACATAACCACCACAGACTATGAGAGCCTGAGAAACTCCACACACTTGCCCACATTTGGTATCATTTCTCTTTTTCATTTTAGCCATTTTGGTAAGTGCTATGGTCTGAATGTTTGTGTCTCCCCAAAATTCATATGTTGAAACCTAATCCCCCAGTTTGATGGTGTTTAGAGGTGGGGCCGTTAGGAGGTGATTAGGTCATGGGGGCAGAGTGCTCATGAATGGGATTAGTGCCCTTATAAAAGAGGCCCCAGAGATATTCTTCTTCTCTTCCATCATGTGAGGTTAGAGCTGGAAAGCACAGTCTATGGACCAGAAAGTGGGTCCTCATCAGGTACCAAATCTGTGCCTACATTGTGGGACTTCCCAGCCTCCAGAACTGTGAGAAAAACACTTCTGTGGTTTATTAGCCACTCAGTCTATGGTATTTTGTTACCGCAGCCCGAACAGACTAAGACTGAACGCATAGTGGTATTGCATTATGTTTTAGTTTGCATTTCTTTGATGAATAGTGAAATTGAGCATTATTTTTGTTTATTGGCCACTTGGGTAACTTCTTTAGTGCAGTGCCTGTTCAAGCCTTTTGCCCATTTTTCTATTGAGTTGTCTTCCTTTTTTCTTATTAAATGTGAAAGTTCTTTGTACATTCTAAAGATGAGTCCTTTGTGTATTGTATATCGCAAATATCTTTTCTCACTTGCCTTTTCACTCTCTTAATGGTGTCTTTTAATGAATAGAAGTTTTAAATTTTAATCTAGTCCAGTTTATTGTTTTATTTTAATGGTTAGTACTTTTTGTGTCCTGTTTAAGAATCCTCCAAGGGACTTCCCTGGTGGTGCAGTGGTTAAGAATCCACCTGCCAAAGCAGGGGACATGGGTTAGAGCCCTGGTCCGGGAAGATCCCACATGCCGCAGAGCAACTAAGCCCGTGCGCCACAACTACTGAGCCTGCGCTCTAGAGCCCGTGAGCCACAACTACTGAGCACTCGTGCTACAGCTACTGAAGCCCGTGCACCTAGAACCCGTGCTCCACAACAAGAGAAGCCACCACAGTGAGAAGACCACGCACCGCAACAAAGAGTAGCCCCTGCTCACCGCAACTAGAGAAAGCCCACGCTCAGCAACGAAGACCCAACACAGACAAAAATAAAAATATAATTAAAAGAAAGAAAAGAATCCTCCAAGGCCATGAAGACAGTTTGTTTTATTCTAGAATATTTATCAGTTTTTCTTTTATATTTAGATTTATAAGCCACCTGAATAAGTTTTTCTGTATTGTATGAGGTAGGACTTAGAGATTCATTTTTTTCCCATATACATAGCCAACTGAAAATGAATTAGATTGCAAATGTGGCCTAGTCCAAACACTTAGCTCCTTTCTAAAATATTCCCACAGAATCCTAGTTAGAATCAACTAATTAATTAATCATTTTAAATTAATTTGATAAATCTTTTTTGCACATCTAGTATTTGCTAGTTTAGCTAGGTTTGTAAGGGAAGGCCTCTCAGAGCTGACATTTGAGGTCAGACCTGATTAATGAAATGATGCCAGCCATGAGCAGAGTTGGGGAGAAAATTCCAGGAAGAGGGAACAAGTCGTAGGTGGCTTGATATGTGCAAGGAACGACAAGAAGGCTGGTAGAGCGTATAATGCTCTACCAGAAGTATAATGCTCAAGAGGATGAGAAGCACAAGCTCACTCTTTCGAGTGTGAGATCAAAGGAAAGAAACAGACTGCAATCATCACGAGACAGTGGAGCAATGCCTAAAAGTTCTGAGGGAAAGAGTAAGGGCGCGGGCTTCCCTGGCGGCGCAGTGGTTGAGAATCCGCCTGCCAGTGCAGGGGACACGGGTTTGAGCCCTGGTATGGAAGGATTCCACATGCCGCGGAGCAACTGGGCCCTTGAGCCACAACTACTGAGCCTGCGCGTCTGGAGCCTGTGCTCCGCAACAAGAGAGGCCGCGACAGTGAGAGTCCCGCGCACCGCGATGAAGAGTGGCCCCTGCTCGCAGCAACTGGAGAAAGCCCTCGCACAGCAACGAAGACCCAACACAGCCAAAAATAAACAAATAAATAAATAAAATTTTTAAAAAAACAAAAAAAGAGTGAGGGCACAATAAAGACATTTCAAACTCACAAGAACTCAGAAATTTTACCTATAAAACAAGTTTTCTTAGGATTTGTACACAGAGGTCTACTCCAACAAGGTGAGGACAAGAAGAGGACGACAGGAGCCGACCCAGGAAGACCATGGAGGGACACCCCACCGTGAGAGCAGGGCGACTTCCCTGGAGAACACTCTGCAGACCCCAGCAGCTTTGAAAAAGGTTTGTGAGTATTTGTAGCTTCTGCCTGTGCCCCTTCCAATCTGTGATCCACAATGTTGCCCAAGTAAACTTGGTACAGTTCTAGATTCCCTCCCCACCTCAGTATAAAACCCTCCAATGGTTTCCCATAAGTTTCAGAATAAAATCCAACTTCCGGTGTGATAGGAAAGTCCCTTTGTTATCGACCCCTGCCCATCACTCACCAAGCTGGATGGCTGCTCATACCCTCTGCTCCAATCATTGACTGTTTACAGACTTCTTACAGCTACCAATATTTGCCACTTTGGAGCCTTTGTATCTGCTGCTCTCTCTCTGCAAGGAAACCCTTCTTCCCCTCCTTTCCCTGGTAGATTCGTCCTTGTTTCTCAAACCTCATTATCTTGGGGGGAACTTCCTTGACCACCTTGTGTTCCCCTCCTCCCACCACTGGTTTAAGTCCCCTCGGTTTTACCCCAGGGTTTCTCTGTGTTACTCACCTGTGGTACAAATCTGTGTCTATTTAATTTTTTGTTTATTTACTGTTCTCCTCACTATAGTCTCCTTGAGAGTAGGAGATTATTTTAATCATTGCATTTTCATCATTGTTGAAGTTTCTGTAATGGCTTCCCTGTAGTCAGCTTGCTTCTGTTAAAATTTCTGCTGCATCACTTGCTATGTTTTCTTGGGAACTCGAGTCTCAGTTTCCTCACTTGCCAAGCGATATGGCATTTTTATTTGCAGCACCTGGCACACAGAAGGTGCTCAGTAAGGTGTGTGGAATTAATCCAGGAAGATGGGCAGAGTTCCGGGGTCAGAGGAGCCTCTCAGCAGGGGAGTAAGGGTGACTCACTCCAGTCAATCTTGACTCCTCCTTTCCCCTCCCCGGAGGAGTGCTCAGCTTCCTCTCCAGGACGCTTATGCCCTGAGGGTTGTGAGGAAAATCTGAAAAATGCAGGCTCTTTTCCTGTTCACCCTTATCCATGTGTTGACCTAAGGAATTCAGGATATCTCCCATACATGTCACTGTCTGACCATTCCCATGAGGCTGTTTAAATATGGTGTTACTTTAGGACCCAAATTTCACTAGATGTGGATGTCTTAATGAGGGGCTGCTGGGAGGAAGCAAAGGGATCATGTACCCATTCTGCAGATGGAAAACCTCATGATCTTCTCCAAACTTCTCAGAGCCCATGAGCTCACATAAGTTGTCAGGAATCTACCAAGAAGAGGTCCCTGGCCCCCGGGGGTCCCCTCTCCTCCAGTTAAATGAATATTCTCTTTTTGTTCTTATGGTGGAGGCAACATCTCCATGGGACTGCTCTACTTTGAATGAGTTTCTAGAAACAAGAGAGAGTTGACCGTTCTCAATGTTTCACAAGATCTGGAGCAGAGTCAAGAATGGATTGTGAACTGGTACATGAAGGGTCATAGCAGCATTATTCACAATAGCCCCAAAGTGGAAACAACCCGAATGCCCATCAATGGATGAATGGATAAATAAAATAAAAGCAGAAAAAGGAATGAAGTACTAACACATGCTACAACATGGAGGAACCTTGAGGACACTATGCTAAGTGAAAGAAACCAACACAAAAGACCACACATTATATGACTCCCCTTATATGAAATGTCCAGAGCAGGTCAATTTGTAGAGACAGAAAGTAGATTAATGGTTGCTTAGGGCTGGGGGTGGGAAGTGGGAGCAGTGGTGAGAGACTGCTAATGGGTAGGGGGTTTCTTTCTGGGGTGATGAGAATATTCTAATAGTGATTGTGATGATGGTTATACAACTTTGTGAATATATTAAAAACCATTGAATTGTATACTTTAAATATGTGAATTGTATCTCAATAAAGCTGTTCAAAGGAAACAGATCTAGGGAAGTGTTGGGGGGGGTGATGGGAAAAAAAGGATGGCTTATGTCACCTATATACTCTCCCATGTATCTACTCCTGCAAGCAATCATCTTGCAAGGGAAGAAACTAGATCCTAAGAGTGGGTTTGAGACAGATTTCTGACCATCAGCTCTTCCTCTCCCCCTCAGCAGAGAACAGTCAGATATCAGAGTGGGCTGTAGCTGGGTAGCCTTTAAGGTTCACTTTTGCAAACTCTAACTTCTCCATTTCCTTCCTTCTTTCTTCTTTGCAGGGACCCAATTGCTGTGCAGGGAGACCGGGTGGACCACAGCTTGGATTACACAACTGGGACAACCAGTCTGTCTGGAAAGTGCATTGAGTGCAACAGTGATTCAGGGGACTTCAAGTGCATGTGTATTCAAGGTTGCCCTTCAGCTTTTCTCTATGCAGGATGCTATAAAGATGGTCCCTGCCTGTAGAAAGCTTGTGGTCAAGCAGGGAGATTGGCCAATTTGTGTCAAGAAAGAACTCAGAATGCAGGTAAAGTGCCTGCTTTCTTCTCGATGAGGCATCAAACTTGAGGCTGGCCAAGGGAGGTCTGCTATGGGCACTAAACTTTTCATGTTTGCCGCCAAATTGTTCAACGTGTAAAACTTGCTTTTCTTACAAATGACAAACACCATTCTCTGTCAAATTGAACACTGAGATTGTGTGCCTCAAAGTAATGTAGGTCCAACTTAATTTAAAAGCTAGGAGGCATAGGGTAAGGCTGCATTCAAGCCAAAGAAAGCAACGGACTTTGCTGGAGTATTCCAGAAGTTTGCCTTGATTACATGAGAGGTGTGACAGGGCAGGAACAGCTGGATGCATACAATGACATGGGGCAAATCAGGGAGCTGAGGGTTAACCATTAGGGCTTTGGACCCTGAAGAGAGTGTCACACTATAGGTGTTGAGATTGTGTTGTAATAATTGCTGGCTTGTTTCATGTTGCTTTGAATCTCTTGATCCCTTCAGGTATGCCACCAAAAATTCTAGTATCTGACAAAGCTGAGAGCCACAAATTATCTACTTACTCCCTGAAGTCCCTTCTGATTAAGATGGCCAGGTAAAATACAGGCAATCCAGTTAAATTTCAATTTCAGAGAAACAATGAATAATTTTTTAGTGTAAGTGTGTCCCATGCAATATTTGTTTACCTGAAATTCAAGTTTAACTGGGAGTCTTCTATTTTTATTTGCTAAATCTGGCAACCTTACCTCTGATTCCCTTCTGGTCACTGCAAAAATGATAAATGCAGCCCTGCTTCCAGGCTAATATTTTGTAATGTGCACCATCTAGTGGTTACATGAACAAAGAGGAAACCAAGAACCGTCCCCAAGAAACAACTTGAAAGCAGCAATCCAGAAAGCTGAAAAGAAACAACTAGGCTTTAATTTTAAAAATTCTTAAAAAAATTTTTTTGACTTACTTCTTTGGATGTGGTGTCTGTGATCAGGTCAACAGCTTAGAGTAACCAGTGAATATCTGAAATCCCTGGTAGATCAGCCAGTGTTTAAACAGCAACCCTCACTGGGCTGAGGCCTTGGGCTCCTCCATTAACACCTAAAGGCAAATACACAGCCTTGTCCTTGATCTGTTGTGGTTCCCAGCGTTCCTGGTGATGCTTCACAATAAGCGTGTGGCATCCAGCCATATCCATCAAGTACAATAAATGTCAGGCTGGTGCAATTTTATTAAACCCAACCAGGCCTGTACGGAGACTTGAGGAAGCAAGTATTTCCTGTTTACTATTTTACCAAGAGGGTATAGGGTAGGTGCCAAAGGGAATTGGCCCCATCCAATGGGCCTCTGGCTGCACATTGCAATCACCTGGGGTGTTTTTAAAAGCACCAATGCCTGTCCTTTCCCCCTTCCTCCTCTTTCTCTCCCTCCCCCTCCCTCCCCCTCCCTCCCCCTCCCTCCCCCTCCCCTTTCTCCTTCTCTTTTTCTCCTGTTTAAATCATGTGAGTTTATACAACCACATGGTATTACTTTAAAGGAGTGCAATAGGCAATGCTGAAGACAATAAGAGATGGTCACTGAAATCAGATTTCACCTTAAAACTTGAGATATTTTATGGACGAAACCTCTCATCCTCAGCATATCCACTGAGGCTGTGTTTGTGTTTTTGTTTTACAGGCAAGGCTAAAAGAGGAGGAGCAGAGGAGCTTCCCTGTCTCCAATTCAGTGTCTGTGGTTCTGTAATTTCATCATAAATACTCACTATGAAACGGTATAGAAACTCCATTGGCAGTTTAGCCCAGGAGAAAATTCCAGAGCTCAGTCTGTTCTTTGAATAGGTTTTAGAATAAACTGGAAGGTGAGAGGGAGTTTGGGGATGGAAATTTTTCAAATACCCTCCACATTGACAAGGTGTCTCTATATAACATAATTGTATAAACAATGAAAAATAATACCTGCAATTTGTTGAGGGACTTTTATTGACCAGGATGCTTTGCACACACTATCCTTTTTAACTCTCAGAGCAACCCAAGGTGGCTGGGGACTATATCGCCATATTACACACGAGCAAACTGAGCTCCGGATTTGTACTAGGTTGGCCAAAAAGTTCACTCGGGTTTTTCCTAAGAGGACACAGCTGGTGAGCGGCACGGCTGTTTTTCACACCCAGCTTTGTCTGACTGTAAATCCTGTGCTCCTCCGGCTCTGATATTCTGCCAAGACTACAGTGCATAGTTCTGCAGATTTCCTTCCCCGCTGGTCGGGCTTGTGACGGAGAGCGGTCTGCCAAGTCACTCACATGTCAATGACACTCCACTGCCAGGCTCAGCCGCCCAGTATTAAGGCACTTGAAACCAGACTTTCAAAGATATTCACTTCCTTCTGGCTGGCTCAAGAAAGTCAAAAGGCAGTTTTCATTTTTTGTGGCACTTACCTTTGGGTAGCTGAGTCACGTTGGGGGTCTTATGGGGGCTTTGGTGATGATATTAAAGGCTATCTCTAAGGATCTATGAAGCCCTCCTTGGAAGGAGGAACAGGAAAACAACCATTTGTGAAAGGTAGAGTGGAGATATACCGACCCAGAAACCATGTTTCAGAATCAATCCATTCCTCGTGTTTCAAGGCCCCCCATGCTGAAATGTCACCTCCTCTGGGAAGCCTTTGGGGACCTGCCTCTGCCCCAGGCTCATGAACTGCTCCCTCTACTGCCATTGGCACTGGCCTCTGTTCTCCTTCTCAGAAGCAGAGTGTGTGCATATACACCTCTTTCTCTAAACTGTGAGCTCCTTGAGCAGAGCAGAGCTGGTCTAGACCGGATCAGGCTTCTGCAAGTCTGTGGTATCCAGAGGAAGGGGTCCCAGGGAGAAGGAGTAGGCAGTGGGCTGGAAGGAGGCGCCTTTGTCAGACTTCGCTTGGTGAGTCAGGGTCACATGGATTAGTCACAGGGGAGGGCTTTGAAAATCTTTATGGTGTCCTGGGACGGTCAACCTTGTCCACGTCACAGCCTGTGGATTTTCTGAGCACCTTTAGCGTCTCCTCTGTGACCTTGTAACCGTTGTAGGACTTCACACACTCAATCTTTCATTCAGTAAGTACTTCTTGAGAGCCTGTTAGGGGCCAGGCACTGTGCTGGGTGCTGGGATCAGTAGTAAACAAAACTATCACAGCTCCTGTCCCGTGCAGCTTATAGACAAGGGGAAACGCTTACATTTGCCTGGACCGAAACAGTCTCCCCCAGCACACCGGGAGCTCCTTGAAGGAAGAGACTAAGTTGTATTGACTTTTTAACATTTTCATTTTATGTTTTAGTTTATTATGTAATTCACACCATAAAATTCACCCTTTTAAAGGGGACAGTTCAGTGGTTTTAGTATATTCACAAGGTTGTGCAGCCATCGCCACCATCTAATCGCAGATCATTTTCATCAGTCCCGCGATAAACTCCTTGCCCATTAGCAGTCATTTGCCACCTCCCCTGCCCCCAATCCCTGGAAACCACTAATCTACTTTCTGTCCTGTGGTTTTGCCTTTTCTAGACATTTCACATAAATGGGATCATGCAGTAATGTGGCCTTCTGTGTCTGGCTTTTTTCACTCAGTGTGATATTTCCAAGGTGTATCCACAGTGTAGCAATGATCAGGGCTCCATTCGTTTTTATGGCCAATAATACTCCACTCTGAATGTACCACCTTCTGTTTGTGCAGTCATTGGTGGCTGGATGGTTACAGTTACTTTTGTAGTTTGTACCTTGATGTCTTCCTCCTCTGTGTCACCTTGTCTTCTTGCTCTGTCTCTCCTCTGTCCATCCCTCCCTCCCTGTTCCTGCTTTCCTCTCTCAGATGCTTGTTATTCCACACCTACCACGTTATGGGCACTGTGATTAAACATCTCATAAATGTTCCAGTCTGAGGTAAATCAAAAGGCACTATTTAAAAATTTTTAAATAAATGCCTTATTTTAAAAGTTTTAGATGTATAGAAAAGTTGCTGAGATAGTAGAGAATTCCCATACGTCCATCCCCCAGTTTCCCCCATTGTTAACATCTTACCTACTGTGGTACATTTGTTCCAACTAAGGAGCCAGCACTGTTACCTTCCTATTAACTCAACTCTACACTTTATTCAGATTTCACTACTTTTTCCCTAACGTCCTTTTCCTGTCCCAGGATCCCATCCAGGACACTTCATTGCATTCAATTATCGTTGTCTCCTTAGGCCCCTCCGACCTGTGATGGTGTCTCAGGCTTCCCCTGTTTCTGATGACCTTGACGGTTTGGAGGACTGGTCAGGTTCTTGATAGAATGGCCCTAAGTTGGGGTTTGTCTGATGTTTTTCTCATGGTTAGACGGGGATTATGGGTTTTCTGGGGATGACCACTGAGGTGAATAAAGCCATCATTTTTAAATTGCTGAAAAGCCCTGGAACTAAGAAGTGAGACCAGATTTTTCAGGATTATTCAGAAAAACCAGGGAAACTTTACTTTGGAGACCTTCAAATGGTACAAGTGCTGTATGGAAGGATTCCCTGGTCTTTTCTCCAAAGAGAGTGGTATGCTGCCTATCCTCACGGTGGTGAAGAAATGAGCCTTCATCTGACAAACACACACAGCTTGACATGTGTTCTTTCTCTCCTGTTGGCTCTAAAGTGGGACCTTTGGTGAGTCAAGCCCTCTCTCTTGGTGTCTGTAGGATTAGCAAGTTGCGACTGATGATCTCCAGGGCCTCTTCCCACTGTGACGGTTTATACTCTAAGAGATGACCCGTAAGTTCCCTGAACATCCGTCAAATCCCTAAGTTTGGCTCCCCATTCTTCCATATCAGTCCCAGCCTGTTGTATTCGGGTGGCATTTGTCTCCAGAGGATATACCCACCCCAACCCCATTTTAAAAACCTTCCTTGCAGACAAACATACTGGACAAACCAACCCCAGCCCTTTGCTGTGCGGATCTCCACTTTGAGGGGCTGGGGGAGCGTTCCAGAGCAGCAGTGCCCAGAGTGGGACCCTGGCCTCCCGGTTCCCCTGCTGACACAGCACAAGGCCCAGAGTGAGGAGGGTCACAGGCAGAGCTACACACCGCACGACGCTGGACACTCTTCACCCCAAGGGGCTGTTTTGGTTCAGCAGCTCCTGTGGCTCGAGTAAGTTAATCACTGATGCCGAGAGATTAATTTGTAACTGGACAGCAGACAAGATAGTTCAGGCTCCGGTGGGGCGGCACTGAACTGTGGCATGGGCATTTCTCAGAAGACGCCTGCTCCACAGCTTGGCGCGGACGCTGAGAACTTCAGATCCACACCGGTTCCTACGGGCCACCTCCCTTTCCCTCCAAAGTGGGGGGAAATGTGCCCAGGACTCTCCCTTCCTCTCTGCAGCATATTCGCGGGTCTTAGAAAACCTGTCCAGGCAACAGCCAGCCTCAGTAGAAAAGTCCAGTTTAAAAAGTCCACTTAAGGGGGAGCACGTGCCTGCCAGCCCAGCCGAGGCCCGTGGACCAAACCGTGCAGGAGGGGAGAAGAGGACGGAACGAGTGAGGAGAGAGGAGGCAGTGGAAAGATGTGGAAGGATGGATGGGAGCCCAGGGTGGGGGCGAGAGATGGTTCCTACAGCCTGAAGCCCCCGGCTCGTGGACTGCGGCCACTCCAGGAAAGGCAGGTCATTGAGGGTCTGCCCTCCCATCCCATGTGCATCCCCTCCATCATTTCCAGTCTTAGCCCACCACCCCCATTCTGGGTCCAGGAGAGACAGGTGAATCATGATGTGCAGGTCCCCCTGCGGCCTGACCCTCATGCTCCAGTCATCACTTCTTTATCAAGTAAGATGACCCTTTGTTGCCATACTGGACACCCATGGCCATAGCTGTAGGCTGCAGATGCCGCCATTTTGTCAGCTTCAGCAATCTCTTATTTCTAGCCAGGACAACTTGGAGTTCTTAAGTCAAGCCTATTTATCAAGGAAGGCCCTGGCAATACCTCCTTCATGGCACTGAGCTCAGAAGGCTATTCTATAAGGCCACAGTCTCCATAGAGAAAGAAGATAAGAAAAGAAGGTAAATGGAACCAAAAATAGGAATGGGGCCTGCATTAAAAGAGGGTGCAGGGCTTCCCTGGTGGTGCAGTGGTTGAGAGTCTTCCAGCATTTGAGAATGCTGGAAATGGGAGTCTTTCCCAGGACTTCTTTCCCAGCAGGCCAGGACCCTGTTCGTGCCCCGGTCCGGGAAGATCCCACATGCCGCGGAGCAGCTGGGCCCGTGAGCCATGGCCGCTGAGCCTGCGCGTCCGGAGCCTGTGCTGCGCAACGGGAGAGGCCACAGCAGTGAGAGGCCACAGCAGTGAGAGGCCCGCGTACCGCAAAAAAAAAAAAAAAAGGTGCAGAAGAACTTCTCTGTGGGTTGCTGAAATGTGGGCTCCCCACCCAGAAGTTTCTGGGAGCCCAGTTAAGTAGTGGGTGATTTGTGCTTGGTTTTCTACCAGCAGCCAAACTCTTGTCATTTTGGTTCAATCCCACTGCCCTTACCCATGAGCGTGCCTCACGCGGTCTCCGGTCTCTGTTTTTGTTCATGCTGTTCCTTTGACCCAGAAGCCTTTCTCTCCTTTCTCCATGTCACTCACTTTGATCAAGACCTGGCTGAGGTGTCATTTCCACCAGAAAACCTTCCGTGAGCCTTCAGGTGGGCCCTCGGCTCCTGCGCTTTGGTATCTTCGGTTCCTTACACCTATTGGCAACAACACCTGTGGATTCTCAACCCTAACAGGCAGCTTGGCATCACCTGGGGCACCTTGTTAAACATACAAATCCTAGATGCCCAAGTCTCTTGGGGTGAACTTGTAAAGCTGTATTTTTATTGGTCTTCATGTGTGTTTTGGATGCCAGGCCAGGGTTGGGTGTATCTTCTCTAGTCTCTGTCCCCTAGGCCTGGGCACAGGGCTTAGGTCATGGAGACTGCATGTCTCTGAGCCCAAACAGGAAGGGCTGCAAAAGTGCAAGACCCCTGCCCTTTCATTCACACAATTTCCATCCTTTTTCTGTTCCTGCTTTGTGCCCCGGACGCTGCGCTGGCGATCCAAGAGCAAAGCCCAACACAGTCTGCCTCGTACAGCTGACGGTCTGGCCGGGGAGACAGAGGTGAATCAAACTACTTACACACATCTTATTGCAAAGTGCCACATGAACCTTATAGAGGAAAAACAAAGCTGTTCTGAGAACTTACACCAGGGACTCTGGCATCAGCTGGGAGGTCAGGGAAGCCTGGGCTGAGCCCTAAATGAGGGTTAGTGGAGGACAGGGGTAGTGGGGAGCAGTCTCACTGGGTTCTTTCAAGTGCTCTTTTGGAAGCCGACTGCGAGGCATTGGGGGTCCATGCCCCTCCAGACACTAAGATGGTCTCCAGAAGGAGCTTCTCCTCACACCCACCCCAGGACCCCACCTTCACTTCTGCTTTTCTGCAGTCTCCTCTTGCCATGAGCCTCTGGAAGATGATGTATTCTAAGCAGAGGAAAGGCCTATTTCTCCAGGCTGGAGGCTGTCTGCTAGCATCAACGCTGCCATTGCTGAATTCCCAAGAGGTGCGCCTCCCTTTGACCTGACGTAATCTCGTACTGGGCACGTGGCTTGGCTAGTGGAGGGCAGGCTCTGCTCCAACGTCCCTCCCCTCTCAACAGTGGAGCACCTTGTGCAGTGAACAATGTGGACAACCTTCTGTGGTGGCCTTGCTGCCGTCTCGAGCAGGACGTTCTGACTTCTTGGTCCTCCCTCGTAGCTGGAAGATTCCTTTATCCCAGAAGGAGATAATTACATCTTCTGTGGCCATAACTCTGTTTGGACATTTAGACAAAAATTTATATGTATTTTCTGGAGGACTGGGTGTTTCTTTTACCTAAATTGAAAAGAGGCTTCTTTTAAATAGGATCCAAGAGAGTTCTTTCATATGGTAATTCACATACACTTTGGCTGATAAGCCCTAGACTTGGCAGAAGGTTCAAAGCAGAAATTGTGTTCACATGAGGCACATGGATGCTTTTTGATCTGATTTGCTTTTAGCCGCTGACGTTGGGATAATTTTGGCCTCAAAAACCTGGTAAAATGAGATCCTTTTTAAACAAAGTCTGAACCACCTAGAGTGAGTGGAGGAGTCCTTATACATTGGGAGCTGGGAAAAGAAGCATCTTCTGGTGGAAGATAACCCTCATCACATGAAGGCCATGCTGGAGTGGCCCTGGAGGGGCACCTCATCCAGATCCTTCCTTTTACCAGTGGGGAAACTGAGGCTCGGAGAGAGAATGTGGACTGGCTTAGGTCACACAGTGCGTCGCAGAGCCAGGCTGACCCCTGACAGGCACTTCTTTCTGCACCTGAACCTTGTTGATGGCCAGCAGTGACCAGTGTGAGGATGGAAGGAGCTATGTGGGTGACCGTGTGTATGGGAAAGTGAGAAGGGGACATGTGGGCTGGAAGACAGGGTGTCTCACCAAGTCCAGTGCGGTCCCTCCTCTTTCAGATATGGGAAGCTGCTTTTCCTATGTAAGAAGGGTTAGGGCTAAGCATCACCTACAGGAGACAGCGCTAGGAATACAGTGGGAACTGGGAAGGAAAAGAGAAAGAGGGAAGTTCATCTTACAGACACCAGAGAATATACAAGTGAACCACGTGCCATGCCGCTGTTTCACAAATGACCGTAATACTGGTTTGCGTTGGGGGAGTGTTGGGTGTCAAAGTGACATCCTACCTCGGGTACCATATCTTACCATGTCTGACATGTGTGAAAACACTTTCAGTTGTAAAGATAAGTTGAACTTACTGAGCACCCACTAGCTGAGCAACCTAGTGGGTGCTCAGTAAATGGTAGCATCTCTCAGTAGAGATCCTGCTAAGGAAAGGGACAGAGGAAGGGAACATGTTTTCTCCTTCAATTCCCTTAACGATGCCTTCAGGAGGTATGATTCTCCCCACCTAACAGATGAGGAAACAGAAAGGATAAGTTTCCTGCCCAAGTCACACAGCTCAAGAGCAGTGAAACTCGGCTCCCCTGGCTGTGAGCTATTTCCACCAGCGTAACTCCCATCAGCTTCAGCTGACAATTCCTCCCCTTGCCCCCAGGCCCTGCCACCTCTCCCTGGTGGACATGTAGCAGATATGGTCCCTAAATTCGAGTGCATTCGAGTAGAGGTGTGGTGCCTTGTGCATAAGCTTTGATTTGGGGGGGACGTGTGTTGGTGGCTCAAGCATTTGAGAATGCTGGAAATGGGAGTCTTTCCCAAAAATGCAAGATCAGTGGACATTGTGGGACATACCTGGGTTTGGTTTTTATTCCAAGACCAGCTTGTTTTCCATAGGCCCAAGCTCCATCAGCAGGCCAGGACCCTGTTCTGATTCAGACTTAGAAAGTCAGCACACACATCCGCAGTTGAGGTTGCTCCTGCTTGCGCCTGAGAAATCCTGGG
The DNA here is from genome assembly GCF_949774975.1 of Lagenorhynchus albirostris. Classification (NCBI taxonomy): domain Eukaryota; kingdom Metazoa; phylum Chordata; class Mammalia; order Artiodactyla; family Delphinidae; genus Lagenorhynchus; species Lagenorhynchus albirostris. The sequence continues at coordinate 34,339,459 of NC_083114.1, forward strand.
ATCCCCTTTCCTTCTCTTGTCTCCTGGTTCCTCTGCTTCTGGTGATGAGGCAGGGACAGCTTGGAACAAAGACCTTCATCATTTCTGTTGTGAAACTGTCCTAAGATTAGGCAACTGTGAATTTTTCATCAATATTCATTTCGCTAGTGGATTTCAACAAGATTAACTCTAAAAAATAAAAATTAACATTTCCATTCCCCGTGAAGGGTACTGGTGAATATGGAAAGAAAAATTCTTTTTTAAAAAATTAATTTATTTATTTGGCTGTGTCAGATCTTAGTTGTAGCACATGGGATCTTCGTTGCGGCATGTGGGATCCTTCGCTGTGGTGTGCAGGCTTAGTTGCCCTGTGGCACGTGGGATCTTAGTTCCCCAACCAGGGATCGAACCCATGTCCCCTGCGTTGGAAGGCAGATTCTTAACCACTGGACCACCAGGGAAGTCCCGGAAAGAAAAATTCTAAAGGTGAAATTGTCTAACTCTGAAGGGCACATGCAGGAGTCCTGACCAGGCTGGGAATGAGGAGACCTACATTTTGGTCCTGACTCCCTCCTGCTGCCTGTGTGTCTTGGGCAAGTTGCTTAACCTCTCTGGGCCTCCATGCTTGTTAAGGACTCTTTCAGTGCAAATATTTTATGGTTATAAACAGGGAGAGAATCATCTCAATAACGTAGTTCCTTTGTAGTACTGACTTTTACACATTCACCATGGAGGATGATACCTGATGTTTAGAATTTTCTCTTGGTTGGAACAGGGACTTGAGTTCTTTCCAACTGTGGCCCTAAGTCTGTGGGTTTGGTAGGCCCATCAGGCTGTAGAGTCACATGCATTTTATATTGTAAAAATATTTCTCGTTTGCTCAAAATAAAATCCTGGAGGTGAAATGGTGTTTCCAAATTCCACTGAATTGTAGCCTCAGAACTAGAGCTGGACCATGTGGTCCAAACTCCTCAGTTTATAAGTGTGAAGGCCCAGAGTCAAGGAGGAAGTACCCCAGGATTCCTGGAGACTTTAAACAGAACTGGAGCTAGAACCTGGGTACCATCACACCCAATCTAGTGCTTTGCTTGTGTCCTCTCTGTATGCATAAAATTGAATAAAAACCAGTTGGAAGAGTAAAGGATTATAAATATCAGACCATAATCTTTTTTTTTTTTTTTTTTTTGTGGTACGTGGGCCTCTCACTGTTGTGGCCTCTCCCGTTGCGGAGCACAGGCTCCAGACGCGCAGGCTCAGCGGCCATGGCTCACGGGCCCAGCCGCTCCGCGGCATGTGGGATCTTCCCGGACCGGGGCACGAATCCGTGTCCCCTGCATCGGCAGGCGGACTCTCAACCACTGGGCCACCAGGGAAGCCCCAGACCATAATCTTAAGAACAACTTTAATCCATGTAAATACAGGCACAGAGATTTTTATTTATATTTTCATTTTAACATGCATCAAAACCCTGAAGTCTTCAAACACCACTATGGACATTCTATTTGCATTTCCTGAAGCCACCCCAGTGAGCAGCTCTGAAATAAATTAAAAAGAGTGGTCAAGCCTGAATGCACACCGAGGTTTCCATGTGCTCAGCTCAGCAGATTCAGGTATGACCCCTACAGAGCTTGGACTCTGAACTGGCACTAACATTCTCTACGCTCAATGACCATTTCACACAATGAATTCATCTGTGTAATTGTGCTTAGCTGTCCCAAGATTAACTCCATGTTTGCATGAAGATCAAAATGCTTACTTTAAAAAGTTTGGTTTTCTTCCATTTCTGTCTTATCTGAGGAGGTATGCATGCTTGGAATTTCTTGGGCTTTTCTTTTTCAGATCTATTCTAGGGATTGAGAATGTGAGGGCAAGTGTATGTGTGTGTGGTGGTGGGGTGACTTACCTTTTATTGTTCTGTTTTTGAAACAACAATCAGCAATCATTCTTCACTGTTTTGATGTCCTCTTGTCAAAGGCAACCCAGAACATTGGGATCTTAAAGTGGGTAACGGCATTCTTGATTGCCCCCATGCCTAGATCCTACATTAGTTAGGATTCTAGAATTCTGCTTTATTAAAATTTTTATCCTGGGTTACAATTTACGTAAAGAGAACACATCAGAAGTATGCATCTTGGTACACTTTTATATATGCATATACTTCTGCTTTGTTTATACCTTCAGTTATTGTTTGGTACCAACTGTAGTGAAATATCCATTGAGTTTTTCCAAAGACTGCTGCATCCACCTGGGGAGGAGGCTGACATTTGGAGCTGCTGGAAGGTGGTGGTGTGACTGGAATCGAGAGGACTTGCTTTCCACTGTTTCACCTCACTTGCACTCCAGCCACAAGTTCTGGGAGGAATATTGGAAGGCACACTGCACTTTCTCTCGCAATGGGGATCAGCAGGGAAGAGGGAGACGTTTGAATGGGGTGGGGTGTTTCCACTTAATCATTACCACCGCTGACATCAATGAAAACTAAGTAATGCAGATCATCCGCCTGGGCTCCTATGATGAGTGGAAAGGAGGCCAGATTCTTAGTAAGTGCTACAGTGAGGTAGGGGATGGACGGAATACAAAACTGAGTGGGGGACGCAGGGTGGCTTGCATTTCAGCTTCAGGATACAATTGATTTTTGTGGTGGAAGGGTCCAAATTGCCCTTGCTATTTCAAAACAACGTCAGGAGAGGATCAGTTGTGTTTTCCAGCACCCCGTGGTTGCCCAGGACACGAGGCAGCCTTGAGGACAAATATGTCCCTCCCTGAAATAGGAAGCCAACTATTTACTTATACAAATAACACTATAAAAGGGCTTTAGAAGTTGAGCTGCAGCTCCTGAGCTTTGACCAGCCCCTAGATTTGTCTCAAAAGGCTCCTTCCGGAGGAAGGAAAGTCCTGAGGCTCTCAGGTCGAGCACTGGCTCAAACAACAATTTAAATCAAGCAGAGCCTCCACTGTCTCCAAGTTGCACCTGCCCAAGCAAACACTCTCAAGACAGCTTCCAAACAAAGATGACAATATTACCATCTCAACCTGAACGTGCATCACAACTCGGTTTCAAAATTCATTGTGTGAAATTAAAAAAAAAAAGTTTTTATAATAAAATTCACGTTTAAATCCTATGATTTTTCATCGTATTCACTTCTTTACATCCCCTCAATTCTTGTCCCCTTCCCTTATCACACTCCTTTGGCAATATCACAACCCTGGTTAGATCTGACTCTCTGCTCACTTAGCACCTGACCCCATGTACCTGAATGAAGTTCGAGAAAAATGCTCAGCTAGGCTGGCAGCTCACACTTTAGATTCATGACCTCAAACCTTGATGGCTCCTTAGTGCTGCCAGGCAATCATATATTGGCATATCCCACTCATCAGTATTTGTTGAATGAATGCATTAAACAAATGAATTTTATTTAGGGTCCCATGGATGCTACAGTTCTCCTTGTCCAAGTTTAAAAGAGAATTTTATTTTAAAAACTTTTTAAAAAAAGTGAGCACTGACCTTGGACGCAGAAGACTTGTATTCCAGGCCTAGCCCTGCTGCTTACTAGCTGGGCGACCCTAAGCAAGTTACCCTTCCTCTCTGGGACTCAGTCTCCTCTATGAGTGAGGCAGCTGGACCAGGACACTAGCAGATGGAGAGTCTCTCTAGATGTCGGTTGAGTGAGATGAGGTCCCTACCTTCTGCCAAAGTTCACAGATCCATGATTCTTCCTTGAGCCAAGCAAGCCCACAGCTGGGTGTCAATCAGGAGAGGGAGAAGTGAGGTCACTGACATTTAATTAGGAAGCAAGGAGAAACACTTGTAGGAGGACCCTTCTCTTCTTTATTGGTCTCTGATTTTAGTTTCTGGTCCTGCAGCTGGAAAGAGATTCCAAAGTAAGCAAACCTCTCATGATAAAAGCAAACAGTGACTTTGGTTCTGAGCAAACTTCAGATGGAGTGCAGCAGAGAGGTGACACTGGACTGGGACTCGGGGACCCGGATGTAACCCAACTCTGTCACTGGTCATCGGTCCCACCCTCCTCTTGGGCCTCAGTTTCCTCTCTGCATAATGAGTGAATTTAAGTGTCCTAAGGTTTTATCTGGCCTCCGCCATTTCCGAGCACTGGTGGCATCTTTTCGCCCTTTTAAACTTGCCTGGCCTGTTTCAGATCAGAACTGGCACAGTATCAGCAAGTTTATGGCTTTATAAGCCACGAAACATGCGTTGCAGATAAATGAGGAAGGCATTGGAGTACTGCATGGAAACACCAAAGTCTTGAACAAGGTAGGACTTTGGAATTGTAAGAGGAATGGAAAGGCGTTCATGGTAGAACGCCTGTCCTTGACCTTAAAACCAGATGGACAAATGGCCACAGACTGAGGGAGATCCACTGGTGCTAGGAATACTGTCTGGCACCTTCCCCCAGGATGTGGTATAGTGGGCAGTTTGGGTGCTACCTGGGCAAATCATTAAAAACAAATCAAAGTCTCCAGTGAGAAGATCACTTCAATTATCTTCCAATCTTTCTGATTCATGGGGTCTGTTGATGAGCTAGAACATTTTAGTAACTCTCAAAACTTTGCTAATCTGTCCCTTTCTCCCTGACAACACTCTCCCCTCTGCCCCCACTTTTTATTAAACAGAGAGAAAAAAGGGCTCAAGCTCAGAATCTTTACCAGTCTAGAATTTGGTAATTTGTTTTGCTTTATTGTATTTATTTTTATGGTTAGGTCTCATGAATAGAAAGTGGTATTATTTTTTAATTTTAGAGTAGTTAAAATTTTATCTTAAAATACATGTAGTTAAGTTTAAAAAACTGAGTTAGTTTCTATAAAATTGTTAAGGAATAATGTGTGTTCTACACAGATACTACAACATAGGGCAGGTGGTCCCTGGGGTTTGGTGGGTGGCATTCCCCAGTCCAAACTGGCATCATTCAGATAGGGGAAGTTCTTCTGGACACCACAATAGTGCTTATAATGCCATTTATATTTACTGGGTAACTCAGTTTTTGGTCTTTTTGTTTTCTTTTTAAATAAATGTGTACTTTTTCCTGATCACTTTGTGTAAAACTTGGAACTACACAAAAACATGTAGAATAAAAGGACAAAATATTTTTTAAAATATATGGAATAGAATGAAAAATCACTCGTCTCTCTACTCAGAAATAACCACTCCTAATACATTGGAAAATTTTTCTTCCTTAGTGTACCAACAGAGCTGTTATTAAAACATATGCATTAAATTTTTGTAGCCTATTTTATTTCCTTAACATTATAACATAAATGTGTCCCCACACCATTCAAAACTCTTCATAAACATTTTAAATGGTTGTAAGGTCTTTAACATAGAGAAGTCCCATAGTGGATTTAACCATTGCCCAGCTGTTTTACATCTGGGTTATTTCCAGTTCTGTCCATTAAAATGTTGTGATGGATAGCTTTATGAATCTCTATTTGCCTGCATTTTTTTTATTTCTTTGTTTAATTTTTATTAGAGTATAGTTGATTTACAATGTTGTGTTAGTTTCAGGTGTACAGCAAAGTGAATCAGTTATACATATACATATACATATATCCACTCTTTTTTTTTTTTTTTTTTTGTGCTATGTGGGCCTCTCACTGTTGTGGCCTCTCCCGTTGCGGAGCACAGGCTCCGGATGCGCAGGCTCAATGGCCATGGCTCACGGGCCCAGCCGCTCCGCGGCATGTGGCATCTTCCCGGACCGGGGCACGAATCCGTGTCCCCTGCATCGGCAGGCGGACTCTCAACCACTGCGCCACCAGGGAAGCCCTCCACTCTTTTTTAGATGCTTTTCCCATACAGCTTATTACAGAGCATCGAGTAGAGTCCTCTGTGCTATACAGTAGGTGTTGCCTGCATTTTGGATGGTTTCCTTACAATAATTCCAGAAGTGGCATTCCTAGGTGGGAAGATTTTTAAGGCTTTTGGGATACATATTGCTAAACTTTTTCCAAAAGTGTGGGGACCTGAAGGTACTCCGATCTGAACCCATGTGATGGGACACACTTGGGTTTGTGTATGTAAGGTGGGCTTGTTACTGGAAAGAGCTCACACTCCGCCACTTTGGGCCAGTTACCTAACTTCACCACCTCCTGCTGGTGCGGGTCTGACCAGTCCCTCCCTGACCAAGAGCAAATGTTCTTTACATCTAGGCTCATGAGTGTTCATATTTCAGCTCAAAAGGTACACGTCATGAACTTCACCATATGTGATTCTCCCTTCATGTAAAGGATCAACAACCATTGATTTTTTGAGAAATCTCCATACTGTTTTCCATAGCGGTGGCACCAATTTACACTCCCACCAACAGTGAATGAAGGTTCCCTTTTCTCTACATCCTTGCCAACTCTTGTTATTTGTTGTCTTTTTGATGATAGCCACTCTGAGAGGTGTGAGGTGGTATATCATTGTGGTTTTGATTTGCATTTCCCTGATGATTAGTAGTGTTGAACATCTTTTCGTGTGTTTATTGGCCTTGTATATCTTTTTTTGGAAAAATGTCTATTCAGGTCCTCTGCCCATTTTTAAATTGGGTTGTTTGTTTCTATGATGTTGAGTTGTATGAGTTCTTTGTATATTTTGGATATTAACCCTTTGTCAGATATATTGTTTGCAAATATCTTCTCCCTTTCAGGAGGTGGACTTTTCATTTTGTTGATAGCTTCCTTTGCTGTGTAAAAGCTTTTTAGTTTGATGTAATCCCACTTGTTTATTTTTGCTCTTGTTTCCCTTGCCTGAGGAGACATATCCAAAAAATATTGCCTTTATTTTCTTATAGAAGTTTTATGGTTTCAGGTCTTACATTTAAGTCGTTAATCTATTTTGAGTTTGTTTTTCTGCATGGTGTGAGAAAGTAGTCCAGTTTGATTACTTTGCAGGTAGCTGTCCAGTTTTCCCAACACCATTTATTGAAGAGGCTGTCTTTTCCCCATTGTATATTCTGGTCTCCTTTGTCATAGATTAATTACCCATATAAATGTGGGTTCATTTCTGGGCTGTCTATTTGGTTCCATTGATCTATGTACCTGCTTTTGTGCCAGTACCACACTGTTTTGATTACTGTAGCTTTGTAGCATAGTTTGAAATCAGGGAGCATGATACCTCCTGTTTTGTTCTTCTTTCTTAAGATTATTTTGGCTATTCAGGGTCTTTTTGTGGTTCCATACAAATTTTAGAATTATTTGTTCCAGTTCTGTGAAAAATGTCATTGGTATTTTGATAGGGATTGCACTGAATCTGTAGATTGCCTTGGGAAGCATCGTCATTTTAACAATATTAATCCTTCCAATCCATGAACATGGTATATCTTTCCATCTGCTGCATCATCTTCAATTTCTTTCATCAATGTCTTATAGTTTTCCAAGTATGTTTTAATTGTTTATTGCATGATTACTACATCAGTGGTGTAGACACCTGGCTGACTGCTTGGGAAAGCACACAGTTACACCTCTGCCTCACATCACACATCCCGATAAAATTCTAACATCTATGAAAGAGTGCATATAAATCAACAAACAATTGGAAAACCATGTCCCATAGAGAACTGGATAAATTATGGAATACTGATACTATGGACTATTATCAAATCATTAAAGTCATGTTTTAGAAGAGTATTTAGTGCTCATGATACATTGTTAAGTAAAGTAGCAGGCTACAAGAAAGTATACAGGTTATGATCGCAATTTTATAGACTAATTTCCCACAATATATCTGGAAGAGTGTTCGTGTGCACACACACATAACTGAAGTGTGTGAGTCCACACAGTGTATACACATAGACATGTATCATGAAACATATCAAAATGATAATAGTGATTATCTCAAGTCATTCTTACTTACATATATTTATTGTTTTGTTTTTTCCTAAAGTTCCACAATGAAGATTCATTACTTGTATAATATGGAAAATCAATAAATGTTATTTAGAAAATGAATCTATGATGGTTTTAATATTAAAATAATTTAAACACTTTGGTGAAAGAAAGTGGAAAAAAATTGGGGGAGCCTGCACCATGAAGGCTGGGAATCCGGTTGCCTGAGCAGCTCTACTTTTTCCTGATGCCTTCCATGGAATGACCAAACACGACTATAAACTTCTGGAACCTGACACCATGCATAGGCTATGTTTCTCTGACGAGGGAACCTGCTGGCCAGTCTTGGGAACCTTGCTCTTGTGTTACACAAGACAGGCTAGGGGTGGCCCAGGGCATCTCTCCATTTCCAGGGGAAAAATTAAGTTCACAGTTAGCGTTTTCTCAATTAAAATTTTTCTCCTATAAAATTTTCTTAAACATTTGATGCCTGAAGTTACTCTGATATATTAGAATCTAGTCTGAGACTATATCAGATTTAGTCCTGATTATATATGTAACTGTCTTAAGTTAATACATCAACATTTCAATATGCACTGGTTCTCCAAAGAATGAAGACTACAACAGTCTGGGTACTTGTTTTCACAAGTTCTCCAGGTGATTCTGAAACATGCCAGCTTGAGACCGCCTGTTGGTGTGTGTTCTAAAGTAGTGGGTCTGAAACTTTGCTGTAATTAGAATCATTTGTGCAGATTTTAAACCTCCCAATGGCAAAAGTACCCCCGACCACTAAACTCAGAATCGGTATTTTTTTTTTAAGTTCCCCAAGTAATGCCAACGTGCAGCCAGGTTTGAGAAACACTGCTCTAACGAGAGCAACCTGAAATCCAGGTGCTGCAGCTCCCGAGCTTGAGAATCACAGCTTTGGTAAGAGCCCTGAGTCTTAATCATTTTGTGTTCTCTGTCTCCATCTGCTGGCCATCCTGCTACATAGCTATAGTTTACAACTTGAGTTTCCAAGACATGCTGCAGCTTGTATGTACTTTTAAGAATGTTCGCCAACTTGTGAATATAACAAAGAAACAGATTCACAGATATACAGAACAAACTAGCGGTTACCAGTTGGGAGAAGGAAGCGGGGAGGGGCAAAATAGGAATAGGAGTTTAAGAGGCACAAACGACTATGTATAAAATAAGTAAGCCACAAGAATATATTGTACAGCACAAGGAATATAGCCAATATTTTATAATAACTATAAATGCAGTATAACCTTTAAAAATTGTGAATCACGATGGTGTACACCTGAAACTTATATAATATTGTACATCAACAATATCTCAATTAAAAAAAATGTTTGGGACTTCCCTGGTGGCCCAGTGGTTGGGAATCTGCCTGCCAATGCAGGGGACATGGGTTTGAGCCCTGGTCTGGGAAGGTCCCACATGCCACGGAGCAACTAAGCCTGTGCACCACAACTACTGAACCTGCGCTCTAGAGCCCGGGAGCTACAACTACTGAGCCCACATGCCACAACTACTGAAGCCCACGCACCTAGAGCCCGTGCTCCGCAACAAGAGAAGCCACTGCAATAAGAAGCCCGTGCATCGCAATGAAGAGTAGCCCCTGCTCGCCACAAACAGAGAAAGCCCACGCGCAGCAATGAAGACCCAAGGCAGCCAAAAATAAATAAAAAATAAAATTTAAAAAATGTTTGCCAAAAGAATCAGAGAACCAAAAAGATTTTAAATGTTTAATACAAATAGCTACAAAATATATTCTTGTTTATAATAGGATGGTTTAAGTGTTAGAAATGCATTAACATAATGCATCTAGGATCATTTTTGTGCTTGGCAAATAAAAAGCAGCCAATAAATGTTGATTATTACCGTTATAATTAGGCATAAGATAAACTCCCATCTTTTAAAATATATTTTAAAAATATATTTAGTGCTACTATACCTGGCACACAGTTGGCTATGTGTACCCAATGGTACAAAGATACAGTCTGTACAGTGAAAAAGAGAGATCAAGAGAGTGTGTGTGTATGTGTGTGTGTGTGAGAGAGAGATTTTTTAAATTATAGATGTTTGGGGGAGTATTCTGTACTATGCGTTCTGTCACGTGCATAGATTTATGTAACTACCACCACAATCAGGACTCCAAACAGTTCCATCATCCCTCCAAAACTCCCTCATGCTTCCCTATAGTCGAATCCTGCCCCCATCCCAATCCCTGCAAACCACTGATTTGTCTTCCATTCCTAAAGTTTTGCCTTTTCCATAATGTCATGTAAATGGAATCACAGTTTGTAACATTTTGAGAGTGGCTTCTTTCACTCAGCATAATTTTCTTCCTTCTGCTTGCTCTAGGTTTTTTTCTTATTTTCCTAGTTAAGTTTGAAATTTAGGTGATTGTTTGAAACCTTTCTTCTTCTCTAAAATAAGTACCAAATATTATAAATTTCCATCAAAGCTTTGCTTTAGCTGCATCTATACATTTTGATATGTTATATATCAAATACTATTATATTTTCATTTTGTTCAGTTTCAAGTATTTTCTAAGTTCTCATTTTCCAATATCCTTTGAGACTTGCCCCTTCGACCTCCTATGGATTACTTAGAAGTATGTTATTTAATTTCAAGTAATTAGAGATGTCCTGGTGATTGATTTCTGGCTTAATTTCATTATGGTCAGAGATCATACTTGGTATGATTTCAATTCTTAAAAATCTGTTCAGTTTCACGATCCAGAATATGGTCTATTTGTCCTATTGGTTACTGAGAAAGGAGTGAGTGTTCAAAGTCTCCAACTGTTAATTGCTGACTTGCCATTTCTCCTTTCAGTTCTATCAGTCTTTGCTTCACGTGTTTTGAAGATGTGTTGTTAGGTTCATATCCATTTAGCATTGTTAGGTCTTCTCTGTGACTTGACACTGTTATCATCATGCAATTTCCATGTTTATGCCTGGTAAATTTTCTTGCTCTGAAGTCTATTTTGTCTGACAGTATATAGCTACTCCAAATTTCTTTTGATTAGTATTTGCATGGTATATTTTTCTTTCTCCTTTTATTTTTAACCTATACTACTTATTTTAAATGGGTTTCTTATAAAATGCATATAGCTGGGTCTTGGATATTTTTACATTCGGACAATCTCGTCTTTTAATTAGTATACTTAGACCTTTTAAACTTAATGTAACTGTTGATATGTTTGGATTTAGGTCTACTGTTTTTTGTTTTCTATTTGTTCCCTATGTTTTTCATTCCTGTCTTTCGTTTCCTGTCTTCTTTTGGATTATTTGAATATTTTTTAGTATTCCACTTTACCTATTGAGCTTTTAAATATATCTTTTGTGTAATTTGTGTGTGTGTGCATGTGGTTTCTTTAGCGACTAAAAAATACTTAACTTTTCATAGGTTGTTTGGGATTAATATTTTATCATTCAAGTGAAATATAGAAATCTTACTACCGTATAAACCTCTTCACACTTCCTCTTTATGTGGTAACTTTCATGTGTATTACACCTATATTCACTGAAGACCCCGTCAGACAATGTTATAAGTCTTGTTTTAACTGATTATACATGTTATAAAAAGCTTAAGATGAGAAAAATAGTCTATTTATCCAAATATTTCCCATTTCTGTTGCTCTTCCTTCATTCTCACGGTTTTGAATTTCCCTCTGGTGTCACAGTTCTATTAACAAAATATTATCACACCAAGAAGTCAAATGAGAAAACCCAGAGAGCAAGAGAAAGCAATGGGCATCACTCTCTTGCTGTTGGGACCGCACTTCCTCTGGTCAGAGAGAAGGGTTCCCCTCCCTGAAGTTTTAGGCACCTGCCTGGCTGTGACAGCCTCTGCTGCAGTGGGATTGCCGAGGGGCTGCAGTGGGATTGCCGAGGGGCTGGAGTGGGAGATGAGAAGCAGCAATAAACAGGGATCTCCCTGACTCTCTCTGACTTACATAGGCCCTCTTGCCCCATCCTAGGACCAGAATAGACAGCTTCTCTGGGAGCTCCTTCTGCCTTCATGGTATGCAGGTCCAGGATTCTGTCTGCTTGGAGTCCAGGCCAGGAGACACCAGAGTGGGAAAAACAGTAAACTTACTGCCAGTTAGGTGGTACTCGGAGTTCCCCTTTCCTTCCCTGATCTTCCTGTTATTCTTTCCTTTCCAAGATAGCTGCTCCATGCATTGAGTCCAGGCACTACAGCTGCATGCAGTGGGAGAGACAGGGTGGGCTAGGACTGGAATGAGAATAAGAGATGGATTTTTATGTAACAAACAGGGCCGTGGATTTACAAAGGCTGAAAAATGCTCCCTTAGGGCACCCTAACTGAGGAAGAGATTCTCTTTTCCCCTGCAGTGTGGTGGCTAGAAGCCTAATCCTTGGTTTGAATTTTTACATTCATTTTTCCAGATGAACTTTAGAATCATTTTGCCATTAAAAATATTGTTTTTGATAGGACTTAAGCTAAATTTATAGTTTCAGAGAGATATGGTCTTTTTATAATAAAGGGTCCTTCTATCTAGGAACATGGTATATCTTATCATTTTTTTTTTTTTTTTTCCCTTTTTGCGGTACGCGGGCCTCTCACCGCTGTGGCCTCTCCCGCCGCGGAGCAACAGGTTCCGGACGCGCAGGCCCAGCGGCCACAGCCCACGGGCGCAGCCGCTCCACGGCACGTGGGATCCTCCCAGATCGGGGCACGAACCTGTGTCCCCTGCATCGTCAGGCGGACCCCCAACCACTGCACCACCAGGGAAGCCCTCATTTTTTTTTTTTTAATGTCGTCTTCAATGACCTCCAACAAATTTTTTTAATTTTTTCACAAAATCCTTGCATACGCTTTGGTTAGATTTATTCCTGGGTATGTTATTCTTTTTATTACTATTGTGATAGGATTTTTTTTTTTTCCGGGTTATTCTTTTTATTACTATTGTGATAGGATTTTTTTTTTTTTTTTTCCGGTACGCGGGCCTCTCACTGCCGCGGCCTCTCCCGTCGCGGAGCACAGGCTCCGGTCGCGCAGGCCCAGCGGCCACGGCCCACGGGCCCAGCCGCTCCACAGCACGTGGGATCCTCCCGGACTGGGGCACGAACCCGCGTCCCCCGCATCGGCAGGCAGACCCCCAACCACTGCGCCACCAGGGAAGCCCGATAGGATCTTTTTTAACATTAAAAAAATCTTATTGGTTATTGTTGATATATAGAGGAGCTATTGATTTTGGCATATTTACTTTGTAACCAGCTACCTTACAGAACTTTTATTCTATTATTTTCTGAGTTGATTTTCTACAAATAATGATTTGTGAATTCCATCCCTCAGACTGGTGTTCTACAAATAAAGATAATTTGGAACCTCTCTTTGAAAAAACTTGGAAAATTCTACTTTTGGTTTATTTAATCACACTATCAAATTACACAATGTTAGGTAACAGTGGTGCTGACAGGCTTGCTTGTCTTGGTTGTGACTTTTTTAGCAAAGCCATCATCAAGATAGAAATATTTTATGATGTTAACGAAGCATCTTTTTTTATTCTTTAAAATCTTTAAAAGGATTTTTGATCAGTAAAGAACATTGAGTTTTATCAAGTGCTCTTTCAGTAACCATAAAAATGACCATTTTTATGAGTTTTCTTATTTGACCTATCAATGTGATAACATTTTGTTAACAGAACTTCTAAATTTAAAAAATACCTGTGTTCCTAGAGTCAATCCTACTAGGTCATAGAATAGATTGCAGAGCAATAATTCTCAAGGAAGGGCTTTTTCCATTGACACAGCTGCTCCTGTTTAGAATTATGTCTCCAGAGAGGCTGCACTATATTAATGAGGTGAAGGCCGAATGAACCGGAGTAACTAGAACTCACTTAGCTCTTACGTTCGTGAGATTCTGCTCCTCGTCTGGATTCACATACAAATATCAAAATCAGGGAAGTTGCTGCCCTGCTATTCTATAGGAGGTTTCTGTCTACCCTCTAATCACCTTAGGGCACTGGCTCTACCATTAACTAATTCTACAAAAGAGGTTACAGTGTGCGTCTTCCTCGGGTTCTGCAAGTGGGCAGGAATTAGTGGGTTTCACAGGAAAGGTTTGAATATAAGTGATGTTTCCTAATGCTGTCAGTTCAATGAATAAAGAATCTAGACATCTGTGCCAAGCTGATTCCTCCAAATTTTTCTTTCAAATATCAAAAGAAAGTTCAGAATTTGGCATTCTGAATTAGAATTCTGTATCAGAGCCAGACTTACTGTTTCTGCATCAAATAAGTTCCGGCCCTTTATTCTCTGAGTGGCTTCCTTTCATAATGGCAGCTTTACTGAGGCCCCAGCCCAGGTGTCTGAGAGGAGCCCCTGGCCCAGGTGTACACCCACAAAGCCACAGGGAGAAGAGAATCAGCACCCCATTGGGAAGGAAGCCCACACCCTGCATTATGGAATTTCTAGAAGTGCTTACCCTTGCTTTTTCCCTGCATACGAATATTAACATCTGTTTTCAGAAACCTGGACACCTTAATGGAAGCAAAAGGTTTAGAAAGAAAAAAATTAGATTTTATTCAAGATAAGCAAAGGATAAGAGTGAATCATCAAGTAAAACCATTCAAAGTCACTTCACAGATATTTTATCAAGGAACCCACCAGTGAAAGCCCAAAGAACCAGGAATAAGTTATATATGCCACATTTTTACTTTCATGAAAACAACAAGCAAATAAACTGCTACTAAGAATATATTCCTTCAAGAGAAGGAAGTCCTAAGATTCATTGCAGGGTCAGTACAGGTTCAACTCAGTTCCATGGACTCTATAAAAAATCGTGTCCAGAATCATCTCCAAAGAAAAGCAAGTCTAAAGAATGCTCTATATGGTAGTTTTTACTGTGCTGATAGTCTCATTCTTTGGAAACTTGTACTCTACCAACAGAAAAGTGAGCCTTCGGCTCTCTGAGCACTCTGTTCCCTAGTCTTTGCCTAAACAGTATTTTCTGAACATACAACAACACAGAGGGAGAAGAGTATCTTAAGGGCAAAGAAGAAAAACTGAGGACGTATGTATGCTGTGAAATATGTATTTTAAGCTAAATAACCATAGGTAAATAATATATTGCCCAAACCCACTCTACGTATCTTGATTCTTATTTATCCCATATCAAGTATAAGTGTGGAATCTTTTATTATATATCTCTAAATTCCTGACTGAAATAATTTCCAATAAATTGTTGGTGGTCAAGAGATGTACACAAAATTTAAATGTCAATAATTTTTCAGTGAGAAATTACTTTTTATAACTGCTTGGGCATTATCAAAATACAACTTAAAAACCTTTCTTTGTAATCATCTAAATTAAACAAATAATTCTTTCTTAAAGCACAAACCCAAAAGTGGCAAAACAACCATAAATTTAGCATATGGGACCACATTCTCCTAAAGGGCATTAGGAAATTCAGACAGAAGCTGATGTTACGGCCAGGGTGAAATGGACATGGGCCCAGGCCAGAGGCCCGTGCGTGCCAGTTCACTCTTTACAGGCTTGAGGGAAGGCGCGGAGGGCTTCCAGGGTTGCCACTTGGGGAGCTCAGTGCCACCGCTATTTATTGACCTGTAAGGAACCGTCTCAGTATTTTAGCAACTGATGCAGCTGTAGCAGAACGAACTGGCTGAACAGCAGCTCTGCTCACAGCTTTCTATAAATGCAACTTGATAAAAATGGTAGATTATGGGCACACTGCTTTACATTAGTTTATTATAAAAGAAAAACAATTCCCAGAGACACAATATACAACATTCTAACTCCGAAATCCTTTTGCTATTCTAAAAATACTCTTCTGAGACTAAACACTCTTCACAACCCCCAGTCTGCTCAGCCCACAAGACAACCCAACTCCTTGGCTCCCACGTGCACAGGTCAGGGGTTCCAACAACCATGGCCATGGCCAACACAGTGAAACCACTCTCTAAAGTGGCTGAGCCCTTTGAGAAAAATTTAAATAGCTGCTAACTCAATCTAAATAAATAGTGAAAGGACTGTTTCTGCCCCTAAGATTAAATCCCACACATCTGATGCTCAAACTCAGGTCTTCCTGTCATCACTTGACACATGGAGGGTCCGGTAAAATATTCACCGATTTGTTAATCCTAAGAGTGCTACTTGTGATCCAGATGAGTCAAAATAAATGGCCAGGATATCTTCTAAATAGCCCATGATGGCCCTTTTGGCTGTGTCGCCAGCCAGTGCCTGGACACTGCTTATGTGCTCCAGGGCTGTTTTGACCATCTGGTCTCTTTCCTGCGGGTTGTGGGGTGCTCCAGTGTCATCTCTCTCTGTTCCTGATTTTAAAAATTGTAGGATATAGGACTGGACCATGTCCCCATTCAATTCAAGGGTTTCTTTGATGCAGGACAGGTCTGAGGCGCTGGCCAAGCTCAAGAGGTGAATCAGTGCCTGGCAGATTTGGGTCCGTAGGCTAGCACAGTACTTGAATTCCAAAAAGTCTGTGGTGTCTTCACTCTTCTGTAAGGCAGTGACCAATGCATTCCAGATCTGAGCGTACTGGTCAACAGATCCATAGTGCTCTCTCTTGCCCGGGACAGAAAGGGCAGCGGCAGATCTGATGCGCACTTTGAAGTTCTTGCATGATGTCACAACTGATGTCAGGGCGTTGTAGGCCTGGGAGGTCCACAGGGCTGTTCCTAGAAAGAATCCATGGTCATTAAAGCAAATAAAGGTTTAAAAATAAGTGGGGTGAGAGGGGTAGAAGGAAGCACATACACTAGTGCTCAAGTTAGTCATTTTATGTTTTCATTTAATTCTCACAATAATCCTACAAGATCGGGGTGGTGAGTGACTATGGGATCCTAGGTAAGTGGCCAAGTACCGGCTCCCAAAGCTCTCCCTTTCCCTAGATGAGCATGACATGTGCTCAGGACTTCTGCTACCCTGAATAGGAACTTTGGTGACTTAGAAAGAGGCTCCTTCTCTGGGAAGATGCTCGTCTGAGGGGGTAAGGCTTGGTGGGAGAAGCAGGGACTGAACTGCAGCCCCACCTGTCCTCTCGGCTGGGTGCTTCTGAGCAGTGCACAAAGTGCACAACTGTATGCCCAGCCCTGCTCATGCTGGCAAAAGGCCATTTCATCACACAGATTAGCATCTAGACCCTGCTCTGGACAAAGCAAGTCATGCATTTAATTGCAAAGAAAAAGAAAATACTGTCTAGGCAGTGACTGGGGGACAGAGGACTCAGATTAAGTGAAGGCTCAATTTTCTAATATTGAGAAGATGATGCCTAGATTCTTGGCTCCTCTCGCTTCCTGTTGGCCCCAGGAAATCGGCCAGCTTTATTCCTTGTCAGAGTTACCACTTACTCCATTTCGGGAGTTCTCAGTCCTCAAGGTGGGCAGCAGAGTAGAAGGCAGCTTCCCTAATGCTCCCAGCCCTTCCCAACATCTCTGATGTCTCTGAAGACAGGCAGCAGATACCCAGCTTCCATGAGCTCCAACCCCAAAGGTTACTTCAGGCTGCTTCCTCAGTGGAAAAAGCCACGAGGCTACATCTCCACTGGTTCCCGGCTGACTGGTCCGCCTGGACGCTCTTGGCAGTAAAGGGGAGAAGAGCCAGATTTCCCTAACGTGATGCAGGCTCTGCTGGTCCAGAATGGCTTCACCTCTCCAGGAACACACACTTATGTTTCAAATCTTGTCACAGAGACAAATATGTAAGGTAAATGCTGGCAGTTCAAGCGACTGGGATTAGGAGGCTGCGATCCAGACACCCAAGCAGCTGTCAGCCACTGATGATATATCAAGGTGCACACCATGTCATTACTCAGAGGCAGATCCCTACGCAGCATTCCACTTCAGTACCAAGGGCGCATATGGAATCTCCAATTTATACCCTCTTCCTCCCAGGTCTGTTTTCCCCTTTATTTTTTTCCTGATTGTTAAAATGATAGATGCTCACTGTAAAAAACTTAGAAAATGAAAGCAGATAAAATCCTACTCATCATCCCATTCAGAGGCAACCACTGTTAATAATTAGACTAATTTCTTTTCAGTCTTTTTTCTATCCATTAACTGAGATTGTACTGTAGAAACAATTTTCATATCCTGTTTTAATTTGCTTAACATCAGAAGTATTTTCCCAGATTACCAAAAACTTTTTGTAAACATAACTTTAAGTGGCAACAAAGTACCTCTCTGAATATATATACCATGATTTATCTCACCTTTCCCCTAAACTGGGGTGTTCAGTATGTTTCCATTTTTTAAAACATTATGAATAATACTGTGGCTTTACAAACAATGCACACTGGTGTGTGCTGTCCAAAGAGGCCCTCCACCAGAGAGAAGAGGGAGACATTCTTACCTAAGGGAAGAGCAGAATTTTTAAATACATTCCCCATTGCGTAACAAGCATTCCATCGGACTTTCATGGCAGCCTCAATTAGAACAGTAGAAATTAGGGCCTGGATAGCCTCCTCGATGATTTCAGCAAATCTGGGTTTTTCTATATGAGATGGTTGCAGAAAATGAAGCAAATTTCCAAGGGCCCGGACTGCATTGCTTTTTACCTAGAATCAAACGTAAAACATGCTAAAGACATGTGTCAGAATGTATAATTTCCACCTAAAAAAATCCAGGATGCCCAAGACATCTTAAAGCAAGAGAGATAATGAAAAATTCAGCCTGTAAAGGTGCAAGTTCTTAGAACTCGGCAAGGTCTTGTGTGGTTAACATCCTGAGCCATCAGAGAGGTCAGGTTCTGCAGAGCTCCTCGCCCTGATTTTTTTAATGTTAGACTGGACTTCAGAGAGGTCCATTTTCCTTGTGGTACAGAGATGGTGTGTAAGGCCCAGGGGCAACAGGACACTGGTGGTTTGCAGTAAGGCTTGGAGGAAAAGCTAGGTTTCATAATTCCAGTCAATACTTTTCTGCTAGACTAGAGTCTCAACCTTTGCAGCATACTAGAATCATCCGGGAAGCTTTCTTTTTAAAAAACCAATTCTGACTAAATTAGCCTGATACAGGGCTTCCCAGAACCACTGTACTAAATTAAGCACTTGCTATCGGTCAGGTACTATGCTAGGTGCTATTAAAAAAAGGCATCTTGTCAATGGAACAGGAGAGAAAGCCCAGAGATAAACCCACGTACATATGGTCACCTTATCTTTGATAAAGGAGGCAAGAATATACAATGGAGAAAAGACAACCTCTTCAATAAGTGGTGCTGGGAAAACTGGACAGCTACATGTAAAAGAATGAAATTAGAACACTCCCTAACACCATACACAAAAATAAACTCAAAATGGATTAAAGACCTCAATGTAAGGCCAGACACTATAAAACTCTTAGAGGAAAACACAGGCAGAACATTCTATAACATAAATCACAGCAAGATCCTTTTTGACCCACCTCCTAGAGAAATGGAAATAAAAACAAAAATAAACAAACAGGACCTTATGAAACTTAAAAGCTTTTGCACAGCAAAAGAAACCATAAACAAGACGAAAAGACAACCCTCAGAATGGAAGAGGGGCTTCCCTGGTGGCACAGTGGTTGGGAGTCCGCCTGCCGATGCAGGGGACATGGGTTCGTGCCCCGGTCCGGGAAGATCCCACATGCCGCGGAGCAGCTGCGCCCGTGAGCCATGGCCGCTGAGCCTGCGCGTCCGGAGCCTGTGCTCCGCAACGGGAGAGGTCACAACGGTGAGAGGCCCGTGTACCGCAAATGGGAGAAGATATTTGCAAACGAATCAACGGACAAAGGATTAATCTCCAAAATATACAAGCAGCTCATGCAGCTCAATATTAAAAAAACAAACAACCCAATCCAAAAATGGGCAGAAGACCTAAACAGACATTTCTCCAAAGAAGATATACAGACTGCCAACAAACACATGAAAGGATGCTCAGCATCACTAATCATTAGAGAAATGCAAATCAAAACTACAGTGAGGTATCACCTCACACCAGTCAGAATGGCCATCAGCAAAAAATCTACAAACAATAAATGTTGGAGAGGGTGTGGAGAAAAGGGAACCTTCTTGCACTGTTGGTGTGAATGTAAATTGATACAGCCACTATGGAGAACAGTATGGAGGTTCCTTAAAAAACTAAAAACAGAACTACCATATGACCCAGTAATCCCACTACTGGGCATATACCCTGAGAAAACCATAATTCAAAAAGAGTCATGTACCACAATGTTCATTGAAGCACTGTTTATAATAGCCAGGACGATGGACACCTAAGTGTCCATCGACAGACAAATGGATAAAGAAGATGTGGCAAATATATACAATGGAATATTACTCAGCCATAAAAAGAAATGAAATTGAGTTATTTGCAGTGAGGTGGATGGACCTAGAGTCTGTCATACAAAGTGAAGTAAGTCAGAAAGAGAAAAACAAATACTATATGCTAACACATATACATGGAATCTAAAAAAAAAGGTTCTGAAGAACCTAGGGGCAGGACAGGAATAAAGATGCAGATGTAGAGAATGGACTTGAGGACACGGGGAGGGGGAAGGATAAGCTGGGATGAAGTGAGACAGTGGCACGGACATATATATACTACCAAATGTAAAATAGCTAGCTAGTGGGAAGCAGCCGCATGGCACAGGGAGATCAGCTCAGTGCTTTGTGTCCACCTAGAGGGGTGGGATAGGGAGGGTGGGAGGGAGATGCAAGAGGGAGGAGAAATGGGGATAAGTGTATATGTATAGCTGATTCACTTTGTTATACAGCATAAATTAGCACACCACTGTAAAGCAATTATACTGCAATAAAGATTTTAAGGAAAAAAAAGGCATCTTGGAATCCAATGAGGTATATGTAACAACTTCCATGTTACAGAAGAAATTCACCTTCGTAGAAGTTAAATAATGCACCAAAGGTCACTTAGCTAGTAACCGGCAAGCCAGGATTTGAACCATGTCTGCCTGACCCTAAAGCTTAGGTCTACATTTTTAAAACTTAATAGTGTAACAGGGAATGTTCAAAGCCAAGCTGCTCATCTTTCTGACTTGTCTATTCTACTTAAAGATTTTTGGAAAAAAACAGCTACATGGACATATCATGGAGTAGTCTTACAAATGGCACTGACGGGCTTCCCTGCTGGCGCAGTGGTTAAGAATCCACCTGCCAATGCAGGGGACACAGGTTCGAGCCCTGGTCCGGGAAGATCCCACATGCCACGGAGCAACTAAGCCCATGTGCCACAACTATTGAGCCTGCGCTCGAGCCCGCGAGCCACAACTACTGAAGCCCGTGCGCCTAGAGCCCGTGCTCTGCAACAAGAGAAGCCACCACAATGGGAAGCCCGCACACCACAACATAGAGTAGCCCCCACTCACTGCAACTAGAGAAAGCCCGCGCGCAGCGACAAGCACCCAATGTAGCCAAAAACAAATAAGTAAAATAAATAAATAAATTTTAAAAATAAAATAAATGGCACTGATATTTTTCATGAGACAGGAAAGAAACTGTACAAGTGTGGAGTGTACACTACATACCCTGAGTACACCCTCAATCTCCTATGAACAGGGATAAATTTGGTGGGATAAAACTATAATACACTAAGTATCTAACTGAAAAATATTAGGTTTTGCTGTCAGTCTACCTTGTCTTTATCCTTGGATGCCTCTATAGCTGATCGCAGCATCTTCAAGAGCAGGAGGCCAGAGAATTCTTCCTGGAAACTTGGGTCTGGTGTTTCCCTGTCCCATCCAAAGCAGGCAAAACATGTTAAAAGGTAAAGCCCAGTTAAATATAGACACGTACAAATTATATTCACTCAGTATAACTATAAAAACAGCTCCACAAATCTGTTCAGATTATACCAAGAACTTACAGTTTATACCTTTTGACCTAGTAGGTCCACATTCTTTTGGATGTAACCAAAAAGAATATCTCAAAATGGAGAGATTTCATGCACGAAAATGTTCAATGCATATAAAAGCCTAAAATAACATGAATGTTCACTTACAGGGTAATGGTGAAATAATCATCACATAGTGCTGACTGTGTAATAATAAATACCAATTTATAAAAAGTCAGTAGAAGTCAGGAGAATGCTTATACATGTTATATGTTAGAGTTAAATGACAAAAAGCAAGATACTTGTGTATGAATAAAGCAGTCGCCTCTGGGGAGGGAAACTAGGGGATTAAGGTAGGAGAAAGGCTTTACACTGCATACCCCTTTGTACTGTTTGAATTCTTTTTTTAACCTGTGAATATATTACTTAAAAAAATACAAACACAATATTTAAAAAGTAGGGCAACCATTACTAAGGTTTTGGTTTTATAATAGGGCTCAAAGATATCCTCTTGGGACCTTAGGCTTGGAAGTCACCCAGGAGAAATGAGCTGAGTCACCTACATGTTGACAATCAGAGTGTCTGTCAGGTTGCCTAGGGACCAGGCTGCTTTGGCCCGGACATTAAGAGACTTGTCTTGAAGTGACATCAATATTGCATTTGCTGTGTCTGCAACAAATATGACATCCTGTAAGATAAACAAAACAAAACACTGTAGTCACTTTAGGAGTTCACACTGCTACCTTGAAAATTCTCAAATTTATTTGCAGATAAAGCTGTAAGCCTTTACCACAAATCTCTGTTTGGAAATCAAAATTCATTTACTCAATCTATTTACTCTTCTTCTTATATATTACGATTTGGACACTCATTAAAATCCCAGGGGAAGGTCTCCCACGATTCTGGTATGTGCCATGCACACGCAAGGAGCCTGCAGATTTTGCTCTTGTGAACATCTTATAACCCAGCCTGCGACAACTGTCTGAATTCTGAGCTTGGCTTGATTTCCACCTCAGGAAGAGATGTGGACAATGAAACACATTTCCAAAACACATCCTGTTCACTTACACACTTCTCAGAGAGATAAAGGTCACAAGTAAGAGTGAAGGAGAAATTTATTTCCTTCTTAATAAAAACTCTTAGTTTTCTAAATTATTAGTATCGTATGGTAATGTCCCATTTCATTTTTTCCAATTATCCATTGATTTAAACATTTACTGTTTTAGGGTCCTGGCCAGTGTGCAAAATCGTTAAAAACAAATGAACTACAGGCAGTAGCATATTTTAGTAGCAATTAAGGAAACCAGATTACAAAGCAATTTAATTTCCTTTACTGTCCAACTCAGGAGCTCTATATCCACCAAAGAGAGTAAGAAAATGGACTGTAAAGAGGCACAGTGGAGCTACACAGGCTCACTCTGACCTGTCTGAGACACGGAAAAAGCACGTAGACCCCAAGGGCCCGAGAGGTCGCAGCTTTCACTAATCGGTTCTTGCTGTCATTCAGCCCCAGCAGCATGGTGATGCACAGGATCTGCCTGTCACTCTGCAATGAGAAAGGTTGGCCAAGGAAAAGTGCGAATGAAACAGCCATGAGCCGATACCTTCGACAAGTGACTGTGACACACCTGTGTTGAATCCACATTCAGGAGTTGACCACAACTGAGCCCTTGAGGTTAACTTGGCAGAGAACAAAGGTTCAACTCAGATCCAGTTATCATCTGAGTACCCACTCGGGGCAGGGGGACACACAGCATCGTGATTACATTTAACCTCTACCATCGTGAGTCAGGTCACTTTATTCTCCTACTTTAGTCAAGCTGCCTTCCTTATAAAAACTAATTTACATAAATAAGAATGGAAGCAAATGCCATTAAGGATTAAAGGAAGTAGCAGTCTGAACACTATGTGTGTTGGGCACCAAGCAAGGCGTTTTCACATGCTTCATGTTATTACTCACATCATTTACATTTTATAGGGGATAAAACTAAGTTTTAGAGAAGTTAAGATAACCAAAGAGCTAGAAGGTAGAAGAGCTGAGATTCAAACCAGCTAGGATTTAAATCCAAAGAGCTAGGATTTTCTAACTTTTGGATTTGAAATCTTTCTGAAATCTGACCTCAAAGCCTCTGCTACTTTCACTTCTCTCTCCCTGCCTTCTACGCACAGGGAGTAAAAGCTCCTCTGAGGCATTAAGATTTCAGTGCTGCTCCCCACTGCCCTCACCCTATGCTCAAACAGAACATGCACCTTCTCCTCAGAGATAATGCTGAATACTGGTTCAAAATGAAAAACAGTCAAAATCAAACTCAAGCTCTCATGCTCAGAGTCACAAATTAAAGATGATAAAACACCCCTAAGGTTACCAGCAGATTGCTGAAGGCTTCTGGCAAGATGGAAGACAGGGCATCACAGGCGCTCGCCTGCAGAGTCGGATGCTCTGAATTCTGCAGGGCTCTGGGTAAAGGACCGTTCAGCATCACAGTCCAGAACATCACCACCTGGAACAGAGGCACAGTAACAACTGCAGCCCAAGAGACAACAGTGGAACCAGCTAGACACTAAGACTACCACTAGTAACCACAGTGATGAAAAGTTTTTTCCTTAACGTAGTAGCTTACTATAAATACTTTTACTAGTACTTCTTCCACAGCAATGAAAGGAACTTTAGAAAACAACTAATTCAATGCTTCCATTTCATTCATTAGGAAACTACAGTGTGGTACAGTAAGGCAGCAGTAGTGATGATGATACTGGGAGGAAGACGAAGATGAGGATAGCAGTAACAGCAGCAGCAGCTGTTTTTCAGAGAGCTTCCCATACGCCAGGCATTGTTCTAAGTGTTTTACACATATCTACTCATTTTAATCTTCAGCCCAACTAAATGAAGAATATATCCTTATCTCCATTTTCACACCAGGAAACTGAGGCAGAGAGAGATAACGTAACTTGCTAGTGGGCAGCAGAGCTGGTCGAGAATCAGATCAAATGACACCCAGCCAGGGCTCTTTCAAACCTCGAGGGCACAAGGGTCGGGGTCCCAGAGCAGCCCAGAGGCCATGTGCCTGAGTGCAAGGAGCACGGGATCCAGAGCAGGAGCTGGGGTGGAGTTAGCCCTTCAGCTTCTGCTTCCAGTCTCTGCAGCCTCAGGCAAGTCACTGAACCGTCTAAGCTTTGGTTCCTCTTCAGTAAAACAGGACAAAGAGATCTACTTGGCACAGTTTGTGTGATAATAAAATGTACGACTGTGTAAAGTCTCTAGCACAGTGCCGGATGTACAGTGGAGATTCTTAAATTTAACAACAGGCTCTGTTTTCAGCACTTTGAAGAATTTTCTCACTTCAATGCCCCTCAAGGTAGGCATCTGCAGAGTACCTTTAACAGTCTCCTTCCCATGCTTTATAAAAACCCTGGGATTTCATGCCCCATGTGCAAATCTGTCTGGGGATTTGGTGTCTCCATTTCCTGCCCCTTGGACTTAGTCCTCAGTTTTGTCATGCACTCACACACCAATTCTTTCGCCCCACAATCCTAGCTCCTGGACACCCAATCTGGGTCCTCCTGCCCCAAACCAGAAGAATGTGGACAGGTGTGGTTGCCAGCCTCCAAGATGGCCCACAGTGATTCTCACCTCCTAATGTTCAGGAGGCCATCCGCTCCCACACTGACTAAGGCTGACCTGTGTAACTAATGGGGTATTGTGGGAATGACAGTGCAGAACTTCTGAAACTAGGTTATAAAGATTCTACAGCTGTTTTGCTCACTCTCGATTCATTGCTATAAGGGAGGCCAGCTGCCTTGTCAGGAGAACACTCGAGCAGCCCTCTGGAGAGGTCCTCATGGGAAGGAACTGAGTGAGATCTGCCATCAGCCAGCACTAACGTGCAAGGTATGCGAGTGATCACGCCACCTTGGAAGGAGCTCCTCCAACCCCCGTCAAATTCGGCTGACTGCAGTCCCTGCCAGCATCCTGGCTGCAGCCTCATGAGACCTGAGCCAGAACCATCAGGTAAGCTGCCCTCAATTCCTGGTCCACAGAAACTATGTGAGAGAATAAATGTAGGATATGGTTTTAAGTTGCAAAGTGTTTAGGATAATTTATCACTCAACAGATTAGTAATACAGAAAGTATACCCCTTTTTTACATATGAAACAACACTTAAGTGCGAACAGTTAAGAGTCTTGCTCAGGGCTTCCCTGGTGGCGCAGTGGTTAAGAATCCGCCTGCCAACGCAGGAGACACGGGTTCGAGCCCTGGTCTGGGAGGATCCCACATGCCGCGAAGCAACTAAGCCCGTGCGCCACAACTACCGAACCTGCACTCTAGAGGCCGCGAGCCACAACTACTGAGCCCGCGTGCCACAACTACTGAAGCCCACGCACCTAGAGCCCGTGCTCTGCAACAAGAAGCCACTGCTATGAGAAGCCCACGCACCACAACAAAGAGTAGCCCCCACTCAGTGCAACTAGAGAAAGCCTGCGTGCAGCAACAAAGACCCAACGCAGCCAAAAATAAAAATAAATAAATTTATTTTTAAAAAAAGGAAAAAAAGAGTCTTGCTCAAAGTCACTTGGAACAACGGGAGAAGTCTGGATTAAACCCAGGTCTGTCTGATAGCAAAGCACAATGCAACTCCCTGCAAACAGTGACATTTCAGTTTTAGTGGAAGTCTAGGGAAGGGACTAGAGCTAGACATTCTTTTTTTGAAATTTATTTATTTTTGGCTGCATTGGGTCTTCGCTGCTGCGCACGGGCTTTCTCTAGTTGTGGCGAGCGGGGGCGTCTCGTGGTGGCTTCTCTTGTTGCGGAGCACGGGCTCTAGGCACGCGGGCTTCAGTAGTTGTGGTGCACGGGCTCAGTAGTAGTGGCTCACGGGCTCTAGAGCGCAGGCTCGGTAGTTGTGGCGCATGGGCTTAGTTGCTCCGCAGCATGTGGGATCTTCCCGGACCAGGGCTCGAACCTGTGTCCCCTGCATTGGCAGGTGGATTCTTAACCACTGTGCCACCAGGGAAGCCCAAGCTAGACATTCTTAATTCTATCATTCCACCTAGGGTGATGGAAATTGTGAAGAGAAAAAGAATAGGCAGGATGAGGAGGGCAGAGGGAGAAAACATCCCTAATGTTGAGTTGATTTGGTTTTTGGCACTAAGTAGAAGGTTTTTTTAATGGGCTCACATGTTCCTCCTCCAAAGAATAACTGGCACAGTGTGGGGCAACACACACAAGCTCAGACCACAGAAATGAACGGGAATAAGGGGGAGGGCCCCGGCAGGGAGGGGCTAAGGGAATTAAGACTCACTGAGCATCTACTATTTGCCAGAGTCTTCACATTTCATTCAATCTTCCAAAAGTCCAATGAGTTAAGGATTTTTACTCCTCTTTACAACAAGGAAACTATGCTCATAGTCACATATTCATTAAGTGGTTTAATCCCATGCCTTCTGATTCCAAATCTTGGGCTCTTCCCACCATTCTAGTCTGTCTCTTGGGCACACTGTGTAACCAAACTAGGTTTTGTGGGGGGAAAAAAACCCCAAAAAACTGCTTCTTCCATTACTGGCTGTATGTTACACATAATCTTACCACACACTAAACTGCAAATAAACTGAAATGCAAATAAAACCTATTCATCCTAGATTATAAACCATAATTTCTGATATTGGAAGAAACCATACTCTCTACGCCACTTTATCACTGAGCCTCAAAATAAAACTGACTGAAGCACTAAGAAAAGAGAAAACCATGAATATACATTTACTTACCAAGCTGACTGGCACTCTCTGATCAGGTGCTATGGAAGAATCTGGTTTATACTGTTGTATTAAGCCTGTACCCAGTTCTTCCAGAAGCTGCCAAGATAAAAGAAATAGATTATCAGAGATGAATATTAGAACCATGGAGGTAAAAAGCCACTTCAGTTTGGAGATTACCTCAAATCAAGGGGAAAAGTAATTTCCAACTGATTTTCTTTCTTTTCTCAGAAACTGCTATCTCAGAGGCATTCTTTCCAGAAGCAAAATCACCAAGTATATATTTTTAATTTATTATCAAATCAATTCTTTGGGTTTACATGTAGAGCTGAAAATAGAGGAATGTATTGATATCACTTGCCTACCTGAAACCTCCTAAAGAAACTCAGAATTGATGGACATGCAGCTGAGGGAAGAACATAAAAGGAAGAGAAGAAAAAAGCACACAGCTTTTTTTTTCTTCTTTAAAATTGGGGTATAGCTGCTGTACAATGTTGTGTCAGTTTCCACTGTACAATTAAGTAAATCATCTATATGTATCCATATATCTCTTCCCTCCTGGATACCCCTCCCACCCACCCCCATCCACCCATCTAGGTCACCACAGAGCACCAAGCTGTGCTCCCTGAAGCACAGGGCTTTTAATGAAAATTACCTTTGCTCCATGAAGCTGGACAGATGGATCTGCCTCCCCCAGGCACTTGCAAATCACCTCTCCAAGCTCCATCAAGTAGACCTGAGTCATTGAAAAGTAGCCCCTTGCCAGATGAGCCAACACCTGCAAAGAAAACAGGGGATTAACCCCAAGACCTGAATGCAGGACTGCAATATCCAGAAGTGTTTCAATATTTCAGAAATCACTCACACTCAACAAGGGGCTGAAATCTGATGTTAATGAAATGAAGAACAACCATAATCTTCAATTAAGTATATCATAAAATTTTATGGTGCTTTATAATTTACAAAATGTGTTTCATTTAGATTATCAATATTATCACACTTAAGCCTGGGAACAATTTATCTACTGGTAGGTATTTATTGAGTATTTCAGCTGAAGAAACTAAGACTGAAAAAGTTAAAGGTTAAAGAGGTTAAAGGACATGTTCAATATTAACCAGATAATTAGCAGACCCTAGGACCAAAAAACAAATACTTTAATCTAGGGTGTACAGAAAAAACAAATATTTTAGTATTTTTAAAATATTACAGAAAAACAAATACTTTAATCTAGGGTGGTTTTCTTCCTTTTAAGGAGCAAATACTTTGTTGTCTCTAAACAGATATAATACCAAAGAGAAGTTTATAGAAAATTAAACATTTATTTAACTTTCAGATGCAGAAATCAAAGATTAACTCTACAACTTCCTTCAGAATTATTATATAATCTATTATACTGACCTGCCATATAATACCTGAGGTGACTAAAATGGCTTGCAACAAAAGGGGATGAATGTGATGTTTTACAACCAATCCCCCCCCACCCACTCCCCCCCAAAACAAAACAACAAACAAAGCATTCACACCTAAAGTGTGAATTCACACACAACTCCCACTAACACCAATGACACACTGCTTGGTTTGACCTTATTTTCACAGACTTACTCCTCAGGAAGTAATCACCCCATGAAGAAAGAATGATTACTTCCATTTCAGAGATGAGGAAATGAAACCTCCTACCTGTAAGGCCTCCAGTCGCAAGGGGAATGGCTCATAGGTGCTTCCTCCTGTGGAGCCAGCATCACTACCTGAACAGGCATCTTCCTTGGGCAGAACAACAATGGAAATGCAAAGTCGAATGAGCCAGCAGGGCTCTGAAGACACCTTTGGTGAGCTAACTGCGGCTTCTTCCAGAAAGGGTCCTGAAGGGCCTTTTTTCCACCAATCAGGAGGACTGACGTGAGGAGTGGCTGAATTGCTATTGCTGAGTCCAGAAGAACAGGGCTGTTGTAAAAGTAGCTGGACTTCAGGTAAAGGTGCGTGAGTGGACACTATGGCCCCCAATAGTGTGAGACTGGACACACGAACATTAACATCTGTCAAAGGAATCAAAAAGAAACTATCACCACAGGAACAGTTACCATAAGGATCATAACTATCTCTGCAGGCAATTAAGAATTATGGCTTCTTTGTTTAACCTGAATCTAATTAAACCTCTAGACCTAACTTCCAGTTTATGGGACAGAAGTGTAAGTTAACACTGTAAAGAAAATACCCAACAAACTGAGAGTAGGGCTTCCCTGGTGGTGCAGTGGTCGAGAGTCCGCCTGCCGATGCAGGGGACGCGGGTTCATGCCCCGGTCCAGAAAGATCCCACATGCCACGGAGCAGCTGGGCCTGTGAGCCATGGCCGCTGAGCCTGCGCGTCCGGAGCCTGTGCTCCACAACGGGAGAGGCCACAACAGTGAGAGGCCCGTGTACTGCCAAAAAAACCCCCAGAAAACTGAGAGTATACGACATACTGTAAGACAACTGGCTTGGACCCTTCCAAAATCAGTATCATAAAAGAAAGAAAAAGGGCCACAGACTACTAGAGTCAAAAAGACTAAAGTGAGGAGGCAGGACAAGACGGCACTGTAGTAAGATGTTGGGCTCTCTCCTCCCATGGACAGGAAAATTACAACTGCATAGAGAGCAACTATCTCTGAGAATGACCGAAAGACTAGCAGAGAAGATTTTCCATAACTAGGGATAAAAGGAAAAAAAAAGCCACATTGAGACAAGTAGGAGGGGCAGAGACATGGTTTGGCAGGGACCTACACCCCCACTGCTGTGGACCACAGGCAGGAGGGATTTCACAGCCTCAGAGGTCGGCTCTGAACCCCACATTGGGCTCCCCAGCCCAGGGGACATGCATCAGGTAGATGAACCCCCATAATGTCTGGCTTTGGAAATCAGCAGGGCTTACATCCAAGAGAGAGCCAGAGGGCTGCAGAGAATTAAGAATCCACTCTAAAAGGCTGTGCACAAAAACTCAGTCACTCCAGGTCCTGGCACACAGACAGCAGTTTGAAAAGTGCCTGATCATATGGGAAGGAGATTCACTAACTAATAGATTCATTGACTAATATTAAGGCGTGTCACCAAGAGGTACTGAGGAGCTGGCGAGTGCCACTTTAAAATTTTTTTTCTTGTCTCCCTTTCTACCTAGGTGGCCAGGCACTGGCAGGCACCAGTTTTTTTTTTTGGCTGCACCACACAGCTTGCAGGATCTCAATTACCTGACCAGGGATCCAACCCAGGCCACAGCAGTGAAAGCACTGAGTCCTAACCACTGGACTGCCAGGGAATTCCCAGGCCGTCACCAGTTCTGAATCTCCCCATCTAATTTACTAGCATCACTCAACCCGCCCTGAGTTCACCTGCGGATTCCACCCAGCTAGTGCTAATCTAATGCAGTCCCCAATTACAGCCAGCTGCACTGGGAACCAACCCCACCCCCTAGCACACCTGCAGAGAGCATGGCCCAGCCACAACAAAAGGGCACATGCAACCCACACAGGAGACACTCCTGGAGCACCTAGCTCTGGTGACCAGGGGGGACCATACTACTGGGCCTCACAGGACACCTTCTATACTTAGCCACTCTATCAAGAACAGGAAATGTAGCTGATCTACCTAATACATAGAAACAAACAGAGGGTTAGGCAAAATGAGGAGACAAAGAATTATGTCCCAAATGAAAGAACAGGACTAAACCTCAGAAAAAGAATTAAATGAAATGGAGATAAGCAATCTTCCAGATAAAGCATTCAAACTAATGGTCATAAAAATGCTCTCTGAACTCAGGAGAAGAATGGAAGGACACAGTGAGAACTTCTACAGAGACAGAAAACGTAAAAAAGAACCAATCAGAGCTGAATAAAATAACAAAAGTGAGAAATAGACTAGAGGAAACCAAATGCAGATTAGATGATACAGAAGAACAGATCAGCAATCTGGAAGACAGGCTAATGAAAATCATCCAAATGGAAAAGCAAAAAGAAATAAGAAAAATGAGGATAGTTTAAGCGACCTCTATGACAACAACAAGTGTACTAACATTCACATTATAGGGGTCCCAGAAGGAGAAGAGAGAGGGACAGGGACAGAAAATCTCTTTGAAGAAATAATGGCTGAAAACTTTCCGAACCTGGCAAAGGTTCGGTTCCAAGTCCAGGAATCACAAAAAGTCCCAAACAAGATGAACCCCAAAAGACCCACACCAAGACACATTATAATTAAAGTCAAAAGTCAGAGGGCTTCCCTGGTGGCACAGTGGTTAAGAATCTGCCTGCCAATGCAAGGGACATGAGTTCAAGCCCTGGCCCAGGTAGATCCCACATGCCGCAGAGCAACTAAGCTCATGTGCCACAACTACTGAGCCTGTGCTCTAGAGCCCACAAGCCACAACTACTGAGCCCATGTGCCACAACCACTGAAGCCTGCATGCCTAGAGCCCGTGCTCCGCAACAAGAGAAGCCACCGCAATGAGAAGGCTGCGCACTGCAACGAAGAGTAGCCCCCACTCACTGCAACTAGAGAAAGCCTGCGCACAGCAGCAAAGACCCAACACAGCCAAAACTAACTAAATAAATTTATTTTTAAAAAAGAGTTAACTAGAGAATCTTAAAAGCAGCAAGAGAAAAACAACTAGTTACATATGGAGGAGCCCCAGAAGATGATCAGCTGACTTTTCAGCAAAACTTTACATACCAGAAGGGAGTGGCACAAGATATTCAAAGTACTGAAAGGAAGAAAAACCCTTACAACCAAGAATATTCCCTCTGGCAAGGCTCTCATTCAGAAATGAAGGAGAGATAAAGAGTTTCCCAGACAAGCAAAAACTAAAGTAGTTCATCACCACTAAACTGACCTAACAAGAAATGTTAAAGGGACTGCTTTAAACAGAAAACACAAAACTATAAGTAGAAATATAAAAATTATGAAAGAAAAAAAAATCTCACTATAAAGGCAAACATATAGTAAAAGTAGTGGATCAACCAACCATATAGGTACTATGAAGGTTAAAACACAAAAGTAGTAAAATCCTATATATCTACAATAATTAGTTAAGAGATACACAAAACAGAAAGATGACATCAAATACATAAAACATAGGGGTAGGGAGTAAATATGTAGTGCTTTTAGAATGTGCTCAAACATAAGTGACCATTAACTTAAAATAGACTGCTGTATACCAGGTTGTTATAAAATAACCTCATGGTAACCACAAATCATAAAACAATACTAGATTAACTCAAAAAACAAAGAGAAAGGAATACAGTAAGTCCCCTACATATGAACCTTCAAGTTGTGAACTTTCAAAGATGCAAACATGCATTCCATCAATGTCAGGCATGAGTAAAATAGCAGCTTGCCCTCCATCTCCTATAGCTGACAATCCTTCAGCTCTACCATCTGCCACCTCCACTCCCTCCTCCAGTCAGTAACTCTTCTTGCCTGTTCACTCGATGCCAGCCCCTGTAGGCTAGCCATTATACTGTACTACTGTACTTTTCAAAGTACTGTAAGATTAAAAATGTTTCATTTTTTGTGTTTGTTTTTTATGTATTAATATTATAAACCTATTACAGTACAGTACTATATAGCCAATTGTGTTAGTTGTGTACCTAGGCTAACTGTTTGACTTATGATCAAATTGGACTTACGAACGTGTTCTCAGAATGGAACTCGTTCGTATGTAGGGGACTTACTGTACAAACATAACACTCAAGAAAGTCATTAAATCACAAGAGAGCAAGAGAAGAGGAAAGGAACAGAGAAAAACAACAAAAATAACCAGAAAACATATAACAAAAAGGCAGTAAGTACATAACCATCAAAAGTTACTTTAAATGAAAATGGACTAAATGCTCCAATCAAAAGACATAAGGTGGCTGAATGGATAAAAAAGCAAGACCCATATATATGCTACCTACAAGAGACTCACTTCAGATTTAAAGACACACAGAAATTGAAAGTGAGAGGATGGAAAAAGATACTCCATGCAAATGAAAACAAAGCTGGGGTAGTAATATTTCTATCAGACAAAATAGACTTTACATGTAACCACAATGTTCACTGCAGCACTATTTACAATAGCCAGGACATGGAAGCAACCTAAGTGTCCATTGACAGATGAATGGATAAAGAAGATGTGGCACATATATACAATGGAATATTACTCAGCCATAAAAAGAAATGAAATTGAGTTATTTCTAGTGAGGTGGATGGACCTAGAGTCTGTCATACAGAGTGAAGTAAGTCAGAAAGAGCAGAACAAATACTGTATGCTAACGCATATATATGGAATCTAAAAAAAAAGAAAAGGTTCTGATGAACCTAGGGCAGGACAGGAATAAAGACACAGACGTAGAGAGGACACGGGGAGGGGGAAGGGTAAGCTGGGACGAAGTGAGAGAGGAGCACTGACATATAAACACTACCAAATGTAAAATAGATAGCTAATGAGAAGCAGCTGCATAGCACAGGGAGATCAGCTCGGTGCTTTGTGACCACCTAGAGGGGTGGGATAGGGAGGGTAGGAGAGAGACGCAAGAGGTAGGGGATATGGGAATATATGTATACATATAGCTGAGTCACTTTGTTATACAGCAGAAACTAACACAACATTGTAAAGCAATTATACTCCAATAAAGATGTTAAAAAAATAGACTTTAAATCAAAGACTGTAACAAAAGACAAAAAAGTGCATTACATAATGATAAAGAGATCTATCCAACAAGAAGATTAAACACTTGTAAATGTATGTGCACCCCACATAGGAACAGCTAAATACATAAAGCAAATATTAACAGACACGAGGAGATACTGACAGTAATATAATAGTAAGGACTTTAACACCCCACTTATATCAATGGATAGGTCATCCATACAGAAGGAAACAATGTGTTTAAGGAAACACTGGCCTTAAAGGACACATTATACTACCCTGACTTAACAGATATATATATAGAGAACATTCCACCCAAAACCAGCAGGATACACATTCTTTTCAAGTGCATGTGGAACATTCTCCAGGATAGATCACATGTTAGGCCACAAAGCAAGTCTCGATAAATTTAAGAAGACTAAAATCATACCAAGCATCTTTTCAGACCAAAATCCTATGAGACTAGAAATCAACTATAAAACACTGGAAAAAACACAAACAAGTGGAGTCTAAACAACATGCTACTAAACAACCAATAGGTCACTGAAAAAAATCAAAGAGGAAATAAAAAAATACATTGAGACAAATGAAAATGGAAACACAGTGTTTCAAAATCTGTAGGGCACAACAAAGGCAGTTCTTAGAGGGAAGTTTGTAGCAATAGGGCCTACTTCAGGAAACAAGAAAAACCTCAAATAAACAATCTAACCTCATACCTAAAGGAACCTAAGAAAAGAAAAACAAAACTCAAAGGGGAAAATAAGGATCAGAGTGGAAAGAGATACTAAAAAAAAAAAAAGAAAGAAAAGATCAATGAAACTAAAAGTTGGTTCTCTGAAAAGATAAAGAGAATTGATAAATCTTCAGCCAGACTCATCAAGAAAAATAGAGAGAGGGCCCATATCAATAAAATCAGAAATGAAAGAGGAGATACAACCAACACCACAGAAGTATAAAAAGATCATAAGAGATTACTATAAGCAGTTATATGCCAACAAATTGGACAACCTAGAAGAAATGGATAAATTTCTAAAAACATACCATCTTTCCAAGACTGAATCAGAAAGAAAGAGAAAATCTGAACAGACCAATTACTGAAACAGACCAAGTAATGAAATTACATCAGTAATCAAAAAAACTCCCCCAAAACAAAAGTCCAGGACCAGATGGCTTCACAGATGAATTCTACCAAACATTTAAAGAAGACTTAATATCAACTGTTCTCACACTATTCCAAAAAACTGAAGAGAATTCAATTTCCAAATTCATTCTACGAGGCCAGCATTACCCTGACAGTAAAACCAGACAAAGACACTTTACAAAGGAAGAAAATTACAGGCCAATATCCCTGATGAACACAGATGCAAAAATCCTCAACAAAATATTAGCAAACCAAAGTCAGCAATACATTAAAAGGATCATACATCATGATCAAATGGGATTTACCTCAGGGATACAAGGATGATTCAATATCTGCAGATCAATCAACCTGATACACTGCATTAACAATATGAACAGTAAAAATCATATATCATCTCAATAGATGCAGAAAAAGCTTCTGACAAAATTCAACATCCCTTTATGCTAAAATCCCTCAACAAAGTGGATACAGAGGGAACATACCTCAACATAATAAAGGCCATATATGACAAACCCACAGCTAACATACTCAACAGTGAAAAGCTGAAAGCATTTCCTCTAAGGTCAGGAACAAGACAAGGATGCCCACTCTTGACACTTCTATTCAATGTAGTATTGGAAGTCCTAGACACAGCAATCAGACTAGAAAAAGAAATAAAAGGCATCCAAATTGGAAAGGAAGAAGTAAAACTGTCACTGATGACATGATACTATATATAGAAAACCCCAAAGACTCCACCAAAAAAACTATTAGAACTAATAAATGAATTCAGTAAAGTTGCATAAAATTAATATACAGAAATCTGTTGCATTTCTATTCACTAATAACAATCCATCAGAGAAAGAAATTAAGAAAACAATGCCATTTACAATTGCATCAAAAAAATAAAATACCTAAGAATAAATTTAGCCAAGAAGGTGAAAGACCTGTATTCTGAAAACTATAAGACACTGATGAAAGAAGTTGAAGACAACACAAATTAATGGAAAGATACATATACCATGCTTATGGACTGGAAGAATCAATACTGTTAAAATGTCCTTACTACCCAAAGCAATCTACACGTTCAATGCACTCACCATCAAAATACCCACGGCATTTTTCATAGAACTAGAACCAATAATCCTAAAACTTGTAGGGAACTACCAAAGACCCCAGATAGCCAAAGCAATCTTGAGAAAAAAGAACAAAGCTGGAGATTTCACATGCCCTGATTTCAAACTATACTACAACACTGCAGTAATCAAAACAGAATAGAGAGCTCAGAGATAAACCCACACTTATATGGTCAATTTATCTATGACAATGGCAGCAAAAACATGTAATGGAGAAAAGACAGCGCCTTCAATAAATGGTGTTGGGAAACCTGGATAGCTACATGCAAAGGAGTGAAACTGGACCATTTTCTTGTATCATATACAAAAACAAATAAAAAATGGGTTTAAGACTTAAACATAAGACCTGAAACCATAAAACACCTAGAAGAAAACACAGGTAGTACACTCTTTGATGCCAGTCTTAGAAGTATTTTTTTGGATTTGTCTCCTCAGGCAAGGGAAACAAAAGCAAAAATAAGTAAGTGGGATTACATCAAACTAATAAGCTTTTACGCAGTGGAAGAAATCTTTAATAAAATGAAAAGGCAATCTACTTAATGGGAAAAGATATTTGCCAATGATATATCCACGTGTGTGTGTGTGTGTGTGTGTGTGTGTGTGTATATATATATATACACACATATATATATTTCTTAAAAAGGAAATCATACAACTCTGTAACAAAAAAAACCAATCCCATTAAAAAATGGTCAGAGAGCCTGAACAGCCCTTTCTCCAAAGAAGACATACAAATGGCCAAGAAAAACATGAGAAGATGCTCAACATTACTAATCACCACTAATCATCAGGGAAATCAAAAGCACAATGAGATATCACCTCACATCTGTCATAATGGCTATAATCAAAAAGACAAGAAACAAGTGTTGGCAAGGATGTGAAGAAAAGGGAACCCTCATGTACTGTTGGCAGGAATGTAAATTGGTGCAGCCACCATGGAAAACAGTATGGAGGTGCCTCAAAAATTAAAAACAGAACTACCATATGATCTAGCAATTCCACTTCTGGGTATTCACTCAAAGAAAACAAAAACACTGATTTGATATATGCACCCCAATGTTCACTGCAGCATTATTTACAATAGCCAAGATATGGAAACAACCTAAATGCCCAACCTAAGTGGATAAAAAAGATGTGGCATATGTATACAATGGAATATTACTCAGCCATAAAAAAAGACTTCCCTGGTGGCTCCGTGGTTAAGAATCCGCCTGCCGATGTAGGGGTCATGGGTTCAAGCCCTGGTCCGGGAAGATCCCACATGTCGCAGAGCAACTAAGCCTGTGCACCACAACTACTGAACCTGTGTTCTAGAGCCCACGAGCCACAACTACTGAGCCCATGTGCCACAATTACTGAAGCCATGGGCCTAGAGCCTGTGCTCCACAACAAGAGAAGCCACTGCAATGAGAAGCCAGGGCGCCGCAACTAGAGAAAGCCCGCATGCAGCAATGAAGACCTAATGCAGCCAAAAATAAATAAATTTATTAAAAAAAAAAATGAAATCTTGCCATTTCCAACAACATGGATGGAACTAGAGGGTATTATGCTAAGTTAAATAAGTCAGACAGAGACAAATACTGCATAATCTCACTTATACATGGAATCTAAAAAACAAAACAAATGAACAAACAAAACAGAAACAGACTTACAGATACAGAGAGCAAATTGGTGGTT
The DNA here is from genome assembly GCF_949774975.1 of Lagenorhynchus albirostris. Lineage (NCBI taxonomy): Eukaryota > Metazoa > Chordata > Mammalia > Artiodactyla > Delphinidae > Lagenorhynchus > Lagenorhynchus albirostris. The sequence continues at coordinate 34,377,416 of NC_083114.1, forward strand.
GCCAGAGGAGGTTAGGGCATACATGAAATAGGTGAAAGGGATTAAGAGGTTACAAACTTCCAGTCATAAAATAATTAAGTCACAGGGATATAATATACAACATGAGGAATATAGTCAATAATACTGTAGTAATTTTGTATTGTGAGAGATGGCTAGCTACTAGAACTTATCGTGGTGATCACTTGTGATGTATTTAAATGTTGAATCATTATGTTCACCTGAACATAATGCTAACTATACTTCAATTTAAAAAAAAAGTTTAAAAGGCTAAAGTGACATAAAAACTAAATATCACGCATGAACCTTGAATGAACCCAGGTTTTTTTTAAAAAGCTATAAAAGACTTTTGGGGACACATGAGGAAATCTAAATGTGGACTAGACATTAGATAATACTATGGAATCAATGTAATTTTCTTAGGTGTGAGAATGGTATTGTGTTTTTTGGAGATTGTCTTTATTTTGGGGAGATACATACTGTGGTATTTAGGGTGAAATATGTCTATAATTTACCTTCAAATGATTCAAGGGAAGAAAGTCTATATAAATACGTACACATAGACCAAAATATGCATATAAACACACACACGTACACATATACACACTGATACATATATGTAGAGAGAGAGAGAAATATGACAGTGTTAACAACTGTTAAGTCTAGGTAGAGGTAACAGGTGCTCACTGTACAATAGTACAAATTTTCTGTGAGTTTGAACAGTTTAATAATAAAAGGTTGCTGGAGGACAAAGTCAGATACTTGAAAGGGACCTTTGAGACATGGTTCACTCCCCTCAGTTTGCAGATGAAGAAAAGCTAGTGCAGTGGAATGAGCAGGGGACTGAGCCAGAAGACTTCGGCTGTCTTAATCTTACTTCTGCAACTGAAGTGATAAGCAATCTTAAGGCAAGATTTACCTTCCTGGGTCCCCTTTTACACATTGGTAAAAGGGATGAACTGGACTTTGTTTACATATTTACATATCATTATCTCATTTAAGCCTCATAAAAATCTTATGAGGTAGGCATAGACCTTCCTGTTAGGAGGAAATTAGGGTTCAGAGAAGGTCATGACTATGCAGTGGCAAAAATGGGAGTGAGCTGCAGACTGACACTGGGTCCAGAACATCTCCCACGATGGCACAAAAACATCCGTGCCTTCTTCAAGTTCTACAATTCTGACTAAGAACTCAACAGAATGTGGTCTGATCCTGAAGCTTGCAACCAAAAGAAAAACAAGTCTTCTAAAGGCAACACATATATATTATATGTGGAAGTAAGTCAGGAAATAAGAAATAAGACTGTAGTTAGTGAAGATTTGAGGTTCTGAAATTTTATCTGAACTCCAGAGAAGTTAATGTTAAAGAAGTTAGGTTTTATATTCCACTTCTTCCTTCCAAAATGAGGATAATGTCTGTCTATCTGACTGTCCATCCATCCTCTACTTATATCTAAAGGATATGAACTATTACATACTAGAGTGGGACCCCCCTGGGATTTTGCTCAATCTCAATTCTAAAGGGATACTCTGGTCACTGCACTGATGCATTGAAGAGGCATTAAACTTTACAGTTAATTCTCCAGGTCACTTCTTTCCAGTGGTGTCCACTGGGGCTTTAGAGGTCAAAAGTGGGGTTCCAGCAATAGTTGATTCCCCCCCAAATTTGAGGAGAATAAGCAGAGATATCTTAGAGCTATAAAAATGCTCTATTTTTTAAAAACTAATAATCTAGATCTGGTTGATATAAAGAAGCAATCAGTTTCAAACTACCACCAACCTTTGTGGCGGATATAAGGCTTTATCTGGTTCCAGACTTTGGTCAGCAGGCTGAGTTTCAGACGGTTATAAGGTGAATTTGATACTAAGTTTGCAAGGCACTGCAAAACACAAAGAAGAGCTCATCAGTGGGCCTGATATAGTCACAGCATAGAGACAAAATTTTAGAGCCTTTAATTTAAAAAGTCTTTATACTTATTTAAAAATCAGTCCTTTTGTTTTTTTTTTTTCAGGGGGAATAGCACTTGTATTCTCATTGGTCCAACTTAATACTAAAGATAAAGCAGTATTTTTAGTAAAACATTTAGGTGTACATACAGAGATTGTAGGTATGATCAGACAAGTAGAAACAGACTTCCAAACAGGATATCTTTAATAAAATTACTACTTAGTTATATTCTTGTCAATTCACTTTTGGGCAATATAAACATTATGCAAAAAGAAAGAAACTGCCTCTGTTAACTCACCGATAACTTGGCACATTTACCTTAATTATCTGAGTAAGGGTCTGTGAGGATGATTCAGCCACCAAAGCTAACAAAAGACATCTGTGCAACTCTTTAATGCTAGAAGCGATCATTACAGAAAAGGGAGTGAAAGCCCTTCTGTGGTCACTGGTATCTTCAGCAACAGAAAGAAACTGCTTTGAGCCTTCCAAGATGGCAGATAAAACTTGCAGAGCACAGGCACGCGTCTGAAATTTCAGGATGATGCACATCAGTTAGAAATCAGGAGTCGAATCCCCTTCTTCCTATATATATGTTTTTCATTTTCAAAGTATTTAGGATTCCTTTAATTAGAGGGCAATGTGATTATCCACCAGGCCCTAAGAGCAGCCGTGAACTAAGCCACCTGCGTGCCGCCCCACCCCCACACTTCAAAAAACCAACAGAGCCTCAAATCACATGGCTGTTAGGGTTTCCTACTGTAAGGAATAAGCCTAAGCTGCACCACAGTATAAAAACCTGATGTCACAAGCATGAAAATAACTTAAAGATGAGAAGCCTAGTTTATTAAAGCATAAAGCCAAATGAAAAGAGAAAAGCAAACCGCCTGTGGGCAGGAAAAACTACACGCATCTAGGGTCTGTTTCATATCAAAGCTCCCGAGGACCTTCTGCTTTACGTTCCAACCTAAAGCATCCATGAGTGCTCAATATTAATTACATAGGATACTAGAAACTTTGTGCATACTCAGCTTGGCAGGCACCATTAGTGACCCAACTTTCAGACACATTCTTAGGTACAGAAAATAAAATCTGCAATAAAATCTTTGATACTCAAAGGAATACTATTAAATATAACTTTATGGATAGAAAGGAAAACGTGCACCTTTATCAATGGACTGCTGTATCTATCAGGAATAGTGCCACTGCATTAAGATTTTCTTTATAAGGTTAAAAGATTACTTGTAATTAGTATTCTGATGATTTTGCAGTATTAAAACTCAGAAAAGAAAAAAGAAAGGAAAAGAAAGCCAATTTAACCAAAATGGAATGTAGGTGATAAATGCAGGACTACTAATATGAAATAATACTATACCCTCTTTGGCCAGCTCACCCCAAAATGTCAATTAAACCTTTCAGTCAGATATTTAAAAAGCAAGGAATCAACATTATAATTCTAGGATCTAATCTAAGTATTTACTCAATATGAAGCATATCTGAGTTTGGTGTGAAAAGGTTTTCCAGAAAATCTTCAACTGTTATCTCCAAATTACCAAGAAATAAATCATTTCTGCATGCTTTTCGTAGAATGGAATTATAAACAAAAAACTAAAGATTTATTGCTTTGAGAACAAATTTGTAGTATAGTAGTATGAGTCTTTGGAATTAAGCATAATCACTTAAGGAAGGCAGGAAGTTGACAATGTATTAGGAAAGTGTGTGTCAGAGAGACAAAGAGACAGAGAGAGAGCTCGTGCACAAGTCAGCTGGTCCAAGAACTCAGATGAGGTGCTAGCAACCCTTTTCCATAAAGCGCCAGTAGCACAAATTTTATGGTCTAGACTTCGCAGGCCACAGAGTCTTTGTTGCGGCCACTCAACTCTGCTATGGGAGCACAGACACTGTACAAAGAAATAAATGTGACTGTGTTCAAATAAAATTTTACTTATGGACAGTGAAATCTGAATTTCATATAAATTTTACATGTCACAAAATATTATTCTTTTGATTAAAAAAATGTTTTGAAAGCATAAAAACCATTCTTAGATCATAGGTCATACAAAAACTGGTAGTTGGCCAGACTGGGCCCACAAGCCATAGTCTGTCAACCTCTGATTAGACTGCTGGCTGGTCTTAACCAAAAAAGGCGGATGTTATGCTAAACCTCCATTTCTTTAGAACATAATTAAAAATGACAATTTCAACAGCTCACAAACCAAATAAAATTAAAAGCCAAGTTGTAGAAAGAAATGAACTAATATTCAAAAGTAAAAATTTTTCAGCGCAATTAACTTTGGTACCTAAAGTGGGAAAAAGCATTCATGACTATCACAGATGAAAACAAAAGAATGTCACTGAAATTAGTCATTTTCTACCATCGAGGTATAAAATCTATATGGAAATATGATACTATATCGAATTTTACTTCTCATAGTGCTGATTTCTTTCCTTTAAACACTGTTTAATATACCTCTGTTGTTATAAAAATGCTATTCATGACACTGAATCAGGTTCAAGTTCTGCTTCATTTATTTTTATATCAATATTTAATACTGTTTACCATTCTAATCAGCACTTCCAGCAGACAGTACTGATGTACAAGCAAACCATAAGAGGTGCAGGTCTCCAGACAGCTCATTTTGTTAAGTTTTTATTGTCTGAATATTTACATTGGTAGATGAAAGCCTTTTTAATCTTATAAACATCAGTGCACTCAGTTTCACTAGAGGGTAGTTTTACCTCCTTGGGCACGAAGGCTTGTTCAAAGGTAATGAAACAAGAAAGCACTTTTCCTTTTTTGCTATTTAAGGATATAGTAGAAATTTTTGCAGAGGTAGCTCAGTCAATCCTTATTTTTTCCTTTTTTATGTATGTTCAGTCTCAGCATATTTCTGGGAGAGTGATGAAGTCGTCACTGCTGGGAATGGCTACCACTGAGGTTTCAATGCAGGGCACCTGGCTGTGCTTGTCTTTGGCTTTGTCCAAGTCCTGATTATCCTTCACATATGTTCAGGGTTAATTTCATTTGAGCACACCCCCAAAGTTGGATGCCTTTTAGGTGGAGGCATGTGCATACTGTGTCAAGGTCTCTAGACTTAGAGACCTCCAAGCAAAGGTCACCTGTTCTTAATTGACCATAAAAGAGGAAACCTGATTACCTACCATTCCGTGACAGTTAAAAGTTTCAACTCTTTATTCTCTTTCCTAGTTATGATATCTATTATCTAGATTTTGATTTGTTTCCACATTTCATAGCTCTTTAAAAGAGAAATAAATAATCATCATGGAATTTGAAAATCAGGATAATTCTAAAGGTACCAAGAAGAAGGTATGCCCTACAGTTTGCCCCTTAGGTCACGTCTTGTTGATATATATACATAATCTACTTTTGTAACACCTGAGGAACTCATATAGAAGAAATTCTTAGATTAGTCATATTGTTACTAGTAGCATTAGTATTATTTTAATTAGTCGTATTATTATACTGATTGCTCTATCTTGCCTGAAAACATAGGATGTGCTTTCTGAAGCACATTTCCAGCATGTAAACATGTGACAATTTCCCAAGTACCATCACACTGCCAAATCCTAGAGGAAATTTCTAAGTTTTCTCCTTCTCAATGAACCATTCTAGCATCTTACATTCCAGTTTCCTGAAAGTAATCCCTGTCATTGTTGGTGTTCTGAATGGAGTAGTCCAATCATGTTTCCTTCTGTCCATTTCTCTCTGGAAAATTTCTCAGTATATCAGTGACAACTGTGCTTCCAATTGAATCTACCATAGGTCATATCAGAGCTGCCATGAACTCAAAACCATCATCACTGTGTACTTCAAGGAGAAGAGACATTATTTTTGTCTTGTCATGTTTCATCCTGGCTAATACAAACTTCAGTCTATACTATCCAACTCTATACTCAATAAGCACCTGAGATGACCACTCAGCTTTTACACATGGCTGCGCCTTTTAACCTAGCTCTGATCAATCCAGAATGCTGTTCTATTCCAATGACATGAACTAGTACTTTTTTTTTGGCCATTTCTTGCGGCATGTGGGATCTTAGTTCCCCGACCAGGGATTGAACCCACGCCCCCTGCAGCTGAAGCACAGGGTCTTAACCACTGGACTGTCAGGGAAGTCCATGAACTAGTACTTTTAATTTTTGCACGTAACTTTCTAGAAGTCTTTCTAAAAAGACTCTCTCACTGACATCATCTACCAAAACACTTTTTTCTAACATGGGTCTTGGTTCACAATTAATTACACTACGGACAGTTTGCAGTGGTGCACTCCAAGACCTGTTGTGGACAATTATCATGACCGTTATTTACACCCTTCTAAACCTAGTATCTGCTAAAAAATCTGAGTATATTCATTTCGCTTGCCATTACACTGAACTCATGAATTTTAATCATTACTTTGATCTTTTTAAAAAACTGTGTAAGAATGATGACTGGTCTTCCCTTTCTCCAGGACCTTTGTGTGGCTTTCGTGCTAGACCTAGGACTTCTCCAGAAGGGAGTTCTATATTTTTTTTCACTCATCACGTCTCTTGCATTATTGAAATTAAACAGCAAGAACATATGTAAGAAGTACACAAATCAAGGAGGACCACTTTGCAGTAAGTAAAATTTCTCATGGCAATTCAAATGTAAATGTTCGAAAAATACAAAGATATAAACATCATGAAAATTATTTCAATCTACTTTCATCTCCATCTCCTTGGCTACTTACGGCAGCTCCCCTCAGCTGGAGGGTCTTCAAAAATATAAATACATATATATATATATTTTTTCAACCTTCATAGCAGTTTTCCTTCCAATTACTAGAATGGCCTCATTATTTATTTATTTGCCACCACCATTTTTCAGGTTCTCATTTGCCGATGATTCAGTCAATCTGAAAAATTTCTACTGGTTTAACTATTTAGTATATTGGGTATTTGAAATACCGTACAAGGCATTTTTGTGTGTGCATAATTGAGGCTAGTTTATTTTTCTTCACCCTGTAAGAGTGTTGAAGGGTCATTTAGAAGTTTTCTTATATAGTAATTAGCTACTCAAGGAGATGATCAAAGGGAGTTTCAATGTATGATGGATTGCTAGTCCTCCTCATTTTTAAGGGAAAAATCTTAAAAACAGAAAACAATACTATTGGCCTAACTAAAACTTTCATTTTGAGAGGGTAGGTTAATTACCTGAGGATACCAGATGCCATGTAGCATGACTTGTTTGTTTGTTTTGGTTTTTTTTTTTTGTTTTTTTGCGTTACGTGGGCCTCTCACTGTTGTGGCCTCTCCCATTGCGGAGCACAGTCTCCGGACGCACAGGCTCAGCAGCCATGGCTCACGGACCCAGCCGCTCCGCGGCATGTGGGATCTTCCCAGACCAGGGCATGAACCTGTGTCCCCTGCATCAGCAGGCGGACTCTCAACCACTGCGCCACCAGGGAAGCCCTGTAGCATGACTTTTTAATGTTCATTGTTGTAAGAGGAATCTAAACACCACACTGGTTTCCTTATTTGGGTAAAAAGCTAACTTCTGGAAAATAGCTAACATATCCAAGAAGAGGTAAATATTTGATCAGCCATAGTTACCTTGCTGTAGCTATCCATGACTGCCAAGTTACTTTTCCTTCTTTTCTAAAAATAAGTTTTTCTCATAAAAATATGTATTACTATTTATTACATGTGATTTGAAAAATATGGAAAAGTTGAAGAAAAAAACACTGTTGGGATCATATAATTCTATATCCTATACTTTCATAAAGCATCATCATCATTTCCCTAAGCCTTATACATCTTTCATAACCATTATATACCATGATATTCCAGTGAGTATTAAAGCCATTTTTAACTTCTTTCTATTATAAACACCATGGCAATCAACATTTTCATAAAAGAGAGAGAAGCACAGCTGCTTCAGCGCAGCTCAGAGGACACTGAAACAATAACTCAGTGTGCTCATGCTTCAAGCAAGCCCTGGGGCAGGAGGTGAGCTCAGTGTGATCTCCCTCTACCTGATATTCACATAAGCCCATTTCCTATCCTCCTGCCCATTTAGTGGTTCTCAAGTCAGGACTTGGGTCGGTATTAATAAGAGCCTTGTTCACATAAGATCAGATGGGGCAGTAAGATCAGATGGGGCAGAGAAAACAACAAAGACTTGTAAAGATTTTCTTCCTAGTTATAACCCTTAGAATTTAAATGCTCTTACCTTTGGAGAAGGATCTTTTAATGTAAGAGTCATCAAGGACACAGACTGTGGGCTTCCAAGCTCAGGTGTATCAGGAACAAAGGCTGACCAGTAGCCATAAAGAACTTTTTTTTCTATTGATTTTATAGTAGAAAGAAAACAGGCTAATGCTCCTTGGCGAACTTTGGCTTGGTAAGACCTTTAATAACCAAAAGAAGGAAGAAAAAAGCCTTTTAATTGTTTTTAAAAACATAAGCATGAAATGCTATTTATTCCAGCCAACTCAAATGATACAGTGGGAAATTCAACATTCTAAATAAATCTGAAAGATGCCAACATTTTAAAAATTATTTCAAAATGTGATCAAAACATGTTAAAGCAATTTGTTTATCTAACAAGTTAATAAAGTCAACAATTAAAAAAACACAACTAGATAGAGAATAAGATGGCAACATTTTGATATTAGGAAATCAGTATTAAATATGAGATACTGCAGAGTATCCATTCATCCAACAGATATGTACTGAGAATCCTTACGTATGTGCCAGGCACTGTGCTGAGGCTGGCAGACATAAACTAAGCCCCTGCCCTTGACAAGCTTATTAAAGGCAGAGACATACAGTTAAAGAGACTACAACACAGTAATCAGAGATAAGTCAAACAGTCACATAGGAGGGGTACCTAAGCCGGAATAAGGGGTCAGAAAAGGCTTCTCAGAGTATATGATTGCTGAGCTCATACTGAAGATGGGTAGTGGTTAACAAGGCAAAAGGCAAAAAACATGAAAGAAAGAATAACCCAGGCAGAGGAACCACATGTACAAAGACAGATAAGAGAACAATGCAAAATGCATAGTAATACAAAGTCCCACGTAAATGAGACTCTTCCAAGTTAAATCACATGCGGCAGTCAGACTTTTAAGCAAGGTTAGAAACTTATACACACAACTTAGAATATAAGGCATAAAAATATAACAAAATACTACTACCTCACTTTACTCTGCATGCCTCCTTCAGCATCAGAATAGTCTGACTCACTACTGCTGACTCTCTTCCAACTGGAAGAACTGAAGGATGAGGAGACTTGGTCTTTTCCTGCAGCTCCACTTCCAGCTAATGGCAAACTCGAAACACCCAGGGAGGAGGGGCACTGAGCGTCCCCTTTATGCGGGTTCAGTCTGCCTGAGCCAGTGACTGGGGCTACTTCTCTTTCACCACTGGATTCTTCCTCCTCCTCCTCTCCTTGCTGGATTTTCTTCGCTTTTACTTTTGATTTTTTCCTTTTATTCTGATTTTAGGAGCAAATGAAAACATATATATGATAGCTATTGGTAACTTCTCATTTGATAATTACTAAATATGTCTCCAACGCGTAGTACGGATAAAGAAGAGGAGAAGAGAAAAAAGCGGCACTTAATACTCCATACGTCAGGCGCTATGCTAAGTGTTTATGTACAACTTACTGGACCAAAAGAAACAAGGTAGGAAATACATGGGACAGAGCAAACCTTGTGACCTGGGTTTAAATTCTGTATCTGTGATCCTGGGCAAATCATTTAGCCTCGCTGAGCTTGCCTTTCCTCATCTGTTTAAGTACAGACTAATGCCACCTTCCTTGAACGGTTGTGAAAGCATTCAGCCTTCTCAACAAAGGTTCTGCAAGAGATCAAGGTCTACAGAAAATGACCTGAGTGACTATTTTCTCAGTTCTCCCAAACAGGATACGCAGTTAGCACCACTCTAGATGCATAGGAGGGATGTTACTCCTCTACATACAATCCAGGTTTTAGAGCACTGGGGCTTTGTAGATATAAAGTAAAAGCCTGGGACTTCCCTGGTGGTTCAGACACCACACTTCCAATACAGGGGGCACGGGTTCGATCCCTGATCGGGGAACTAAGATCCTGCATGCCGTGCAGCGCAGCCAAAAAAATGAAAAACAAAAAACAAAAAACTTAAAGTAAAAGCCAGGTTCTTTCTCTTCTGCTACTTCCTTCTTTCGGACATCCAAAGATCTTTGGAACCTGTGCTCTCCTCTGCATTCTCAAGGTCCCTAGCCTTTAGGAGAGAAGGTCCTCATGACTTCTACCTTGAGTTATTAATGCGGCTCCAGACTCACACCCGTTTACTTGCTATCACAGTGATTTCTCTGAAATGCCAATCTGATCATATCACTCCCCTGTATCAGATGCTTCATTTCCACCACCTATAAGATAAAAACCCAAACTCCTCAGCACACTCTATATGACCCTTATGATTTGGCCTCTGCTACATACTTGTCCCACCTTCCCCTCCACACACCTGACACCCTAGCCCCTTGTTCAACTCGCACTCCCTAAGACTGTGTACCTGTTGTTCCCTTTGAATAAAACATTCTCCTTCCTTCCTTCTCTATACTCATTCTTGAGGCTCAGGTTAGCCACTATATCTTTTAAAAAGCACCCCCTTACTCCTCTATTGGTTGCCCTGAATGTGCTCCTAGAATACCCCGTGAATATTCTGTTGAAAGAAATCATAATACTGCAATGTAGTTGTTTATTTATCCACCTTTGCTTTCTCCCCCAAATTCCTAAAACCACAATCTATGTTCCTAATGCTTAGCACAATGTCTGGGATATAACAGATGCTCAGTAAATGTTGATTAAGTGAATGAGTGAAAGAATTTCTAATTATAAGCATTTTAATCAGGTATTACATTTCTAGGTGTAATACCTCAGCCGTATATCTGTATGCTTTAGGTTCTCCAACAGAAACAGGAGGGAGATGGCAGCTATCTGGAAAGACTGGGAAATTTGGCAGTGGCAACAGAGACCTATAATATTTACCAGCTAGCCTGTTGGAGAAAAAGTCTGTTGACCTGTGGTGTTAAGCATTTGAGGGATGCGGATGCTTGGCTATGGGTATAAAGTGAATGCCCATTTTTATAGCTGTTACATTGCCTAGACTGCTTAGAAGTATAAGATGTTCTAACTGGTAGTTTTAGCAGTCTGATAATTTAAATTTACTATGCTAAAAACCCTAACTTGAAATCAAATTCAAGGTGAGCCTTTGGCACAGCAGTGATGCAAATCATAGAAAACACACATAGCAAGCAATTAAAAACAATTCACAACTTAAATCTAAATATATGCAAATGTACCACAATTGGTCGAGAAGTGCTGGATTCTGTCTGCTGCGGTTTGATGGGTGGTCGTCCATCATACTGAGGAAGTGGAGTGGGGTACAACACCGTGGGCATCTCTATGTTTAGTCCAGGGAGTCCATGGAACATGGTTTTCTAATAATGATGGTTAAGGAACACACAAACACACATACAACAAATCATAAAACAGAATTATTCACCATGTTCTGAATCACAGATGAATAGATTAATGTTTAAAAGCTTTATTAAGGAAACTGAAATGAGAAAGAAAATAGATACCCTGAAGGTTTAGAGCTTAAAGGAGAGTTTAATTTCATCTAGACCAGAGGGATCTGGTTTGGCCAGATCAGGTTAAACTTTAGATTCTAGTTTATTTACTTACCACTTTTATTTACTAATTTAAAAAATTTACCCAATCAGTTTTGTCCAATATTTTATCGATAATTTTTTTAACCAATCTATCATTTTATTTAGCATATCCATGTCCAAATCTAGCTCTCTATTATCTACTAGGGAGTAGGGGAGATGGTACAGGAAAAGAATTAAAGTTTTAGTCATGATAAAGCTAAGTTATCGTACATGGCTTTGATCTAAGGCCACCACAAAGTTTCTTACTATTTCTTGGCTGAACTGAAGACAGCTGGATCCCCAGAGAGGTTGATCTGACTCTCCCACTGACTGGCAGGCTCAGAAGCCAAAGGATGGCAGCCTAATGATACACATCTTGATTGGTCTGCCTACTACATGGGAGCTAAAGCCAAGGAGAAGCACTGGTTCCTCTTTCAAGTCCAAACAGATTCAACATAATCTAAAATTAAATAATCTACAGATCATACCTCATAATCTATTCCCAATAAAATTTTAGAATTTTCATAAATTTACTAAAGCAAGATTTAGTCTTTTCAGTTCTTAATTTTATTTATTTTTAATTAATTAATTTATTTTTGGCTGCACTGGGTCTTCGTTGCTGCACACGGGCTTTTCTCTAGTTGTGGCAAGCGGGGGCTACTCTTTGTTGCAGTGCACGGGCTTCTTACTGTGGTGGCTTCTCTTGTTGCGGAGCACAGGCTCCAGGCGCGCGGGCTTCAGTAGTTGTGGCTTGCAGGCTCCAGAGCGCAGGCTCAGTAGTCATGGTACACGGGCTTAGTTGCTCCACGGCATCTGGAATCTTCCTGGACCAGGGCTTGAACCCGTGTCCCCTGTGTTGGCAGGCGGATTCTTAACCACTGTGCCACTAGGGAAGTCCCAGTTCTTAATTTTAAATATGTTTAAATATGAACATTTTATTCTTCTCTCTTAAAATATAATATCCTAAAGCTAGCCTTGGAGTAATGATGTAAACTGGTCCTTATGTCTGGGGTGTAATCAGGAAAGACACTAACCACATGAAGACCTGGGGTTTAAACGGGCAATGCCTTACCTTTAGCACAGCCAGAAGAGCTCCAAGTTCATCAGTCTGTGTCGGTTTCATCTTCCCACCATTTAGAAGAGACTGTATACCTTTTAATGCATTTTGTAACAACTAGAGGGAAAAAGGAGACCAAGTTAAAAGGTAAATGAAATTTGGTTGTCCAGGGACCAACTTTCTAGCACCATGTAGGATGGAGAAAGAAGTCTTTAGATGATGAAAAAAACTTTAGACAGGGGAGGGGAAAAAAAAGAGCAGAGATGAGGACCCAGAGAAGAAAGCTGATGAGCTACTACTAATTATTTTCTAGAATGGAGTGCTTCTCTTGAATGAGTGGTCTTTTCATACATGTTTATAAACCCGCACGTACTAATCGTGAGCAAGAAAAAAAAAAGAAGAGATGTTTAGTGAGAAGAGTACGATAGGAATAAAAATGTGGCAGCAGAGACTGGAAACAGGAAATCCCTATCATGCAGTAACCAAAGCAGCTCTTTTCACAGCAGCTCTTAAAAGCAAAGAAATGTATGTGGGGACAGGTTTCTAGAGGGCAATTCTGATCAAGATTAATTTTTTGGCCAGTAATGTCATTTCTAGGATTCTGTCCTTAAAAAATACTCCCTACATGGAAAGGATGTGAACTGCAGCCTTGTTTGAAATAGTGCAATCACTGAAAAAAACTTTAATTTTCCATCAATTATGATATTTAAGAAGCTAACCCTCTGCTACATATGAAACTTAACAATAATAGCAAGCACTTTTCCAAGCATATTTAAGTGCTTTTATGAACAGTTCATATACACCTCATAAGACCTCTACAAGGTGGTTATAACATTTCTCCCATTTCAGAGATGAGGAACATGTAGGCTCAAGAAGTTAAGTAAATTGCCAAGGTCTCCCAGCTACAGCAGTTAGAAAGCATGAAGTACATCAACAGGTATTGATTGAAAAGATGTCCAAGATATATTAAGTTTAAAAAGGAGAGAGAGCTGCAAAACAGCATATTAAATATGATCCCACTTAAAAATTATAAATATGCTCATTTATATACAAAAAAAATCTGGGGGCATGTAGAACAAATTGTTCCCAGTGGCTCTGTCTAAGCTGGGGACTATAAGAAACTTTCGCCATCTTTGATTTGTAATTTTTGAAATGTGTCACTTTGAATTTAAATCATGTTAATAAACTGTCATATTTGCATCAGGTTTTTAAAAAAAGAAATAAAATACTGCAGATATTGTTGAAATCCACTCCTTTCCATTCCATCTAAAAGACAGTCACTAGTCAGAAATTTTTTATTTCCACTTTTATAGTCAGGAGGGTAAAAATAGTTTAAGAACCTAGAATTGCAAAACAAACAAAAAAACAAGGCAAAACACAACAAACAAAAATAATTTCTTGTAATTTAAACCTGAAAGATATGGGTTCAGCCTTTTTAGATTATAAACATCCCCTTATGCCTATATCTCTAGATAAAACTAATACAGCAACAAAATTAAACTCTTTAATAGCAGCTTTTGTTCTACTGCTGCTTGTAAACACATCTGTAACAGTCACAGGATTAGCAGTAGTCTCACGTACCATGCAAAACGTGATATCATCCATATCAGATGATTTTGGAGACTGTAAAGTGGTCAAGAAAGCTTGGAAGCAGATATTTTGGTAGGGCTCCTCCAAGTACGGCTGTCCTGGCACACTAAAACACACAGAAAAAGCAACTCCAACTCAGTCGCCTTTGAAATGGGGCTTGCAAAGAATAAGAATTAAAAGTAACAGCAATACTGACTAATGGAGTTAGAATATACCCTTGAATGAAACTGCATCATAGAAGATTGTGCACTCCGGTTAATTAACTACTGCTGTGGACCAGCACAAGGCTGGAACGAATAGGAAGAAGAACGGTTTCCACAGGGGAAAGTTACAGAAGTCTATAGGGAAACAAGTACACAGAAAGCAAAATCTTTTTCATTATGCTTTTCAGTTCTGAGAGGGAAATAATGCAGACAGGTAGTCAAGCTAGAATCACACAGCTGAAGCTGCCTTCCTAGCCACTGGACAACACTGCAATGTAGAGATAAGATATTACGCATCAGTTCAAGCGTGTGCCACTCATTTTCTATTGCATGAATTTAGAATTGGGCAGTTGGGATTGGTTCTGTTTTCTTAAAGGAAATTGGCCTTGACAGATATATCTCACCAAAGCTTAAATTAATATGAATATATCCTTCTCGAAGACTTAATATGGTTAGAATTTATACCAACAGAAAACAAAACCTCAACATATTGCACATATATCACTTTTACCATATTTTAGAAATAAAGTCCTAGTCTAAGGTCCTAGTCCTTCACTTCTTCATAAGCTTTCTTCATAAGCAACATTAAAATTAAAAATAAACAACATAAGATGATGTCACTAGCAAAGAGCATGGGAAATGCAAAGTAGGTTATTTTTCTAAGTTGGCTCTGGCTTCAGACAGATTGAACCACCTACAAAGGGCCCATGAGAGGCCCTATCTTATTACACCTGGGAAATCTGACTGACTCCACATACCTGAGACATAAGTTTGCCATACAGTGCACTGCAGCTCTCCTAACTTCAGGGTCCGACTGAGCCAAGTCACTCAGCTTCATCAAGAGTCCGCTCTTGCCAAGCAAGTCTGGGAGGTACTGAAACAACATCACAGCCAATGTTGGCCGAAGAAAAGCTTCTAGGAAAACATTACTTTTTAAATAGATTTCTTTCTTCTTTTTTTTAACTAAAGGGAATTTAGGTACCAAAACACTAGCTGCTAGGTAAATCCTTCAGACAGGCATGCAAAAATATGCCCAAAAAGCATCAGTAAGGATCAGCACTCCCAGCCTAGGTTGTTGCTGAAATGAAGCTCTTTCGTCTTGGCTGCATAGCTGAAGGGTAATGATAATCATAATAATGATTAATATTTACCAAGTGCCAAGCACTTTACAAGTGAGACTTCACCCTCAGAGGAACTATTTTACACGTGAGAAAATGAGGCTCAGAGTGACTGAGGAAGGTTACTCAACGTTACACATCTAATTAATGGCAGGACAGAAACCTGAACACAGGCTTGCTGGTTTAGAGCCTGTGCTCCCAACCTTTCAAAGGAAAGACAGAATGCAGTTTAAACTACCTTTTGACACTTGGAGCCGTTGCAGTAAACCAGGGCTGCTAAGGCTTGGAGAATCTGCATGTGTGTCCAGGAACTGCACTGCTGAATAGCAGAAATAGTATATGCCAACAGGAAATCCAGGTTCTGTTCATCAACAATCACCTATCAAGAGGGGAAAAAATTATGATCTAACTTCTAGAAAGATATTTAATCCTTTTCAGACATGAATGCTCACTTGAATCAAGCTGTTTAAGAAACAGAGAGCGCACATGTATCCATCTTTTTCGTGTCAAAAAGATCAGCTTTAAAGACCTTGAAAGTCTTATCGAGAGGACCCCCTCCCTGCCCCAGGGCCTTCCTCACTTCTTCCCCTTTACTCCCTCCACTCAAAGTATAACCTGGCAAAGTCCTTGTAACTTTTCCTTGAACTAACCAGACACCGGCAGCTGTAAATACACAGATATGTAAGACTCAATCCGCTGAAAACTTTTAATTCAACTATGTTGCCTAGTAAATGCTCAACAAATACTCTGTGACTAAATATGTCTGCTGAATAGCTACTATGTCTCTGCCATGATGTGGGGAATATAACAGAAAGAGCTGGCATATTCCTGTCCTTAAGGAGTTTATAATTTTATTGCGATAAAGTAGGCCAATCCAAGTACCAATTCATGGACAACTGAAATAAACTGCCACCAAACGTTAGAAACCTGGTTAAGGGCTGTGGGTGCCATGGGTGATTAGGAACTTTTCCAACTGCCAGTGTTAAAAAGATGTTACCGCTGAGAACAGCAAACATTCAGAAGCCACCACATCAGTTTGAAAAATTCTAAACTTGAAAAGAGCCTTATTTCATTTAGCAAGTCACATGCAGCATACACTGTTACCTGGTTACCCACTGTTACCCTGGTTACCTCCAGCATATTGAGCCGTTCTTTTCTTGCTGGCAGGATACTGATCTTATTTGGGTGTCTACCTTCCCCACACGAGACCTGAAGGTAAACCCCAATTCTGCTAAGACAGTGGTTTTCCACCAGTGGCAATTTTGTCCCCCAGGGAACACTCGGCAATGTCTGTAGACATTTTTGATTGTTCAAATTGGAGAGATGCTACTGGCACCTAGTGGGTAGAGGCCAGGATGCTGTTAAACATCTTCCAATGCACAGGACAACCCCCTCATAGCACAGATTTATCCAATCCAAAATATCAACAGTGCCAAGGATAAGAAACCCTGACATAAGGGCTGAGCTGCATATTGTAACCATCTAGGGAGCACAGGTCCTCCAGGTGATTCTAATGGGCAGTCAAGGTTGAAATCCCTTGTTTAGGCCATTCATGGTAATACCATTCCCCTGATCAGACTGCTGTAGAGGGGTTCTCGTATGACCTAAGTCTCTCCAGCCTGATATCAGGGAAGAGACTGCTGGAGAGTCTGTGAGGCAAGCCTCCTCATTCTTAAGTAAAAGAGACAAAAAATAAATAGTTCTTTTGCTTCTGCTGGGTGTTTTTATTTTCCATGGGATGCCTGCATTTTAAGTGTGAGAGTTGCTAGCTGAGGATAACCCATCCACTGAGGACGGCAGAATGGAAAGATGCCAGAAAGCCTCTTAATTATTAAGTGCCCCTAAAGCTGCATCCCTTGGGGCCTGTGATGTAAGATAATTTTTTAAAAATTATTTAGCTATTCTGGCTTGGCTCTTCTGTTTCTTGCAGCCAGAAGCATCTTAGATTACATAATGCTAATTGATAAGTTTTGTGCTAACTACATTCACATACTCATGTGGTAGCTTATAGTAACAGCCTCAAATTTTGAACTGTTCCTAAAAAAAGATACCAGATTTATTTAGCAAGTTGGAAAACATTCTGAAGAGAGGGGAGCTTCAGTACAGACCTTGACATAAATAACAGGGATCTTTTTATCTAGGTCACCTTGCCCCTGAGCTACTTCTTATGTTCTATGAAGACCAAAAGTAGATGACAAAAATGGTAGCTTTGGGAGACGGGAAAAAATACTGGTAGGAAAGGGGTAGAGGATATTTCAATTTATTCATAGATATGTCTTAGTCAAATATATCTTTCCTGAAAAATTCTAAGACCTGGGGGCTTGAATGATATTGGTTTCCCGAACCAAATTGATAGGAATACCTCTGATGGACAAATCTGTAGAATCTTTTTTTTGGTCAGAGTTGTATTTGTTTTAATATAATTCTTAGTAAGGCATTTGCTTCTCACATTTGCACAGCTTCTGAAAAGACCAGCCTATCATACCTATCACAGATGTAGTATCTCAAAGGTACTTACTTATTCTCAAAATTCATGATCTGAATTCTAAAGTTACCTATATGATTACCTGTAGTGTGTTAAGTAAATGGTGGATAAGCTGAGACAATTTGCTGACAAGATGATTCTGATTAAGAGGCACCAGTTGGCAAGCTTGGACAAGAAGAGTACTGACGTCCTACCAAAAAAAAAAAAAAAAAAAAAAAAACAGACAATGAAAAGGTGCTATACCTGTTAGCCAAGAGAAGACCCGCCCCCAACACAGCCAAATGAGAAAATAAAAGTGAACGTTCACACTCAAAATGGAGAAAGATGAAATATGAGGCAGAGAGTAGGATGACAGCATAAAAATAGCATGTGCTAAAAAAGGAAAAGAATCAATATGATTTTTCTCAGGCTAAAGACTCCAGAATCTCTACATATGTAGAGACAGTACAATTAAATAACCAAAGAAAGGATTCCAGGATATAAAAGCACACACTGAAATTAAAAATACCAAAGGGTAAGCAAACCAAATTTGCAATGTCACTGGGAAAATCAGAAATGACACTTGTACAAATTTCATGTAAAATTAGGAATTCTTTTTACCTATTTGCAAATCACACTATTCATTCACCTATTGATGTTTATTGAATTAAAAGGCTCTGAGCACCTTCTCTGTGTCACGTAGTGTGCCAGGTCTTTGGGCTCCAAACATGAACAGACATATTCCTGAATCTCAAAGAGCTCACAATCTAGTGAAAGAGACAGAAATACTATTCACAAATAATTAAAGTGAATTAGGTCCTGAAAGAATTCAGTACAAATTCTGCAGGAATACAGTAATTAGGGAGGTCTTGTGGAGGTGATTTTTAAGCAGAATCTGGAATGACCTGAAGGATGAGTAAAACTCTGCCAGACAGACAAGGCACCGAAAGACACAGCAAGCAAAGGGAATGGCGTGGGCAGGCTTGGAACAGGAATAGGTGTGGAACACCAGTATGTGCTTGAGGAACAGCAAGTTTTAAAATGACTGCACACAGGGCACAGA
This sequence comes from Lagenorhynchus albirostris, assembly GCF_949774975.1. Taxonomy (NCBI): domain Eukaryota; kingdom Metazoa; phylum Chordata; class Mammalia; order Artiodactyla; family Delphinidae; genus Lagenorhynchus; species Lagenorhynchus albirostris. The sequence goes on from NC_083114.1 coordinate 34,396,534, forward strand.
AGCAGGAGTGATGGGACATAAGACTGGAAAGTCACAAATTATATAAATAAAGCAAAAGTCCCCGACTCCTCCCTTAATTCCACTCTGCTCCCTAGTGACGCAAACTACTATTTTGTTGTAAACTCTCCCATACATTGTTTTGAACTCTTTGCATCTATAAATGTACATTTATGTTCAAGCCCTCCCCACCCTATATTGGTCTCATACTGTAACTTGCTTTGCCCAGTTACCAATATGTATTGGAGATCCTCCCAAATCAGAGTTTTACTTTTCTAATGAGATTCTTTTCCACTAAAGAAAAGGTCACTCTGGCAGGAGAGCAAAGAATGGTTTGGGGAAGAGCTGGAAATAATAAGTTAGAGGAGACCAGTGGAACAATCCAGGAGAATCATCTTGCCTGAGGGCCTAAGGCTTTGGCAATGGGAATGGGGGGGGCGGTGGACTGAGAAACATTTCTGACATAGATTCTGAAGAATCCAGATTGGATAGGATCTGGGAGGAAGGAAAGGTGAAGAACCAGTGTCTGCACCTTTGCTCTGTGTGACTGGGCAGACTCCATGTTTGTGTGTGTTGGGGGATGGGACGGATTGGGGATGTGGTGGGTGTATGGAGACAATGAACTAATTTTTAAGAACTGTCAAGTTTGAGGTGCCTGTGAGCACCAGAAAACAGTGGTAAGACTGGGTCAAGAGCTCAGGGAATTCAGTAGCATCCAAGGCCTGATGTGTGTGAATACTATTGCTCAGAGCCAAAGTACTTCAGAGAGTGCGGAGCTAGCATGGAGGAACAGAAAATGGCTGGGACTTTGAGACACTTTAGTTCCAATTCTAGCTCTGCCTTTTGCCAGCAATATGACACTGGACCTTTTTTGTGAGCCTCAGTATGTTTATCAGTAAAATAGACCTAATAATACCCACGTTCTAAGATCCCTAGAACCGTGTACGGTACAGTACAGTACGTGGTAGTAAGGAATTTTATACACAAAGTGCTCTGAATGCGGGGAGCGGAGGGACGGGAAGGTGGCACCAGAGATGACACCTGCAATGTTATCAGAGCAGAAGTCATCAAGCTGGGTTTTGAAAGAAGCTAGTTTCCCAGGCACGGCACAGTTCTTCCAGAAAGGGAGGGCGGGAAATGTGCCACGGACGGAGGGAGCAAACGAGCCTGCAACTAAGCACTGCGAAGTGGGGGTGCGAAAAGGCTAGAGAGGCGGGCGGGAGCCACCAGCTAAGGTCCCTGAAGGGTGGGGCCGGGGCCAGCGGGCCTACCTCCGGGGCCACGCCGCTGCCCTCGCTGTAGTTCTCGGAGATGAGCTGGTCGAAGAGCAGGTGGAGCTCGGTGCGGCTGGAGCTGCTGTCATCCGGTCGCAGGGCGCAGAGCCTGGCTGACAAGCAGCGGAACCCACGGCCCTGCTCGAGGGGTGGCTCCCCCTGCGCCTCTTTCGCCGGCCCGCTCGTCAAAGAACCCGCTACTTGCGCCGCCGCCATCTTTCCTACGTAGGACCACAGGGAAATACTTCCGGGGTATTCCCCGCTTCCGCGCGCCAATTCCGGAAATGCCTGTTTCAAACCAGAACCCGAGGTGGGAGGGGTTCTGAGAATACAGAACGGATCCTCGGACTAGTCCCCTGTGAAGGTATATGAGAAATTATGTGGGAGACTTTTTCGCCGCCGACCTCTCCTTGAGCCCTGACGAAAAGTGGGGACTCTGTTTGTCCTCCCAGAGAGTTTGTTACTGGGCAGGGCTGACATTCCTGTTTAGTACTAAGCGTTTCAGATTCAGTCTGGGGTTGCAGGAAGGTCGCTGTAGAGGGGAGTGGCAGAAACTGCTAGTTCGACATCCTTCTCTTCTTACATCATATTGGAGCCCCTAATTTTTTCCCTAGACACAAAACCACCCTGAATAAAAACTGTGTTCCCCAGTATACTTTGCAGCTGGCCATGAATCCTGTAGATCTTAAAGCACCTAACCACACAGAAGTAATTTGGGAGTTCAAACTGAACCATGTAAAATATAACCTGCCTAAGGGTGACATGGTTGAGACTGGACACCCCAAGATCTCCTGAAACCTTAAAAGCAAGAAGCTGGAAAGGGAAAATAGCCATTTAAAAAGCTGTGAACAGTTTTCAGTCACACCGGAAGTGAAGGCTTGAAATTTACATTTGGGCAGACTGGGAAAACCATCTCTAGGACGTTTGAATTATGCAAATATAAAGCAAATTCTCACCCATAACTCTTAGGGAAACCCTTGAAGTCACCCAAATGTACGTATTTTATCCTGTGAATAAAATACTTATGTTTAGCAATGAGAATTGGTGATACGCTTTAGAAGAGCTAGTTCTCTGAAAACTTTGGGATTTTGAGGGAGAAATACTTATTTTATTTTGAATTTAAATTTCATTATGTTTGTATATTATTTCTTCTTGGATGGGTGTATACATATGTATGTGTATTTGTGATACTCAAACATTTGCTCAGAGAAGATCAGTAGCTGAGAACTAGTCACTGATTTTTTTTTTTTTTTTTTTTTGTGGCCACACTGTGCAGCAGGTAGACTCTTAGTTCCCCGACCAGGGATCAAACTGTGCCCCCTGCATTGGAAGGGCAGAGTCTTAACCACCGGACAGCCAGGCAAGTCTCTAGTCACTGATGTTTTAGTTTGAATTCTCCTAAAGCAGAGCCTCAGGTGAGGTTGATATGTGAGTGATTTACTCAGGAATGAACAGGAAAGAAAGGGGAATCAACAAAACTATGTGCTATCCAGTTGCCCATTGCAAGGGGTGAATGATTGCTCAGTCCTCGGGACTTTATGAGAAGCCTTACGGAATGCTCTCAGAACACCTGTCCTGAGGAGTGGAAGGGGGAGCATATATCTGCCAGCCTTTGACCTCTGTTGTCAGGTGTTGCTCCACCAAGCATTAATTCTCCAGTGCTTCTGAGCTGAGCATGCATCAGTGTGTGATGGTTCCTGCAGGAGTCTCTTGTTGCATGGACAAAGAAGTCCTGAGGCAAAAGTGAGAGGTGTGGGCTACTAGGGTAGGAGTCTGACATGTTAGCTTGTGCTGACATGTAGTAGATGCAGGAGATAAACTGGTTCCTATAGCAATGATTAGGATAAGACTATAAGGCCAAGAGTATTTGAAGCAGTGCATAAGAGTTGTCCAACACACTGGGCTAGAAGGACTTGAGACCTGGTCATCACCACAGTGAAGGTGGCATGAAAGAAACTGTGGAAAGGACCTAGGTTTGGTGTGGCTAATCTTAGGTTGAAATGTGGATGACCCACACTTAGTGTTATTCAAGACTGAAATGACTCAGAGATTGTGAACTATACCAGTCTGTTGAGTTCTGATGGAGTATACCCTTGTGGATGGCAGTGTGGTTTCTCCAAGGAAATGAACATGTCTACTCTCTGGTGATCACCAGCTGAAGGAAACGTATATCAAGCTCTCATAGAGGGCTTTGAAGGCCCCCGGCATTAGCTTGTATTTGGACATTAACCTCCAAACTGTGAAAAATCACCATTTGGCAAATGCCCTCCCAAGAAAATCTCCTCACACATCCTTACCTTTCCTCACTCTCAGTATTTTTATAATCTTACAGTGACTGAGGGGCTTTAAAGGGTGCTAAGTAAGTTCACAGATATTTCCTTTTATAAATTCTGCATAAGGTGATCTGGAGTCTCACTCTGGAATTTCATTTCTTTCATGTTTTGGAACCCTGTTAAGACTTCGCTTTTATTGCCTCATTAGGGTCTAGATCATCCTAACTAAGGTAGGCTTTACTTTACATCCCCCCCCCATTTCTAATTCACATCCTTATTTCCTTCAGAACATTGACTATAATGTGTAGTTATCTTCTTTATTTGTTTACTTGTTTATTACCTATTTCTTCTTATAGAATGTGAGCTTTGTGAAGGCACAGATAACATCTGTCTGGTTCACTACTGTATCCCCAGTGCTAGCACAGCACCTAGGATGTGACAGGCAACCCACAATACCTGTTGACAGAATAAATGAAGTTACTATTATTATCAGAGCCCCCTATTTGCCATCTGTTGGTTGGTATGAAAATCAAATGTTCTGTAAACTGTAAAGTTCTATTAACCTTAGGATCCAAACGAGGTAGATATTATTATTTCTCCCTTTTTATAGCCAAAGAAAGTTTAAATGGTTGAAAGAGAAAAAAATTTAAACAGTTTAAATGGTTTGTCAGTGGCAATGAAGGCAGTAAATTAGTCAACATCAGTCTACAACCTGGGCCAGTTGAATCTTAGGTCTGTGACTGTGAAACACATAGACAAGAAATTTCAAGTCTATTTTAACCTCCCACATTTCATAACGGAGAAACAGGAGAAAGGGGCTGGCTTTCAGTATCCGGATGAACTGTGAGAGGCCAGGAAGGAGGATTAGCCTTGTGTTCTGTTCTAGAGTCTTAGAAAATTAGGACTAAGAGTCATTAGCCTATCAATTTGATAATAATAATAATCATTTAGTCAACATTTACTTAATGTTTCCCACATGTCAGGCACTATTCCAAGCACTTTACACGAACTAACTGTTTCTACCTTTGCAGCTCTATGAAGTATTGGGTTGGCCAAAAAGTTCGTTTTTGGCCAACCTAATAGATCCTGTTATATAGATCAGGAAACTGAAACACAGAAAGGTTAGGACACTTGCTGAAGGCCACACAGTTGTGTGGTGGGCCTGGGTTTGAAATTCAAAGTTGGATTTCCTAACCACTATGCTATTGATATAACTTATAGGCCTTAGAACGTGACATGGAAGTATAGTTAAGGCCCTGACACTTACCTGCTATGTGACTTTCAACAAATTACTTAATTTCTTCGAGCTTCAGTGTCCTTATATGTAAAATGGTAGTGAGAAGAAGCATTGTCACAAGGTCGTTGTAAGGATAAATTAGATGATACTTGTGGGGCATATAACACAGTCCTTGTTGCATAGCAAGTGTCCAACAAATGTCATCTCTACCCCACCGCCACCTCCTCCTCCTATCACCCCTCACCAAATAAATTAAGTAGTATGGGTACTTTTAATGATGATTTTTTTTGGGGGGGGCGGTTCGAAGGCCTCTCACTGTTGTGGCCTCTCCCATTGCGGAGCACAGGCTCCGGACATGCAGGCTCAGCAGCCATGGCTCACGGGCCCAGCCGCTCCGCGGCATGTGGAATCTTCCTGGACCAGGGCACGAACCCGTGTCCCCTGCATCGGCAGGTGGACTCTCAACCACTGCGCCACCAGGGAAGCCCAATGATGATGATTTATTAAAAGAAACAATTATTTTCCCTTCCCCACCACATCCCTTGTCATCTCCATCCACGGGCCCCCATTTTCATCTGTCTTCCTGGGCAAGGAGTTTCAAATAGTCACATCTTTGAAGACAGGAACTCCAGGAAGGGATGAACAACTATTAGAGAAGGATGGCCCTTAGGATGTCTTCATCTGCGAAATGGACAAAAAAATTAGGCATGAGACCTGCTGTTTGGGGGACCTGGATCCACAGAATACAATTGAGAGGCAAGAGTTCCCAGTTCTGGGAATCAGTAAGAACCTGCCAGGAACCAGCAAGGCCGTAAGCACCCCAAGGATTGTGGGTGGATAGGAAAAATAATACATTCTGAACACAAGCAAGTTATTTTTAAACTATGTGTTGATTCTGTTGTGTTCAGTACAACTTAATTTATAATCAAAACTGAATCCTTGTAGCTTTCTATTATGCATTTTTTTCAATCAATGGCTATTGACAATAAAGGAAATACCATGTGAGGCCCCTGAAATATTTTTATAGTAAAAGGGTTCTTATAGTATAATATGGCAATGTGCACCTAAGGCTTAAAATTAGCATACTCCTTGGTCATCAATTATACACCTTATTCCAAGGAAGTTAATAAGGGCATATATACCAATTCAGTATTCACTACAGCCATATTAATGATGTAAAAAATAAGAAATATATTAAATGTGTATTAATGGGGTTGGTAAGTATATGAACATACATGTGTATGAACATATGTGCATGAACATACATGCACATATGGAGCACACGTGAAGGGTATTAAAGATGATGGGATAGAAACATCAGTGTTGATATTAAAAGTTGTTCACTAACTATTTCTTTTTTTTTTCTTTCTGGGCCGCACTGTGCAGCTTGTGAGATCTTAGCTCCCCAAACAGGGATCGAACCCGCGAACCCGGGCCCTTGTCAGTGAAAGCTCAGAGTCCTAACGACTGGACCGCCAGGAAATTCCCTCACTAGCTATTTCTAAGTGAAATAATCAAGAAATCAAAATAGGTACAAGATGATCTCTTTTTTTTTTTTTTTTTTTTTTTTGGCGATACCCGGGCCTCTCACTGTTGTGGCCTCTCCCGTTGCGGAGCACAGGCTCCGGACACGCAGGCTCAGCGGCCATGGCTCACGGGCCCAGCCGCTCCGCAGCTTGTGGGATCTTCCCGGACCCGGGCACGAACCCGTGTCCCCTGCAACGGCAGGCGGACTCTCAACCACTGTGCCACCAGAGAAGCCCAGATTATCTCATTTTTTTAATAAATATTATATATGTGTGTATGTGTTATAATGTGTACCAAAGTGTTAAGCAAACATCATTTTGGGGTGGAGCGTTATGGGTGATTTTTATCTTTTTTTTTTCCTCAAATAGTCTGATCTTTCTCTAGGATATACCGGATAATGAAATTATTTTAAAGATTTGGAAACCACCATCCTGTGATAGGTGCTTCTTTTTCTTGGGAAGGGTGGGTGATGAGGAAGAGGCCACAGAGAGACTGGCTTCCATCCCACTCATTTCTGGAAGGTCCTATTGGGGCCAAGCGTACCGCCTGCCTGGTTTGGACATGGTTTGAGGAAGCAGGGAAGGGCCTGATGTTTTTACCTGTCCTTAGTCCGAGACACATTCGTGGCCACAACCATTCCTGACGCAGTGCTCCTCTGGACCACAGTCCCAGTCACCACTGCAGAGCTCAACGCAGGTGCCTACGTTAGAACAGACCAGCTGAACACCGCCATGCTATAGCCACAGGTGCTAGAGAGGCCAGCCCTTGATTAAGGAGCCAATTCCACTTTCTTCTTTTGGTTCAATCCATAGTATAATTTATAAATGATTACTTGCAAAATAACACTCATTAACATTTTATATGTTTCAGTGAAAAACAATGCATTCACACAATCTCAACAAAGCAAGGCCTACTTTAAAGAAGGGGATAATTGTGTCTGTGGAGGGGAAGTGCAAAGAAGTCCACATCAATGTCCTCACTTCTCCTCTCTGCAGGGAAAGGGGCAGAGAAGGGGAGACTCACATTTACCAAATGGCAGCAAGGGTGCCCTGCAGTCACCTTGTGCAGTGAGTCTGACTGGCCCCATTTTATAAGGGTGGCAGCTGGGGTGCACAGAGGTGACTCTCCTACTAGTCATTACAGAAGTGGAACCAACCCAGACCCACCTGGCCCCTAGGCCATGCTCCCTCTGCCATCCCACAGGGTGAAACTGACCCTGACATGAAGAGCACATCTCCAGATTTCAAGGAGTCACTCCTGACCTGAGTGGAGGCTCCCCATGTTCCCAGAGCCTCAAGGTTAGTCTTCGAGGGCCAATGAAATAGGTCCAAGAAGCTAGTTAAGACCCCCCCCCCAAGGGTTTCTAACAAAATGTGTGCAGAGCTCTGGACGAACGTGTGCTGTGCTTGGGTTGGTTACTCAGCTGTGATCAGGAGATTCTCTACCTGATTCTGTCTCTGCACCTCTCTGGGCCTTTGTTTTCTCATATGTAAAAAGAAGCCCTTGGATCCAACAGAGGTGGATGAAGTTAACTCTCCAGTGTCAACTCCAATCAATAGAGGTGGCTATTCTGATGCTGGGTTGAGAAGCGCTGGGACACCTTGTCCAGGCTCAAAGAGAAAGAGTGCTATGATTGATTAGCAATGTCTGAGGATGTAAGACGGGGGCCTGGTGGGATGTCTACAATGTACCCTGCAGACCTCAGAGAAGATCAACACCATCCCTCCATGCTTTTATTAGCCGTTGTTGGTTTACGGTAAGAGAATTGGGAGACTTCTTGTCTCCACTCACAGTAGTTTGGTCACTCATTAACATCTGTTGATTTCTTACTATGTACAAAGCACAGCGGTAAGTTATTCAGGAAGTACGAAGATGTAAGATCGGGTTATTACCTTCAAGCAGCGTAGAATCTAACAATGGAGATAGGATTTATGTTTAAAGTACTAAAAGCAAAGCAGTATGTGACATGTGCCCTGAAAGAGGTTTATCCAAAGGACTAAAGGAGCTCAGAAAAGAGAGGACATTACTTCTAATTAATCAGGAAAGCTGAGTCTTGAAGTATGGAAATCTTTTAAGGGCAGAATTGAGATGGATGGTAGAGAAGAGAAAAGAATTACTAGCCAAAGTTCACAAAGGGAAAATGCAACAGGGTGGGACTAGGGAGAGGTGCATGAGGCACCCAGGGCACAAAATTTAAGGAGGCACTTGTGCAATCCTGGGGGTGAGCACCTCCCTAAATTTTGTACCCTATATGACTCATCTCCTCACTCTTAACCCGGAAGAGTAGCAAATGGAAGGCTGGATAAGTATTAGGGAACATTTGGAAGTTAAGGCAGAAAGGTAAGCAGGGGACAGAGTTACAGAGGGCAGATCTTGCCGACCTGAGAAGTTGAGATTTCATTTGGTAGGTCAAGAGAGGGATGTGATGGCTGTTTACTTATGAAGATTATCTGGTGTGAGAGCATAGAATAGACCAGGATTCCACAAGCAAGCAAACTTAAGAGGGAAGAGAGGGGCAGGGAGAGCTGTCAGGAAACGATTGCACTGGCCCAAGCATGGAGTAATCAGGACTGGAAATACAGTGTGGCAATGGGGGTTGGAAAGGAAGGAACATGTGTAAGAAACAATTTCAAAGAATGAATGGTATTTGGGAACCAATTTAATGTAGGGCAAGGAGGACAAAGAAGAGACGAGTTAGAGTTGAGTCCAATGACATTTAGGGAGAAGAAGATAGTGACGATAATGTAAGAGAGAAGAAAGTTGGAGGATTGATGGAGTGACAGACAATGTCAGATGCTGCAGAGGTTAAAGACTCTGGCTACTGAAGAGAGTCAAGTGATTTGTCAAGAAGATCTGGGAGAGCGATGGGGACAGCAATGGAGACTACAGTCAGTCTTCAAGGGATTAAGGAATGAGTTATGGGGAAGAAAGGGGAGAATGAAGGTTACCCCTTTGAGAATGTTGGTGGTAAAAGGAAAAAAAGAGATTGGGATGATTCATGGTTCACATATTGAAGAAAATGTTTTCTCTAGGCGATCCAATTTATTTGCAGCAAGAGACAAAGAAACTGGTGGAGAGAGAGACACCAGGGAGATGGAGGGTGGCTGATGAGGGTGCAGAAGGCTCCCCTTTTGGAGAGTCTAGATGGAGGGGTGATCCGGGGAAAGGAGGGGAGAAAGTAAAAGCAGAAGCAGAGAGGTTCTACAGTCAAGGTGGGTCCCTGCAATGGCTCCTTGACGGGAATATCTTCCCGTCTCTCCTTTCTTCCCCTCCTGCCCCTGCACCCACTGGTCCCCGATGGCTTACTTTCTGGCTCCCTCATACAAAAAAGGACGGGGCTACCTTCTGCATGGACTTACCCAGAAGTTTCAAGGGTCTCATGGCAGCCTGAAGCTCCTGTACCTCTGAGCTGAGGGCAACTAGGATCACAAGGAGGAGGAAGCCTCCCAAATTCATGCTGCTGTCGGAGGTCTTTGGTAAAGATGCAGCAGGGCTGAGAACAGCTGAAATTTATCCTCTTCTGCCCCCTGAGCTGGGATGAAATGCCAAGGGTGGGGCTAGAGTCTGTGGGAGCCTAAGCCCCGCCCAGAAGCTGACATGTCCGGAGAACACACACCATGTATACTTTGGGTTATGCCACATTGTTACCTAAGCAAGTCTCTGAGCCAAGGGAACACCCTCCTCTGACTGACAAATATGACTCCTCAACCAGGAAAGCAGTGAGTGACTGAGAAAGAAGGTGAATTCGGATACTTTCATTCACTCATTCCTTTTTCAACACAAGTATCAGATGTCTTCTCTGGGCCAGGCACATGCTGGGCATGAGGAATATGTCCTTACAGTGCTTACAATGTAGGAACTGGGCGCTGGCTGGTGGAGGTACAGCCTGCTCTTTCACTTCACCCCTCCTTGTTCTGGGCCCTGGCACCTCTGGTCTAGAGGGCAGGGAGAGGCAGTAGGAGAGGCAGCAAGGGTGCTCTTAGGTCACCTGCTGGTGGTAAGGAGGCGACTCTAGTCTCCTTCTGGCTTCGTCTGATTCTTTCTACTCCTGGGCACCAGGCAGACGTGGTGGCCTTTGCCTGTATGATACGTGTAATTGTCTTGGGATGGAGTTCCACCTCTTCTTGTCCACCTTCATTTCTGAAGACCCAATTTCCTGATATACGTGTTAAACTCTTCCAGAATGTCTCCCATCATGAAGCACTGGGGTGGGGGTGGGGTGCGACTGCAGTAACCAACCAGCTAGGCAGTGAATTTCATTTCCCCCCTTCTTGTACACACTCCTACACTAGGGGAGTGATTCTCTGAAACAAGTGCTCCCCTTGGTTTTCTGGAGGGATAGGCCCTCTTCCCTCCCCAGTAGCAGCAGGGATGGGGGAGAGGCATGTATGAATTCTGGCCATCAAAACTGTGTTTCATACAATGTCTATCTTAATGTGAGATGAGGACGACTGGGCTGGTTGGTAATGGCAGGACCAGTTTGTAACCTCTTAATAAGGCCCTGGGGAGCTGGTTGACTTCTCTTTACAAAGCGCAGTACTTGACGTTTCCCCAGGGCCCCTGGTTCCTAATTCTGGGGCTACAGGAAGAGAGCTGCCCTGTTATGCTCCATTTGTCACAGTTCCTGAAATGCACCAGTTAGAGGTCCTTTGGGCAAACAACTGACCTCACAAAGTGCTAATACCCCTAGGTGGGTTAAGGAGTACATTTATGGGTTATTCATTATGTAATTTTGCAAACTACCTTAACTCGATCCTGCCTATCCCAACGCTGAGATTGGTTGCTGTCTAATTTCCGTAACAGGGTAAGAGCCAGAAAGAAACTTTTAGAGATGCTGAACGCTGACAAGAATATCAATCCATATGTAATTGCAAATATTTTAAAATGCTACAAAAAAGTTTAAATTGCACAAAACTCAAAGGTATGTCAAAATTAAATTCATTTCCTTTTAGATGTCCTCTTTTCTGATTTTATTTTGGGTACTCTTTTGCTGGTTCCCTAAGCTGGTTCCCTTAGTTTGTCCTTTTGGTTACTCGAAGCTGAGTGGGGCCTTCAGAGCCTTGGTAATGAGGCCCTCGTCTTCCCTGGATTTACCTTGGCATGCAGTTATTTGGTGCTGTCAGCTAAGTAGACATTTAAGCCTTATAGTTTTATAAAGCCTAAAGAAAATTTTGTCTTGTGACAAAAAAAATCTCACCAAGACCGGTAATCTGAATTGAAGCCCACCCCAGATGTGACTGAAGGGCATAACAACTCCCAAATGCCATTTAGTGAGCACTGGCTTTATTCCAGGCTAGGTTCTTTACCGACCTCCTCACACTTAATCCTAACAAGGCTGTGAGGTGGTCTGTTGGTTAGGAGTCTGATTGCTAAAAGAGGGAATTTAGTATGAAAATGCAAGGGTGTCATTTCTGCTTCACTTTCTTTTTTAAAAAAATTATTATTTATTTAAATTAATTAATTTATTTTTGGCTGCGTTGGGTCTTCGTTGCTGTGCGTGGGCTTCCTCTGGTTGCGGCGAGCGGGGGCTACTCTTTGCTGCGGTGTGCGGGCTTCTCATTGTGGTGGCTTCTCTCGTTGCAGAGCACGGGCTCTAGGCATGCGGGCTTCAGTAGTTGTGGCTCGCGGGCTCTAGAGCGCAGGCTCAATAGTTGTGGCACACGGGCTTAGTTGTCTGCAACATGTGGGATGTTCCCGGACCAGGGCTCGAACCCGTGTCCCCTGCATTGGCAGGTGGATTCTTAATCACTGAGCCACCAGGGAAGTCCTCTGCTTCACTTTCACATCTACTTCATCTTTCTTTCTCTGCTGACCATCTTCCTCTGTTTTTCAAACCATATGGTAGGGGGAATGTTACCTCCCCTGAGCCCTCAAGTTCAAGATGAGTCCAGAAAGTACTAGATTTTCCCAATCACAAATTTAAAATGCCAGAGGAGAGAATCTTCTTGGCCTGGTTTGAGTCAGATGTCACCCGCACCCCCCAAACTGACAATACAAACAAAGCTGTTGAGGGCTCTGTGTGTGTGTTTGTGTAAGGGTGTATGTGTGTGAGCGTGTGTGTGTGTTGCGGTGGTATTCAGGGAGCAATTGTAATTAGGAAGACACACAACATTGTTTCCAATACAGACAGGATTATTGCCATTTTACAGATGAGAAAACTAAGTCACAGAGAGATTTAGTAACGTACCCCAGATGACAGTTAAAAGGCAGAGCCAAGCTCAAACTCCAAAAGTAGTGCTCTTCTCTAGAACACGTTACTATCAGGTTAGGTCCAAATTCTTAGAAAATAATTTTGATTCCTCTCGGTGGCACAGATGAATGAGCTTTTTTAAAAAATTAATTAATTTATTTTATTTGTTTTTGACTGCATTAGGTCTTTGTTGCTGTGCTCGGGCTTTCTCTACTTGCGGAGAGCGAGGGCTACTCTTCGCTGCGGCGTGTGGCCTTCTCATTGTAGTGGCTTCTCTTGTTGCAGAGCACGGGCTCTAGGCATGCAGGCTTCAGTAGTTGTGCCATGTGGGCTCAGTAGTTGTGGCACGCGGGCTCTGCAGTTGTGATATTTAAAGGATGCTTCTCCTTTAAATGAAAGGAACTCTGTATTATTGGGCATTCATTATGTGCCCAGCAAGACACCGTGGTGAGTACGGGTGTATGCAGGAGCATAGGAGGCTGGTGAGAAGGGTGGGGAGTGCAGCTGGAGGCTGAGCGTGTGAGCAGATGCAGAGGTGGCACTTGAGATGTCTGCTTGCGTTTTTTCTTCATATACGATGTCTCATGCCCCCGACTTTCCCACTCCCTTCCCCTTCTTGTCTTTGTACCGGGTCCTGACTTCCTCCTCCTGACAGTAACAGGTAGTTGCTGCCAGGACTCTCCAATCGCCTTGCGAGTTTTTTTTTTTTTTTTTTTTTGGCTGCTTTGGGTCTTTGTTGCTGCGCGCGGGCTTTCTCTAGTTGCGGAGAGCAGGGGCTACTCTTCGTTGTAGCCTTTTCATCGCGGTGCCCTCTCTTGTTGCAGAGCACAGGCTCTAGGCACGTGGGCTTCAGTAGTTGTGGCACGCGGGCTCAGCAGTTGTGGTGCACGGGCTTAGTTGCTCCACGGCATGTGGGATCTTCCCAGACCAGGGCTCGAACCCGTGTCCCCTGCATTGGCAGGCGAATTCTTAACCACTGCGCCACAAAGGAAGCCCACCTTGCGAGTTCTGAGGGCAGCCCCGGCAGCTCTGTGTTGAGCATGTGGAGGAGGACGCGCCCCCCTCCCCACACGCCCCCCCCCCCACCGCACGCACATCACGCTGCTGAGTGGCGTCTCCTTTGATGACAATGCAGATGGGCAGAGATGCGCTCTTTCCCTGTGCGGCCACCCTCTGCCTGGCCTTCCAGAGACTTCCACTGCAGCTGGGGCACCAGGCCTCTGTCTCCACCCACCACCCCTCCTCTCCCTGACTCCTGGGTTCCTGTCATTAGGAGAGGGTCTTCTTGAAGTTGTCTCCCACTCGTGGGCCAGATAAAATGATTAGAAAACAAGCCAGAGCTGCAGCCCCTTGTCTATCCTGACTCTCAGGAGCCCACACCTGTTCCTTGGACCTGGCCGGTTCAGCAAGGTCCATTTTCTGCAACTGTGAGCCCCTGAGGGGTGAGGATTGGCTGACCTGCGCAGCCTGACCGTGCGGGCCAGCCCTCCCCAGGTGTGCCTGGGTTGAGATCAATATAAACACCGCTCCAGGCAGCAAGAGCCCCTGCAGCTGTGCCTGACGCCATATTCTCTGCCCCGTCAGCCGTGTCGGGGCTGGGCTGATGGGTGGGAGTGAGGGGCTATGCCTTTGTGGGTGGCCCGGTGTGAGTGGGGCTCTGCTGGACTTTCTGCAGGAGTTGCCAGGCTGCCACCTGCTAAAGAAGAGGATGTGTCACCCATAACTGCCGCTGGAATTTCTCCCTGGGCACAGGTGAGGAAAGAAAAAAGCAGTGGGGACCTGGACAAGAGGGGTATCTCAGGCAGGGAAATGGAAAGATTCCAGAAGAGCGCCCGGGGCCAGGACAATCCTGGCTGGCCTGCAGGCACCAAGTCGGCCGGCGTGCTGTTGCTGGTGTGGCTCCATGGCCCTACCTGTAGGCTTTCAAGTCCTTGTACATATTCAGGTGTTTTACCTGGAAAGGGTGGGAACAGTTCAGCAGCAGCTGGCCTGGGGCTCAGCTCACGTTTACTCACAGACGCCTCGGCACGGCCCCCTAGCTTTGCAATGAGGACTCTCCTTGCCGTGGGGTGGGGGGTGGGGGGGGGCTGCTGGCTGCATGGGAGACGATTCCCCACCTCTGACCAACTTCAGAATTGTTTACCACTGGAGCAAGTACGCTGATAGGGTTTTCCTCTGTATAACTGGTGTGTTCTTTTTTTTTTCTTTTTTGGTTCAAGGTAGATTTTATTCCTCTTTTTTGTATTTATAGATATAAGCATGGAAATAATTCATTCATATAAATACATTTATGTGAAGGGAATAACTCTTTTCTGTTTTTTTAAATTTTATTTATTTTTAAAAATTTTAATTTTATTTATTTTTCTATACAGCAGGCTCTTATTGGTTATCTATTTTATACATATAAATGTATACATGTCAATCCCAATCTCCCAACTCCTCCCACCACCACCACCCCCCCCCACGGCTTTACCCTCTCGGTGTCCATACGTTTGTTCTCTACATCTGTGTCTCTATTTCTGCCCTGCAAACTGGTTCATTTGTACCATTTTTCTAGGTTCCACATATATGCATTAATATACAATATTTGTTTTCCTCTTTCTGACTTACTTCACTCTGTAGAACAGTCTCTAGATCCATCGACGTCTCTACAAATGACCCAATTTCATTGCATTTTATGGCTGAGTAATATTCCATTTTATATATGTACCACATCTTTATCCATTCGTCTGTCTCTGGGCATTTAGGTTGCTTCCATTACCTGGCTATTGTAAATAGTGCTGCAAAGAATATTGTGGTGAATATGTCCTTTCGATTTATGGTTTTCTCTGGGTATATGTCCAGTAGTGGGATTGCTGGATCATATGGTAATTCTATTTTTAGTTTTTAAAGGAACCTCCATAATGTTCTCCATAGTGACTGTATCAATTTACATTCCCACCAATAGTGGAAGAGGGTTCCTTTTATCCACACCCTCTCCAGCATTTGTTGTTTGTAGATTTCCTGATGATGCCAATTCTAACAGGTGCGAGGTGATACCTCATTGTAGTTTTGATTTGCAATTCTCTAATAATTAGTGATGTTGGCTTAGGGTAAGGATTAGGGTTAGGGATAGGGTAAGGGTTAGGGAATGGGTACGGTTTAGGGAAAGTGTTAGGGTACGACAGTGGGTTACGGTTAGGGTATGTGTTAGGGTATGGGTTAGTGTTAGTGTACGGGTTAGGATTAGGGTACGGGTTAGGGTAAGGCTTTGGGTAAGGGTTAGGGTTAGGGTAAGGGAACGGGTACGGTTTAGGGTAAAGTTTAGGGTATGACAGCGGGTTAGGGTTAGGGTACCTGTTAGGATATGGGTTAGTGTTAGTGTACGGGTTAGGATTAGGGTACGGGTTAGGGTAAGGCTTTGGGTAAGGGTTAGGGTTAGGGTAAGGGAACGGGTACGGTTTAGGGTAAAGTTTAGGGTATGACAGCGGGTTAGGGTTAGGGTACCTGTTAGGATATGGGTTAGTGTTAGTGTACGGGTTAGGATTAGGGTACGGGTTAGGGTAAGGCTTAGGGTAAGTGTTAGGGTTAGGGTTAGGGAACGGGTACGGTTCAGGGTACAGGTTAGGGTACGACAACGGTTTAGGGTTAGCATACGTGTTAGGGTACGGGTTAGGGTTAGTGTACGGGTTAGGGTTAGGATACGGGTTAGGGTAAGGCTTCGGGTAAGGGTTACAGTTAGGGTTAGGGTTAAGGTTAGGATTAGGGAACAGGTACGGTGTAGGGTACATATTATTGTACGACAATGGTTTTGGGTTAGCGTACGTGTTAGGGTACGGGTTAGTGTTAGTGTACGGGTTAGGATTAGGGTACAGGTTAGGGTAAGGCTTCAGGTAAGGGTTACGGTTAGGGTTAGGGTTAGGGAACGGGTACGGTGTAGGGTACATGTTAGTGTACGACAACGGTTTAGGGTTAGCGTACGTGTTAGGGTACGGGTTACACTCATCCTCTGTGAGCTCTGCAGCGTGTGGAACCTGGATCAAGACACAGGTAATTGCAAGCGTAATCCCTGATAGGCAGCTGACCTTTCTGGATGATATTGGCCTGAGGTTAGCATTGAGTAATGTTGTATTTTCATATAAGCTCTCTGAGCCAAAAGAAATAGCTTGTTCCACCTAATATTCAAAACTACTAAAGAACGGAGGCCACTTTGAGTGACAGAGAGAAAGGAGGTAGAAACCAAGGGACCTGGTATTTATTGGGCATTTCTATGTGCCAGGTTTTATAAACACACACATACACTAATACACATACATGTATTTTGAATAATATATATATAATTATATTGTATATTGAATAATATAATTCTACCTATAATATATACATATAATTATTTCTATACACACACACACACACACACACACACGCGCACACACACACACACACACACACATTATCTCCACTCCTTTTAAAGATCAAAAATACTCTCAGGGTTTATCTCCATTTCATACATGGGGAGATAATAACTTCCCCAGGTTCACACATCTTCTTAATTACCCGACTCTTTCTGACTCCAAATCCTAAGCTCTCTCATCCATCCCACACTGTTTATGCCTTTTCGTTACACATTCCCACTCACTATATTCTAGACCCAAATATTAATATTACAGGACTCAAGGCTTGATCTAAGAATGGGCACTGGTACCCTCTCGTCTTCTCCCCCCAGCCTCCATGGAACTCTCTAGAATTCCTCACTGGGTCACACTACTTGAACTGCTAACAAGTAGAAATTCCCTTGGGTAAATAAGCCTCCTGTCATGTTCAGATGGAAGGAAAACCCCATTTCTGAGTATCACAGCTTTTTTCCCTCCTTCTACCTTGTACAGAATCCTCAGACCTCCCTTTATTACAGGTTCTCAGAAATGTGGATCCAGCTTTTTGTTTTCATTTTTCCTTTTGTAAAACTGTTTGGAAGAACTTCTATTTTACAAGGATGGCTCTATCTGACCCCTAGGATAGGCCTACTCAACCCATGAGCGTCAGACTTACTGGGTGAATGACTCTACCAAACTCATTTCTTCTTCCTAGGAACACAGTAGATTACAGCTCCCAGCTTTCCTTGCAGCTGGCCATGGCCATGTGACTGAATTCCAGGCACTGTGAGCGGAGGTGATGTGCCCCACTTCTGGGGCAAAGCCCTTAACTCCCCTCCCCACCCCAAACCCATGCCATCCATCCTCTTCTTCCTATTGTTAGCCCGAAGCACTTAGGCAAGTGATCCTGGAAGCCAAATGTTGAGGTTGATGAAACCACAATATGGAAGGAGCCCGTTTACCAAATTACCACTTGGAGGAAATCTGCCTGCAGTTCAAGAATACCCGTTTTGGATTTCACACCAGGGAGGAATAAACCATAACTGAGTTAAGCCAGTAAGATTTGGGGATTTATTGGTTGCGGCAGCTAATTAATACAATGTGAACTCTAGTCACATCTCTCTCTCTCTCTCTCTCTCTCTCTCTCTCTCTCTCTCTCTCTCTCTCTCTCTCTCTCTCTCTCTCTCTCTCTCTCTTTTCGTATTTTGGCCACGTGGCACGTGGGATGGTTCCCTGACCAGGGATCAAACCCGGGCCTCTGCAGTGAAAGCACCAAATCCTAACCACTAGGCCACCAGGGAACTTCCCTAGTCACAAAACTCTTGACAAATCCATTTAATCTCTTGCCCCTAACCACCCCCTGCACCTCCCCCCAACCATCCGACACACACACGCACGCACGCACGCACGCACTCCACTGCTAAAGAGAAGGGCTATTTTGGGGGGGGGGGGAATTCCAGTTTCTTAAAGTCACTATTATTTTTCCTGAATAGTGGTGATAGTGCAGGCGTTATGGAACACTACATTCTTCTTGCATTTAAGAAGTACCAGCCTATGCTATAATTCAGATGTGATTTCATTCCTTCCTTATAGGCTGTGAGGCTCAACGACTTTGGGGTGACCCTATTGTGCATTTTATTGGCATAGGAGAGGGAATATTTGTGAGCCCTGGGATTTCAGCATGATATTGAGAAAGTGAAGTTCAGTGAAGAGGAGAAAAAGGGTGATGTAGACAAATATTTTGGAGTTGGACCAGCTGGAAATAAGTACAGAGTTTTGGGCCACCAGTGACTTTCCATTGCACAGATCCAAATGTACCAGCCAGAAAGCACTGCTTCCCCAGGCATCTCATGTAGACTTTAGACTCCAGGAACATTGCAATCCACGGTCAGGTGAGATGGTGCTATTCTCACAACCCAACCTTAGAGGTTCCCTCTTTATCTCTCAAAGTTTCAGGAGGACCCAGCACCCATAGCCTCTCTGTTAGGGACTAATTAGCGTGGCACAGAGACTGTGTAATTGATCCAGGTCTTTCAAGTGCTTGGTCGCCCAAATGTTAACACAGATCCTGTAACAAGTCACTAACCAAGTGTCAGGAAACCCTGCAGTGTCAATTCCTAAGGCCCCAACACTATGAGGGCTTCCCACTGTGGGAGGGTGGGGAGTACAACGGCTTTCAGAGTGGTTGGCTGGAATTAAATTTGCAGATAAATATGCATCCTGCATTTTGATTTTTGGAGGTCGCATAGTATAAGAAAAAGAGAGAGTTTTGGAGCCACTACAATCTGGATTTAAATGCAGGTTCTACTACCTCCTGGCCACATGGCCTTGACAATTAGCCTATGTTTCTTCATCAAGAGTTAGAGGCTCAGCATTCTCAACTCAGGGCTGTCGTAAGGATAAGGACATAATGTAGGGGAAATATCTAAAACTGAAAAATATATCAAATAAAATATTTTCCTTCTCCTTTAAATGTTTCCTTACTCTCGGTTGGGTTTGAAACTCCTAAAATAAGAGGCTGTTCTTTACAACCTCTATGGAGCATTTGGTACCAAGAACAGAACCACGATCTAGTTGTCACTCCTTTGGGCATCATCCTCCAGACTGGGGGCCCAATAGGCTCTCTGCTACTTTACTAAGTCCTGAGATGATTCGTTTGGGGGGCATGCTAGCTCTCCATTCCTTGTGCCCTGCTCAGAGGGTCCCAGGAGTAGGTGATGTTCAGACTACGTGAGTGGCATTATCCAAGTTTCAGTGTGTGTGTGGTAGACCACAGGAAGCTTGGTTGGAGTCCTGGAGTGAGGTGAGATGGGGGTTGGAGCCAATCAGAGGGAAGAGGGAGACGTGCCCTTGGAGGAGAGAATAGGGGATGGAAACAGTGATGAGGAAGTAGAGAAGCAAATATAGACAGACAATGATAGCTGGAGTTTCAGCTGTGGAGTGGATGGTAGCTGGATTGAAATATGGAGTCAAGGCATAGGTGTGTGACAAGGGGGGGGATCCAGTAGTAAGGGAGACGTCTACGGTACTGGAGATAATAACTAGAGAAGTCTTTCATTAGAAAAGAAGAATGTTAGTGGAGGGGTTGGACTTAAATAGGAGTAGCGAGCATTTTTTTCCCATTATTACTGGGGATAAAGCAGAGTAAATGGATACACATATATGGGGATAGAAGAGGAGGACATTTTTGCAAACGTGCAGTTCTTTTCCTAATGAAGGATAGATGAGATAGACGGTGAGACCTGAATGGTGGAAGTTGGAGTGAGAGGTAGATGAGATGGGGAGCTGAAGGAAGATAAGTGGAAATCTTGGTTGTTGGGAGAGTGAATTTTCTGGGGGAAGTGTGGTTAGATTTCCAGGCAGTGTTGAGTGCCTGGGCTGGTCTCAGGGAAAAGGCTGAGGAAGAAACAGAGGACATGAATGGTGATGGATGATGAAAAAGAGAGAGGGTCCATAGATTGGGGTTAAATACTTGTTGGAGGTAGAGGTACTAATGTCAGTGAACTAGAAATCTTACATAGAAATAATGACTCAGGTTTGATAATGCTACAGAAATCATTTTATTAAGAAGAAAGATAATTTTGAAAGCAGTCACCCCATGAGTCCTCAATTGCCACAATTCAACACTTAAACCAAGTTATTTTAGATCCACATCCTGTGATCCTGGGGTTGGTAAGAAAGCACAGCTCTTAGAATAAAGATGACGTTTGGGAACAGTTACTGAAGGAGGCCAAGGTTCAATTATCATCCAAACGGACAGTGAAGTCCTCCTCCTAAAATACAAAGGTAATTATGTCACTTTCCAGAAATTCCTGCTCTTTGCTACCAACCAGCTTTCTCCACAAGTCACCCAGACTTCAGTGAGCAGAGGGGCAGCTGGGGTCCCTTCTGGGCTGGCAAAGGCCAGCAGGGACTCATCCTCCCCTTAAGCAGCTCTCTATCTTATACTCACGGCTCGAACAGCGGGTTGACAAGAGTGTCCACAACCATGGCTGCAGCATTTTTGTCCCAGGGGACAGGATTCATCCCCCGAGCACATTTCAACACAAGGTCCAAGCAATCCTGGTGCCAGCTGTGGACAAGTTCCAGGTCTCTGTTCAGCTGAAAAACAAAACAGTCTTGCCAGAACCCAGGCTGGCTCTGTAGAAGGGAGGGGGACCCAGTGCTGAGAGCGAGCGAGCTGAAGTGTCTCACTCCCTGATGGACCTTTAGCCTCTTCCCTTCTGGATGCCCCCAATCTTTGCCCCTTCTAAACCTTGGAGGCACACATTACTGTTTTGTGTGTGGGAAAACACACTGATGACCAGCAGCTGCAGCATCCTGGGAGAAGAGGAGAGAGCTTTGCCATTAACCCCCTCCTTTTTGTTCCAGCTGAAACTAGATAATTAAATCCCAGATCACAAACAGAAACAACTTCTCACCAATTCTATGTGCCTTCAGGCGCCAATGAACACTGAGTCCCACAGTGTGAAAATCAGACTGGGTACTAACACCACCACCAGCCTTACTTCTGGTATAGGGCTCTGATGACTGCATTTGGAAAGAAATAGTAGATAAAAGACAAAAGACCAGGTTTCAAGTTTTTTGTTTTTGTTTTGTTTAAAGGGAGTTCCCTGCTGGTCCAGTGGTTAGGACGTGGCGCTTTCACTGCTGTGACCCGGGTTCCATCCCTGGTCAGGGAACTAAGATCCCCAATCCAGTATCTAGTGCTACTCAAAATGGGTCCCCTGACCCAGCAGAATCAGCATCCCCTGGGAGCTTGTTAGAAATTCAGATTCTTGGGCCCCACCCCAGACCTACTGAAACAGAAACTCTAGGGTTGGGGCACAACAATCTGGATTTAACAGGCCTTCCCCCGGTCATTCATTTAAAAATATATATTTATTATTTATTTATTTTTGGCTGCATTGGGTCTTAGTTGCGGCACACGGGATCGTTCATTGCGGTGCCTGGGCTTCTCTCTAGCTGTGGTGTGTGGGCTCCGTAGTTGTGGCGCGCAGGCTTAGTTGCCCCGTGACATGTGGGATCTTAGTTCCCCGACCAGGGATCGAACCGGTGTCCCCTGCATTGCAAGATGGATTCTCAACCACTGGACCACCAAGGAAGTACCCCTCACAAGGTCATTCTTATGTGTGTTGATATGGGAGAACCCCTGCTGTATATCACCCCCCAAAACAGTCTACCCTATTGAGTTAGGGTAGACTGACTAACATGGAAAATGCAGGCTGGATATCACTCTTGTGAATCAAGTGAAATGGTGGTTGACAATTCTCTATTCCATGTTGGGCAGAGATCTCCTTCATCTGTGGGATTTCCTTACATACACCTCTGTCTCACCCCCACCCCAAAACATCTAAGTGTGGTCCTTGATCCTGAGACCATGTAGAGGTGTGTTAGCGAGCTGTTCCCTGGATGATACACCCAGTCTTAACTCTATAGCCTCCCTAGTTCCCAGACCACTTTGGTTTTTGTTTGTTTTTTTGGCTGTGCCATGCAGCAAGTGGGATCTTAGTTCTCCAACCAGGGATCGAACCTGGGCCCCCTGCACTGGAAGCTTGCAGTCTTAACCACTGGACCACCAGGGAAGTCACTCCCAGGCCACTTTGATGCACCCACCAAACTTACAGCAGCGAAGATCAATCCTAGGCTTGAAGGATCAATCCTAGGGAGTTGAAGGTTCTGTGGGGAAAGAGTACCAGCCAGCCATGGCTGGCAAGAATCCGCCTGGGCAGGCGTACATGCTGGTGGACTGAATGAATGGACCTGTGTGTTTCACACCGGTGTGGACGTGTGTTTGGGTGTGAGAGATCAGCTAACTTGTTCAGAACCGTGTTCTTTCCAGACCTTGTTGAAGAATAATTTGGTACCTTAACGTTATTTCATTTCTGTTTTAAGAGTATTTCCAGCTTTTTCAAGTTTACAAATACTTCTAAAGCAAGATATTATTAATCTGTCTTCATGGTCTTCTAGGCTTGGAAGAATTCTATTCTTTTCTAATTCTCCCAGAGGTTAGTAGTGGCCCCAGTATAGCCGCCTCCTCTCTCTCTGTGCAGCTGGCCTAAGAGCCATTGTCCTGGCAGGGCTAAGCATTCAGTTAGTCAGGGACATGGACAGCTGGGCTTGCAGCGCTTACCTGAGTTTCCTAAGGGTATGCAGACATGGCCACATCCGTTGTTGACACACCAGCTCCCTACAGCGCAGTCCCGGGGTCCTCGGCATTCCTCCACACAATCTACTCGTAGAAAAAATTCAGCTGAAAACTGTTAAGCCTGACAGGATAACAGGGGAGGGCTGTGAGAAGGTTTGTTTGTTTAACCTTTTATCCAATTCAAAACATATAGACAAGCTATCTACCTATTTTGCACTATATGAAAAGTAGTATGTTTTTATTTTTAAAACAAAAAATACTCAACTATATTAAGTAAAAAGGAAGTTTCTCTTTCCCTCAACCCAACCAGCCCATTTCCCAGGAGATATCTACTATTTCCTGTAGCTCCTTCTGGAATCTTCTCTTGGCTTTTACAAATGTAAGTACAAACACATCAATAACACAGATATATACATACACAATGCGAGTAGATGTTTGCCTGTTAAATTACAAATATGTGGAGTGAGGCTATAGCTTTTTTGGTGTTGAAAGGTGTCTTCATGAGGCAATATAGCAATCTATATCAAAAGCTTTCGAATGTAATTTGGCCATTCTACTTTTAGGAATTTATGCTAAGAAATATGATTTAGCTCAAGGACATTTATCTTGTCCTTGTTATTAAAAAGTAACTCAAAATGATAATTATCTAATTCTATAATAGTAGAAGAAGGCATGGAAAGAAGGCATATCATACTGGAAAACAATGAAGCTTTTTAAAATGTGTGATAGAATTGTGTTTATTGATCAGGGATGGGCTGCAACACCATATTTGTAAAAATCATATATCCTGGATTTTTGTTTGTTTGTTTATATCTCTGTTACTATGAGATCTTTAAGGACGAAGACTTCTCCTTAACTATCTCCCAGCACTCAGCACAGTTCCAGACATGCAGTAACCACAAAACAAACATTTATTCCTTGTTAAATCTGAAAAAATATATCTGTGTGTGTATGAAACATGGAAGCTTTTATTTTAAAGGTTAACGTGGTTATCTGGGTAATGGGATAATTTATGGATAATAAATTATCCAGTGGATAATTATTATCCATTGGATAATTTATCTTTTTAATTAGTAGTATTTCTGAGTTTTTTTTATAATGAACATTATTAGTTGTGTAACAAAATAAAAGAAGAAGTTTCTGTGCTCAAAAAGTCAGGACACACAGGTCTGTGACATGCTTTTCCCTCTGGAAGGACAAGCCTGAAAGCAGAGACCCTGGAAATTTACCATCTAAGGAAGGGAAGTCTGGGCAGAGCTAAGCACACAGTCTCTGTGTTGTGCAGGGTTTGGGGACCTGGGCAGGGCTGTGTGCTCTTACCTCCTGGGTCCTGGACTGAAGAGCAGACTCGACTACATCCCCTCTTGATACATCGTTTTCCAGCTCCACAGTCCCAGTCTCCTCGGCAGTGCTCCATACAGATTTCTAACATCAGAAAAGGCTCAGTGAGTTGGTGGAAATGTAAATTGGTACAGCTGCTGTGGAGAACAGTGTGGAGGTTCCTCAAAAAACTAAAAATAGAACTACCACACGACCCAGCAATCCCACTACTGGGCATATATCGGGAGAAAAACATGGTCCGAAATGATACATGTACCCCAATGTTCATTGCAGCACTGTTTATAATACCCAAGACATGGAAGCAACCTAAACGTCCATCGACAGAGGAATGGATAAAGAAGATGTGGCACATATATACAATGGAATATTACTCAGCCATTAAAAACAGTGAAATGCCATTTGCAGCAACATGGATGGACATAGAGGTTGTCATACTGAGTGAAGTAAGTCAGACAGAGAAAGACAAATATCGTATGATATTGCTTTTATGTGGAATCTAAAAAGAAATGATACAAATAAACGTATTTACGAAACAGAAATGGACTCACAGACTTAGAGAATGAATTTATGGTTACCAGTGGGGGAATGGTGGAGGGAAGGGATAGTTAGGGAATTTGGGATTGACATGTACACACTGCTATATTTAAAAAGGAAAACCAACAAGGACCTACTGTATAGCACAGGGAACTCTGCTCAATATTATGTAGAAACCTAAATGGGAAAAGAACATGAAAAAGAATAGATACATGTATATGTATAACTGAATCACTTTGCTGTACATCTGAAACTAACACAACATTGTTAATCACCTATACTCCAATATAAAATAAAAAATTAAAGAAAAAAGAAAAAGAATAAAAGCCTCAGTGAACACAAAGAAGCCTTAGGTATGGGTATCTGGAAGCTACCATACACATGGCGGAGATTAGGCAATGGACCCACTTATACATGGCATATATCACACAGTGTAATGGAGAATGAAACAGGACATATAAAAATAAGTATATATTAGCATATTCATAGAGGACATTGAAATAATGTTTACCCAACAATCAATGGTGATTATTCAAAGGGGATAGAACTGTAGGCAGATTTAGCCCTTTTTGTTTAGTCTATGACATTTTAATTTTGGCAAGAAATGTGTAACTTTAACAAACAAAGGAACATACATTAAGAAAATAAAGAAAATTCAGAGAAATGAGCTTCAGCTTTTTGGCCAAAGCTGTTGATGAGCAGAAAAACAGAAGGATTTTCATACTCACAGAGCAATTCCTATGTGTGACAGTTGCACACACAAGAAAGAGTTGTTGAGCTATGTATCGTTCCCATTTAAGAAATGAGGAACTAGGAGCTCAGAGAACATAAATGACTCGCCCACGGTTGGGGCTTGTGAGCGGTGGTTCTGGGGTTGGAACCCGGGAGGACCTGGCCCCAAAGTCCATATTGAATCAATACCTTCTCTGTGATTCCCCAACAGACACATATGCCCTCGTGGCTTCTTGGATTGGTTCTGCTGGGGCCTCATATGCCTGAGGGTCCAATGTGTCTTTTGGGAGGCACAATGACTTTTTTGAGGGGCGGGGGAGGTTAATGGTCAGCCTTCAGGGTAGGAACCCATAAACACTTGAGGAACAGGGCTTCCCTGGTAGTCCAGTGGTTAAGACTCTGCGCTTCCAATGCAGGGGGCCTGGGTTCGATCTCTGCTCAGGGAACTAGATCCCTCATGCCACAGTTAAGAGTTTGCATGCCACAACTAAAGATCCGCATGCCACAACTAAAGATCCCGTGTGCCACAACGAAGACACAACGCAGCCAAATTAATTAATTTAAAACAAACAAACACTTGAGGAACTATGCTCATCCCTGACCTCCCAGACATCTGTTGCAGACCGGTGTAACCTTTTCCATGCTGACCACCACTGCACCTACAAAGATGGCTTTCCTCTCCTAGGTGTACAGGGTGGCATTCTACCTACATGGTTCCCAGTTCAGGCCTGTCTCACCAAGGAAATGGTGCTGGTTCTCAGCCTCCCAAACCCTGGTGCCTCCTGAGGTCTCTTGCTGTTTGTGACACCATCACAGATGCACTGCCAGCAGCCAACACCAGGGGTTTCCAGTGGCTCAAGTCCACCACGTGGCTAACTCTATTGCCTCCTCTTCCCTTCCTTGGGATTAGAGGGATGAAGGTACCACATACTTAGAAAGGTAGAGGAGTAATTGATCAAAGGCTCATTGAGCAAAAGCCACCTTGTGTCACTGAAGCTGTGAAACCGAGTGACGTGAAGAAACCATTAAAGTCTCCGGATCCAGGATGAAGTCCCTCTGTCATCCTGACTGCAGCAGAAGCACAGCCTGGTGTTTTCCTTGGCAGTGAAGCTGAGGGTGTGCTTGCAAGGTGCTCATTGTAACCAGTGGCCTTTTGGTTCAAAAGAATGTCTCCTCTTTAAGTGACCTGACTGATTTTGCTACTTGTGATTTTAGAGTCACGTATCAGTATCAAGACCTTAATTATCACCAACTTACATATAAAGAAACCATATTGGGCAGGAAAAAATTCAGCCTGAGGGAGCAAAGGTTTGGTCTGGGGCACTGCCTGAGGGCAAATTTGGGGAACAATTGGGGGTGTAACTTGTTAGAGGACTTCTCAAATTTTCTTCTTATCCAGCTGTGCAGAGAATTGAGCAGAAACGTTGCTAGGAAGATTGCGGGGTGGGGGGATGGTGCCCTGAAAGAGTGAGCCAAATTAAAGAGAATGTGCAACCAAAGCCTTTTCAGGGGATGGGGACTGGGGCCACCCTGCTGTGTGCCCCAGAAGCAGAGAGCAAGAGAAGGAAGTGTCAAATCCCAGCAGCCTGCAGGGAAACTGACACCATTGATCAACAGTGAGACTGACATCCCTGTGGCGTTGGGAAACCAAGCTAATGTAGGCACCAGCTCACCCCCAGTGAGTCTGGCTGGGAGTCCTTGGGTTGGGGCTCTGGTCAGAGGTCCCCAGACCTGATGGGAGGAGAGTTCAGGCCCTAGGTTTCCAGCTCCTGGCTCCTGTCTTGAGGACGGTATAACCCCTGCATGCACTTATTCTCTGGTCTGGTGGGACTGTTTCGTGAATGAGTTCATCTCCTGTAAGATTTCCAGAGCTTTCACGTTAAAGGAAGAAAAGAACAAATAATCTCTGCAACAACTCTGCCAGTTGAGCCAGTGCACAAACACCGGCTTCCTGTAGCATCTATTTCTTCTCCAGGATAGATTCCTCATTTGAAATGTGGAGTTTCTTACACAAATAATTTGAGAGTAGAGGCTGATCATATCCAACAAACTATGTGCCCAAGCTAAGAGTCTCATCTGTTCTTTTCCGATTTTCTTTTTTCTTTTTTTTTTTTTTGCGGTACGCGGGCCTCTCACTGTTGTGGCCTCTCCCGTTGCGGAGCACAGGCTCCAGACGCGCAGGCTCAGCGGCCACGGCTCACGGGCCCAGCTGCTCCGCGGCATGTGGGATCTTCCCAGACCGGGGCACGAACCCGTGTCCCCTGCATCGGCAGGCGGACTCTCAACCACTGCGCCACCAGGGAAGCCCCACCTTTTCCGATTTTTATTTCATTTTTTTCTTCTGGGTGACCTGAATTAAATTAGCCAGGTTTAGGAGGAAAAGAGGGCAGAGGAGGAGTGGATGCTAAGATTCTTTTTGCTTGTCCCAGCTCCCATGAGTTCTGCCACAGGGCGGCCCCATGCAATGAGTCACTGGTTTTCTGAGCACATCTGCTTCTCCAGATGTTTATACTGTGAAAAACGTGTTAAGGAAACCTAACTCAAAATAGGAGCGAGGAAACCACGAAGGAAGGGCTCTCATGCAGGTACCACTCATGGCAGCTTGCGTCCTCCAGCAGGAAAGAGGAAGATTTCCTGTTGGCCGCCGGCCAGGAGCCGCCCTCGCCTGCAGCCAATGAGAAGCTACCACCACTTCAGACTCTCACTTTCCTCCAATGAACTGCTGCACGAAACAACCCCTCCCAACTTCCTCCTGTCCTCTGTAAAAGCACGCTCTTCTTTGTTCTCCAGACTTGCCGGTGGTTTGCCACATTTTGCTTGTCTCCAATTGCAACTCCTCTGCTATTCTCGAATAAACTCAATTTTGCTGGCTGAATTGCTTACCTTTTTCTTTTAAAAGGCTGACAGTACTATATACATTCATATATTTCATTTAATCCTCACACGATGTAGTAACGGAGATAACATTTTCTGGGTTTCCCTGATGAGGAAACTGGGGGTTAAAAATATTACATACATTTCCCCAGTGTCCACAGAGCAACGTTTTGAAATAAAGTCCTAAGCCCATGTGGTGTTGCCTCCTACTTAACAGTATTTCCTGTTACTCCGTTCTTTTCCCTACCATTAATTTTTTTAAAAAATTATGTGCTAGGGTCAGGGCCAAATACATGATCTACTTTAGCACATTTAGTCCTCACCATACCCTCTGCAATAGGTGTTGACCCATGTTGCAGCAGAGGAACTCGAGGTTAAGTAACTTGCCCTAAAGCCCACTTTGGTGAGCTGCAGAGGTGGGATTTGAAGGCTCCGGAGCCCTGCCCTGCACCTCCCACTCTGCCAGGCACGGAGCCGGCATCAATCTTGACTTAGCCACTCACTGGTTTTATAACCACAAGCAATTCACAGTCACTTTAACCCGAGAAACCTCAGTTTCTTCATTCAGGCATAATAAGGAGGTACAGAAAATCTAGTGAGAAAAACCAGCATTGAGGTATTGCTTAGAATAGCAACAGTAAACAAAATAACAAAACAAAATCCCACCTGAAATGTCCACTAGAAGGTGATTTACTGAGGTGATGTAGTATATTCTATATGGTGGGATACAGTAAATTAAATTAATTAAATTTAATAATTAAATATGTGAAATCAAGTAAAATGAAATATATTGTGTTGACAGTGAAAGATGCTCCCAACAAAACTTAAGTGACAAAAAAGTATTTATGGAATGGCTTTTTTGGGTTAAAAATATAATAATAGTAAATATCATTAATATTTATATAAATACAGTTAATAAGTATAATGCTGTGGAAGTGTTCATTATTTTCTAGACAGTCAAAATATTATGATTATATAAGCATACCATATATATATATATATAATGATCATACCATAATCATAGTATATACATATATACACATATATAGGCTCATCAGTAGTTTCTGACTTTTATATAATGAGCTTCACTTGGAGGAAAAAAAAAGGGAAATGATTAAAGGTCTTTTTAAGGGGTATTTATTAATGACATGCTGGGCACATGGCTCTCTCACCTGTTTTCCCCCTGTAAGGGCAAGAGTGGAGGAAGAGCCCCCAGGAACACTGACGGGTTTCTGTCCCATTTCTGATCAGCAGCACAGTTTTGGAAAGGCCAGGCAGGGCTAACCCTGGCACAGCTGGCTGGGGAATCAGGCGGGGCTCCTGGTCTTACCTCCTCTGGAGGAGCTGGAGCAGACTTTCCTACAGCCCTTCTGCGTGCACCATTTCCTGGCTCCACAGTTCCAGTTTTTCCAGCACCAGATCTCACAGTAGCCTGCCAGAGAAGATACATCAAAAACTTAGGGCTTCCCTGGTGGCGCAGTGGTTGAGAATCTGCCTGCTAATGCAGGGAACACAGGTCCGAGCCCTGGTCTGGGATGATCCCACATGCCGCGGAGCAACTAGGCCCATGAGCCACAACTACTGAGCCTGCGCATCTGGAGCCTGTGCTCCGCAACAAGGGAGGCCACGATAGTGAGAGGCCCGCGCTCCGCAGTGAAGAGTGGGCCCCGCTCGCCACAACTAGGGAAAGCCCTGGCACAGAAATGAAGACGCAACACAGCAAAAATAAATAAATAAATTAAAAAAAAAAAAAACAAACTTAAGTCTCAGGAGCAGGTACTGGGAAGGGGCTGGAGCAAAGAATGAACGGAGCCCTTCCTACGAGGTAGCATCTACATTTTATCACTTTAATAAATTATGTAATTTATAAAATGTCTACTATTGCAAAAAAAATTATGTAATTTATAAAATGTCTACTATTGCAAAAAAGTTCACAATCTGAATAGAACTTTACAGTTTAAAGAATGCTTTCACAATGTACATGATGTAATGAGATGATATTACTCCGAGATGTTGATTCAATGTATCTTTTGTTCCCAATTCTTCCTAGTTTCTGGCTGCCCATTGCCCGCCCACAACTCATTGAGTTAATGGCAGCCCTTGCTTCGTGGGGAGGGCACATCAGCCTGGAATAAAGGGGCCAGGGCTCTGCAGTGAGTTTCAAATTAGGCTTTGTTGAATTAGACAACAACAGGCTCTGCTAAAAGAGAAAAATTTTTCGAAATTTCAGAAGCGCCTTTTAACACACACAAGGCTTAGAGCTCTGAGCAGAGAGAAGATGCTGGACATGATGTGAATTCTCATTCCATAGAAAAGGGGAAAGTCCTTCTGGTCAATGAGGAAGATGGGGGGAGGGAGGAGGTATAAGAAGGAAGGAAGGAGAGGGCGGGGAGGGAGAGAGAGAGGGAGGGAGGAAGAGGAGAGGAAAGGGAGAGAATATGAAAAAAAAGGTTCATAACCTTGACCTTTTCATTTCACTCCTAAGAAATATATTCTACAGGAAACATTTCCACCTATGGACAAAAATATAAAATCACGTTCATTACAGCAACCTGGGCAACAGCAAAAAATGTCACGCAAATAGAATGACGACCAAAAGGGAATTGGTTAAATGAATTATAGTAAACTTATTCATTAGTCATCACATAATCCAAAAAGAATGAGATGTATTTGTGTGGACATGGAAAGATGTCCACAATTTATGTTAAATTTTAAAAGATGTATGTCATGCATGATAGGATACTTTATACAAGAGAATAGGATATATTCTAATTTATGCAAATGGCCACAACAGAGGGCTTTCAATATGCCCTTTCAATACGCTTCACAGGCAGACCTGGGCTCTCCCTCATTATCTATGTGGCCACAAGAAAGTCATTTCACTGCTGTATGCCTCAGTTTCCTCATCTGTATAACAGTGATATTTGTTACTACTGTACCTCTGAGATTTAAAAGCAATAATCTCAGGACCTGCCTGGCAAACAGCAGGAGCTCAGAATGTGATGTTTCTTCCCAGAGTGACTGTGTATCTGTCAGGGAATTAGTTAGTGCATAAGGTTGGTAAATCCTTCTAGACACCACATATTGTCAAATAGTACACGCTGCTGGTTTTTCAAACACACGTGGAACCTCTTGTACCCAATAAATTACAAAACAGTTTAATAGAATCACTGAGTTAACTGGACAATCAACCATCGTGTGGGTTGCCTGACATTTTTTACATAATTACATTGTCCTCATGGGGTGATTTTGAAAATATGAATCAAAACGCTTAAAGGTATTCAGGGCTGTGGGTTTGATTGAAGTCTTGTTAATTGTCCTCCAAACAGAGACATAGGTGATAATAGCGGAGGGCCTGTGGCGAGGCTGGGATTCAATTGGAGATTTTTGGACTCTGGACATCCTGTTTTTTCACAGTCACATGACGGTGATGCTCCCTTTCGATGAAGGGCACCTTCAGAAATGGGGCATTTCTGGCTCTCATGCTCCCAGGGACTTTTTCTACCATTTAGTGAGCCCTTGTTATTGTGCCAGCCCTAGGCAAGTGAGTCTCATCTGTGATCTCATTTATTTGTCACAAGGTCTCTAGGAGGTAGGTCTTCGTAATCCCCAGGTACAGAAACTGAGGCTCTGGGAGCTCGAGCAAATTGCACAAGACCACAGAGACAGAAAAAAGCTGACACAGAATCTGCTAAGTCTGAGTCCAAGGAAAGATTTCAAAAGAAGCTTCCTCGTTACTGCTCCCAGGTCTCTGTGGCGCTAGCATTTGTGTCCACCCACGAACCAGGACAGTGATGACAGCCCCAGGAATAGCTGCTCCCATCAGAAGCCCTTCTCAGGATGGGGCTATGGGTCCTGACTAAGGGAAGGGAGGGGAGATGTGGAGGAAGGCCAGGTAGCCGGCCAGACACGGGGAAGTCCCTCTGGGACAGGGCCCACTTGCTCCGGTTGGGACTTACAGGAAAAAGACAGAACACACCGTATGCAAAGATGCTGGGTCATTTGTCCTTAGCGTTTCTGTGCCCTGAGGAAATGAATGAAGAAAGAGGCAGAAGTGGGCAAATGGTGACTCTTGAAGGGTACTTTCTGCAGGGAGGGTGTATGAAAATGTTCTGGGTTTTTTCAAGTTAAAGAGACTGGCTTTGCCATGTATTGACAGGTCATGTCACCTTTCTGAGCCCCAGTTCCCATGTCTATGAAATGAGCATGACACTACAACTTAAAAAGATGTTATGAGAAATCAAGGCATGCACACTTCCCCCTCATCCACTCTAGCCAGGGCTGCCACGTATGGTTTTACAGGTTGTGAGCCACACAATTATGTCTGCTGACAGGATGAGTGGGACTGTAATACATCTCGACCTCATTTCTGAAGTCCTCCGCCCAGAGGGAGAGGCAACTTTTCCATAATGGATAAAGGCGTTTGTTTACCAAACTGGGCACCCACTGGACTCTGTCTGGTGTAAGGGGCCTTTTTCTAGTTCTCCCAAAAGTGTCATTTGAGCTAGTGGTGGTCTCCATCCAGCCTGTCATGACTGCCTGTTTTTCGACACAGGCTGCTGCCGTAAAGATTTCTCACCCTCTGTAGGTTTGAGGCTATGGTTTTCCTGTCCGGAACCAAGCCACCCCTTAGTACAAATTGGGAGACAATTGTAGGCGGGAAAATCTAATGGGACTCCCTTTGCTCTGGGAATAGGGGAGATATAAACCCTGGCAGAGATGAGAGAAAGGAAAAAATCTTTCATTCATCCCTTTAAGAGAAGGGGCCTTTGGCAACCAGGGGTCTTGGTCTTTCCTGAGTCCCTGGCTGCCTCTGAGATTTTAAAGGTTAATAGAATTTGGAAGGTCCAACCCCCAGTCTGACCCTCAACCTCCAGTCCATGTCATAAGCACCTAAGGAAACCAGAGCTGCGACCTAGAGCCAGGGAGTGATGTAGCGGCCCAAGCTCCTGGGGCCAGGTTCTAAGCCTTGTACATGTCAGGCAGGACCAGACTGCAGGGTTAATGCATACGGTTAGCAAGTCCCCATGAAACCCATACATTGTCTATAAAATGATTAAGTGTTGTGCTACTCTTTTCAAATATAAGCACAGACAGCTGTAAATAATAGCATAAACTTCCATTTAGTGGCATTACTGAGTCCATTAGGCATGGTGTCCTTATGCATGTTACATACTAAAAGCTCTGTTATGTTACGTTTTAACCTTTTTAATGTTTTCAAAGGGTCCTTATGAGGCAATTTGGAAATACGTATTTAAGCCTTAGAAATAGGTGGCGCTCTGAGCTTTACTAATGACTTGTCTATGGGTCCACAGAGAGGAGACCAAAGCTCACAAAACGATCTCACAGCCAGTAAGTGGCCGAGCCTAAAGCCAAGAGAATGTCTGTCTGACTCCAGGCCCTGAAAGCTTCACCTCCACATGGTGCTAATGCTCCCTCTTGACCAAGGGAGCCTCGGGGAAGGTGTATATCTGGCACCAACCCTTCACTTGTTTCTTGGCCACCGTTTATTGAGCACTTGCTAAGTGCCAGGCACCGGGCTAAGTATTTAGCACAACCTCATTCACTCTTTAGAATGACCCTGTGAGGTACGAACTATTATCACCGTTTTAGGATGAGTAACGTGCACCCAACTCAGAGCTAGGAAAAGGAGGGGGCCAGGGTTCAAATGGGGTCTGTGCGGCTTCAGATCTCCTCGTTACACTGGACGGCTGCCAAGGCTCTGTGGAGCTAGCAGCCGTGCTCTCCCACGAACCAGGACAATGATGTCAGCCCTAGGAATAGCCTTCCCCATCAGAAACCCCCACTGCCTCCTCCCGTGGCTCCCCAGGGAGGGGCTGTGAGAGTCAGGAGGGGAGTCGCAGGGGAAGTCCAGTCAGCCAGCCAGAGGTGGGGAAACCCCACTGGGACAGAGGTGGCTTGCTCCAGTTGGCTTTGCAGGGAACAGGACAAGGTGGTCTGAGCAGGATGGAGATCTAAGTGGGGAGCATGGCCACGAGAATGAGTCAGAGTGTGGCCAGTTAGCTGACACACACTTGTGGTCACTCCATACAAAGAGGTGGGGTGGGTTTTTTTCTTATAGTTTGAATGTGGATGAAAGTACAGAACCATGTGGATAACGTCCCCTCATTATTATTTCTTCGGGAGGCAGCGTGGTGTGCTGGGAAGTACTCTAGCTTTGGATGTGAAGAGATCACCTCTGCCATTTATTAACTGCCTGATATGGGATGAGCACATAATCTCTCTGAGACTCAGTTTCCAAGCACTTGAAATACGGGTAATAATATTTACTTCAAAACTGTGTAATGAACATTAAATGCAAAAGTGAGATTTACAGACATTTCCACCTCATCAGTTCTAGCCAGTACTGCTGTGTTGATTGGGTAGGTCATGCACTAGACAGTGATAGCCAGCAGATGGCGACAGGTTAGCTAACACCATAGACTTAGCTCCTGAGCCAGGCGCTCAGGCTCTGCCTTCCCTGGAGCTGGAGAAGGACAGGGATCTTTAGTGAAAGTTGGGGGCACTGTTAAGGCACTTTTTGGTGTCACTGTTTGCAGTGTGATCCAAGTGACTTAAGGAAGAGGGTGCAAAGGAAAACATAAACAAGATGAAAAGACAACCCTCAGAATGGGAGAAAATATTTGCAAATGAAGCAACTGACAAAGAATTAATCTCCAAAATTTACAAGCAGTTCATGCAGCTCAGTATCAAAAAACAAACAACCCAATCCAAAAATGGGCAGAAGACCTAAATAGACACTTCTCCAAAGAAGATATACAGACTGCCAACAAACGCATGAAAGGATGTTCAGCATCACTAATCATTAGAGAAATGCAAATCAAAACTACAATCAAAACTACCTCCCCCGCAGTCCACTGCCTTCCAATGCAGGAGGCATGGGTTCAATCCCTGGCTGGGGAACTAAGATCCCACATGCCGTGGGGTGTGGCCAAACACTTAAAAACAAAAAACAAAAAAAACTACCTCACATGGGGTGGGAGGGAGGGTGATACAAGAGGGAAGAGATATGGAGACATATGTATATGTATAACTGATTCACTTTGTTATAAGGCAGAAACTGACGCACCATTGTAAAGCAATTATACTCTAATAAAGATGTTAAAAAAAAAAAACTACCTCACACCAGTCAGAATGGCCATCATCAAAAAATCTACAAACAATAAATGCTGGAGAAGGTGTGGAGAAAATGGAACCCTCTTGCACTGTTGGTGAGAATGTAAATTGATACAGCCACTGTGGAGAACAGTATGGAGCTTCCTTAAAATACTAAAAATAGAACTACCATATGACACAGCAATCCCACTACCAGGCGTATACCCTGAGAAAACCATAATTCAGAAAGAGTCAGGTACCACAATGTTCATTGCAGCACTATTTACAATAGCCAGGACATGGAAGCAACCTAAGTGTCCATCGACAGACGAATGGATAAAGAAGATGTGGCACATATATACAATGGAATATTACTCAGCCATAAAAAGAAATGAAATTGAGTTATTTGTAGTGAGGTGGATGGACCTAGAGTCTGTCGTACAGAGTGAAGTAAGTCAGAAAGAGAAAAACAAATACCGTATGCTAACACATATACACGGAATCTAAAAAAAAAAAGGTTCTGAAGAACCTAGGGTTAGGACAGGAAAAAAGACGCAGACGTAGAGAATGGACTTGAGGACACAGGGAGGGGGAAGGGGAAGCTGGGACAAAGTGAGAGAGTGGCATGGACATATATACACTACCAAATATAAAATAGATAGCTAGTGGGAAGCACCCACATGGCACAGGCAGATCAGCTCAGTGCTTTGTGACCACCTAGATGGGTGGGATAGGGAGGGTGGGAGGGAGACGCAAGAGGGAGGAGATATATGTATATGTATAGCTGATTCACTTTGTTATACAGCAGAAACTAACACACCATTGTAAAGCAATTATACTCCAATCAAGATGTTAAAAAAATAAAAATTAAAAATTAAAATAAAAATAGAGGGCTTCCCTGGTGGCGCAGTGGTTGAGAGTCTGCCTGCTGATGCAGGGGATATGGGTTCGTGCCCCGGTCCGGGAAGATCCCACATGCCGCGGAGCGGCTGAGCCCGTGAGCCATGGCCGCTGAGCCTGCGCATCTGGAGCCTGTGCTCCGCAAAGGGAGAGGCCACAACAGTGAGAGGCCCGCGTACCGCAAAATAATAATAATAAAAATAAAAATAGAAAAAGAAAAGGAAAAGGGTGGACAGGAATCACGGTAAGGTGAGAAAAAGAAAAATATATATTTGGTTCATTCTTTAGTTTCCTCATCTGTAAAATGGACGTGAGATGAATACCTATATCTTTCATACCTAAAGTTCTCAAGATTAAACAAAATAATGTATTTTGAAAAAGATCTGGCACAGAGAATTTGCCAAATATGTGTTTTTCACTTTTTTCCCGTCATGTGGGATGCCAACTTATGGCAAAGGATCTTTGAAACATTCCCTAAAAACATTTCATAAACATCTTTGAAATTGTTTTTAAGTTCCATGTAATTTAAAATTAAAATATACCTGTAAGGCCAACTGGCCCGAGGCAGGGGAACACAATCAGATTCACAGGTTGCATCAGAACGAAATTCTCCGGACCACCCAGTTCCAGAAACTGCCCTGGAGACATTCCACACCACCCAGTTCCAGGAACTGACCTGGGGACTTTGCACTCGGCCCAGCCTTCCCGTCTTTCGAGGGGCGGGACTAACGGTCCCCCAGGATACCCGAAAAGACCACCAAATAAGGAATACCCTGCGCCCTCCCAGATTCACCACACCCCTTTCCCTTCTTCCCCTATAAAATCTTGCCCAACCCTCGCCCGGGTGCGACTTCTCTGGCTCCTTTCTCTCGGACCAGTGAACCTCGGCCGGGAGCGCTCCCTAATAAAGCTCACTTGAAGCTTTCCTCTGTTTCGCGGTGCCGTTTGTTAAGATCCGACCTTACAATACCCAGCATTTTGAAGTTTATGAAACTTTTTGACATAAACAATACTTCCTCACAAACGCAAATTGGCCAAGTATCTTTGGGTTTAAAAAAACATGCATGCCCTTTGAGTCAGCAATATCATTTTTAGCAATGTTTCCTAACGAAATAATCAAGTTATAAACGGAACGATTTAGTTTCAAGGGAACCCTTTGATAGTAAAATATTAGAGAAGTTTAAAAGTCCATTGGTCAAGAAGTAGTAAACAAAATGTGGTACATTCACAGTAAAAATGCTTTGATGTCTTTGAAAAAAATAGAGTTGTAGAAATATGTCCATGCTTGTAGCAAGCTATTCACTACATATTATTGAGAGTAAAAAGAAAAGTTTAAAGATGTTTGTTCGTGGAGTGTGATGCCATGATTATTTGGCACCATACCCCCTGAATATATTTGTGGAAGGATATGAACATACATGTAACCATGTTTACCTCCTAGTAATAAGATTACAGGCACATCTTGCCATCATTTTGTTCCGTAGTTCCTGACTTTTCTGTAATAAATACGTATTCCTTGTGAAAAATTAAATGAGATTCTTTTTTTTTTTAGGATTCTCATACTTGAAAATGTTGGGATAAATGTTCTGAGACCAACCTTTCCCTCAAAGGGCAAGAACAGAGGGACACCTCAGGCATTCGGATGTGTTTCTCTGGGTGATCACACAATTGTGCAAGTTCAGGTAACACCAAGCTCTTAATTCTCCCAGGATAGGCTGGGGTGGAGAAAGTCAGGGCTCACCTTTTTTAGTCTGTGGGGCGCAGATACGTGCACAGCCAACCTCCACGCATTCTTTTCCTCCTTCACAGTCCCAGTCTCCTGAACACTCATTCATACAGATCGCTGGCGAGAGGAAAGACACAGTTAGAAGCTTTGAAGTCTTACGATTAGAAAATAAATACTCTCAATGCCTTTACAATATCTTTCAAAAACCATCAGTTCCCTAGAAATAAATCTAACCAATTATGTGCAGAAAACTACACTATATTACTAAGAAAAAAATTTAACTGTCTTATAAATGGAGACAGACGTCATGTTCATGGATGAAAAGATTCAGTGTTATAAAGAAACAAGTTTGCCCCAAAATTGAAATTTAATATAATCCCAGTAGAAATCGTAGAAGGATTTTTCACAAAAATGGATAAGCTGATTCTAAAAGTTTATATGTAAGTTTCCCAAACCAACAATAATCAAAATAAGGATCAAGACAATTTTAAACAAAGTTACAGGATTTCAGTGTGGTTGGATTAATGCAACATGGACTGTCCATGTGAAAAAAAGGAACTTGTCCCCTACCTTACACCACACTACAAACTCTGTTCCAAATGGGTTATAGACCGAAGTGAAAGGTAAAGCAATAAAGCTTCTAGAAGATACTATAATAGATAGCTTCATGATCTCGGGATAGGCAAATATTTCTTAAATATTACAGAAATATTGCTGACCATTAAACTAGATAGGTAGATGGAACCTCATTAAAATAAGGAACTTTTCTTCATTGAATGACACCATTAAGAGAGTGAAAAGAAAAGCTACATTGGGAGAAAATGTTTATAATACATATATACAACAAACAACTTGTATCCAGAATCCCTTACAAATCAATAGTAACAATTGATAACCTAATAGAAAAATGGGCAAGAGGATTGAACAGACACTTCACAAAGGAGAAAGTTAGAAGTTGTTACCAAAAAATAACGTCAGATTTTGGGAAGGTGGTTTTAATTGTGTAGGTTGGCATAATTTTTGAATCTTCTATAATTTCCCCTTAAAAACACACAGAGCAATCAAAATAGCAAAATTCAAAACACATAGACAACAAAACTGCGGAACAAGGTATCCCCTCAAACTCCACAATATGAGCGGATGGAAGGAGACAAACCACTGTCACCTACCACACCAGTGAGGCATCTGCATCTGTGCAGAAATCCGCAGGAAGCAATGAGGTGACTGATGGAGAAGACTGGGGTCATTTTTCCCATGGGAACTTCCTGAGGAATGTACTAGAGACTGATTGCCAGCCAACCAAAGTACTGGAGAGGCATCAAAACGGGGACTAGTAAGGCCATTAGATATATACTTACAGTAGAATTCAGACTTAATAATGGTCTATGGAAAGAGTCTATGAAGTAGCTATATGTTTTGACAATATACCTATTAAAAATCAGGGAGGGGGAAGGAAAGAACATAGGAAAAGCAGAGTAAGCTTGATAAGTACCTTAACATGATTAAGTGGGAATGAAAGGATATTGCTTAAAATCAGCTGCTGGGGGTAGGGGAGTGTGGAGGAAGGAAAGAAGGAAATTAGCTAATTTCATTATGACTATCACTCATAGCAGGAAACCTATAGGTAATAATAAAAAAAAAGGAGGACCAAGGGTGGTACTCAAAGGTCTTAGTTTAAGGTAACTAATAGAACAAAAAACGAAACCCTTTCTAAATGCAAAACATATAGTAAGAGAGAGGGGAAAGGAGAGAGAGAGATTACACAAATAAAATAGATTATATAACAAAAGACTATGTATCTAACAAAGATATCTGCAACAGTAAATAAAATAACAACCAAAATGGTAAGATAAACCACATGTATCTCTTTTAGAGACACAGATCAGATCCAACCCAATCTGATAAGGGGAATGGGAAACGCAGGGTGACGGCTCATTTAGATCAAAGGAAATGCATCTGATCAAGGCTGAATCTCCACTCTGCAGTGGGGACACGGCAGCTTCCGTGCCAAACCATCCCCAGGTCCAACACCGGGCTCTGTGCCTTCTCTGCTCTCAGGGAGGATCCCCTCAGCAACCTCACCTCCGAAAGTAGGTCTCGCAGTATAGGCCACCTCCAGCCCCCTGACGATGAAAGCCACCAGAACAAAGATGGTGCCTGTCTTCATGTTGAACTTTATGTGATGCACGGGCAGAGCCCAGCCCCATTTTATACTCTCAGTGTTCCCAGAAAGGAGGGTGGGGCGGGAGGAAGAAGACCTGGAAGAGTATCAGAATATAAGCCCTCAAGGGAGTGCCCTCAGATGTTCTAGTTTCCTTGATTTCTGCTTTCTCAGATCAGGGAATGGTTTCTTGGAGACGCAGATACCTAATGGGAGAGCTCGGGAACATTTTGTAGCCCTTCATTCATTGCTTCATCACAGCTTGCCCCTGGTTTCCCTAGTGCCCTTGGGAACTGTGGTCAAAGAAAAGAATTTTCTTTGTGTAAATTAGAATTTCAGAGTGCGAGCTTACATTACGAAGCCAGGTGCTGTTTGTCAGGGCCCATCTGGGGTGTCCTGCAGGACCGGTTACACAAGGATGGTGAATGTGTGCTTTGAGTGGTTCCCAGGGCTGAGGGTGGAACCACAATGGTAGTGATGTATAAAGATCACAAGCTGGGACTTCCCTGGTGGCCCAGTGGTTAAGAATCTGCCGGCCAAGGCAGGGGACATGGGTTCGAACCCTGGTCCGGGAAGATCCCACATGCCACAGAGCAACTAAGCCCGTGCGCCACAGCTACTGAGCCTGCGCTTTAAAGCCTGTGAGCCACAACTACGGAAGCCGTGAGCCTACATCCCGTGCTCCACAACAAGAGAAGCCACCGCCATGAGAAGCCCACGCAGCGCAACAAAGAGTAGCCCCTGCTCGCCGCAACTAGAGAAAGCCCGCGCACAGCAACAAAGACCCAATGCAGCAAAAAATAAATGAATAAATAAATAAATAAATTTAAATAAATAAAATAAAAATCACAAGCTGGGCAGGGCCCTTGGGGGTTGAGAGACATGGTCCCTCTTGGTGACTGGTGTTCTCTGAGCCTATTCTGCTCCATACCAAGAGGTTCCTGGACACAAGGCTGTGTGGGTGAGCTACATGAGCAGAACTACAGCAGAAGGACAACTAAACATTCCACAGGGGCCTGTGGAAGGAGCCCACCCTCTTTCCTATCCAAAGATTCTCAAAATCTTTGAGAAAGGCGTAGGCAGGTAAAACCCCAATGACCATGGGAATGAAGAGAAAGTCTGCGTTGTCCTTGGTGGTCAGAGCCTGGACAAACGCCTTAGCACTCCCTGTGGGGAGGCCTGGACACGCTACCCTGAGAACAGAGAAAGACTCAGCAAGCCGCAAGAGGAGGGCTCAGACTGGCCACCTCAGGCAGGGAGCTCACACCCAGGATCTCAGAATCTCTGCAGATGCAAAGGGTAGTAAGCACCCAGGAAGGACTCCTCAACCTGAAGGAGGGACCAGGATACCCAGAGAGGGAGCTCAGTCCAGGGTGGAGATTAATGGCTGCAGGC
The DNA here is from genome assembly GCF_949774975.1 of Lagenorhynchus albirostris. Classification (NCBI taxonomy): domain Eukaryota; kingdom Metazoa; phylum Chordata; class Mammalia; order Artiodactyla; family Delphinidae; genus Lagenorhynchus; species Lagenorhynchus albirostris. The sequence goes on from NC_083114.1 coordinate 34,438,311, forward strand.
AGCACAGAGAACAGCAGTTGGTCAGCCTTGATCCAAACCCAAGGTGGCTGGCTGGATCCCAGGCTGCTACGTATCGTGGCTTTGTTCATGGGGCCGGGGCTGGACAGCCCCAAAGAGCTTGCAGGAGAATCCTTTGGAGCAGCACGGTTGGCAAGGAGAGGACTCCTGAATCCCTCTCAAAAAGTGATGAGACGGGACGATTATCACTTAGTTAATATAACCTGTCAAAGTTCATTTTCACACAACAAACACATGAATGTGCTAAATAATTCAAACAATACAGATATATCCAGAGTAACCTTGCAGGAGGTAATCAATATTACCAGTTTGCCGCGTATTTTTCTAAACCCTTTTCCTATGCTTTTACATACACACATGTGTGTATATACAAATATATACTTTGTTTGCAGAAATGAAATTATATGTATTAATTTGCTTTATCCATTTAACATGATGTCTTGGACAGCTTTCCAGGTTAGTATCTTCTTTTCCTTTTAAAAAATAACTACTATCTAAAATTCCATTACATGAATGGCTTATAATTGATTTAACCAAACTTCCATTGTTGGACATTTAGCAGGTTTGTGGGTTTTTTGGTTATCAAACAATTTGCTGTGGATATGTAACATACACTTTGTAGTGCTTCCTTTTATCTATATCTATATCTATATCTATCTCAGTATTTCTCCCAGAATAGATGCCCTAACATGGAAATACAAAGGAGACATCTATGGTAAAGTTGGAAGATATTGCCAAATTGTCCTGCAGAAAGACTACACTATTTATGGCTCAATAATATTCATATATATAAATCATATATATATAGCATATATATAATATTCATCTATACATATCACACTTTCTTTATTCCTCTATTGATGGGCACCTAGGTTTCTTTGCAGATACGAAATGTGCAGTGTGGGGAATATAGTCAATAATTGTGTCATATCTTTGTATGCTGACAGATGACAACTAGACTTATCCTGGGGATCGTTTTGAAATGTATAGAAATGTTGAACCACTGTCTTGTGTACCAGAAGTTAACATAGTGTTGCAGGTCAATTATACTTCAAAAACAAACAAATTCACAGAAAAAAGAGATCAGATTTGTGGCTCCCAGAGGCAGAGGAGGGGGAAGGGGGAATTAGATGAAGGCAATCAGAAGGTACAATCTTCCAGTTACAAGATACGTAAGTATCAGGGATATAATATACAACATGGTAAAGATAATCAGTACTGCTACGTGTTATAAATGAAAGCTGCTAAAAGAATAAATCTTAAGAGTTCACATCACAAGGAAAAAACATTTTTTAAAATTTCTTACTGCTGTTATCTCTATGAGATGATGCATGTTCACTCAACTCACGGTGATAATCATTTCACGATGTATATAAGTCAAATCATGTTTCACACCTTAAACATACACAGTGCTGTATGCCAATTATCTCTCAACAAAACTGAAAGGAAAAAAAAGACTATACAATTTACACTTCCAACCACAGTGAAGGAGACATGGATTTCTCACACACTGATCCAGTACATTTGTAGTCTTGCGTCCCCAAGTTAAATTTTTTTTTTAAACAACATAAATTTATTCTCTTGCAGTTCTGGAGCTCAGAAGATTGAAATCAAGGTATACATTCTAAAGTATGGGCAGGGCAACTCCTTCCAGAGCTCTAGGGGATAAGACCTTCCTTGCTTGTTCTAGCTGCTAGAGCTGCATTCCTCGGCTCTTGACCCCTTCTTCCATCTTTAAGGCCAGCAGCATAACACCTTCAAAATTCTGCTCTGTCTTCACTTTGCCTTCTCCCAATCTGTGACAAGTCTCCCTCTGCCTCCCTCCCACATAGACGTTTGTGATTACATTTAGGACCTACCCAGGAAGTCCAGGATAATCTCCTCATCTCAAAATCCTTACTTTAGGGGCTTCCCTGGTGGCGCAGTGGTTGAGAGTCTGCCTACTGATGCAGGGGACACGGAATCATGCCCCGGTCCGGGAGGATCCCACATGCCACAGAGCGGCTGGGCCCGTGAGCCATGGCCGCTGAGCCTGTGCGTCCGGAGCCTGTGCTACACAACGGGAGAGGCCACAACAGTGGGAGGCCCGTGTACCGCAAAAACAAACAAACAAACAAACAAAACCTTACTTTAGTCATGTCTGCAAAGTCACTATTGCCATATAAGGTAATATTCACAAGTTAAATTTTTTTTAATTCTATTTATTTATGTCTTTCTTGAAGTAGAGTTGATTTACAGTGCTGTGTTAGTTTCAGGTGTACAGCACAGTGATTCAGTTATACATATACACACGTAGCTATTCTTTTTCAGATTTTTTTCCATTATGTTATTACAAGATACTGAATATAGTTCCCTGTGCTCTACAGTAGGTCCTTGTTGTTTACCTATTTTCTATATAGTAGTGTGTAACTGTTAATCCCAACCTCCTAATTTATCCCTCTCCCCTGAAGTTTTTAATGGACTATTTCCAGCTGTATATAGTCCCATAGGCCCCTTGGGATGTATCCCAGTTGGGGATATAAGGCAAAAAATTCTCACCACAGTAAAGACATTTAATTAGCAGAAGTTGTGTAACCCAATATAACCTGCTGGTTACTCTAGCACTTCAGTTCCAAGTATGAAGCAAAGCATAATCATGGCCTGGAATAGTCTTGCTGAAGCAGGCATTGCAAAAACAGGTGCTGCAAGGTTATTAAGGAGGGACTCTCTCCAATACCTGAACTTTATGAAGCACGCAATTGCCTGGCAGGTCCTGTACTTGTACTTTACACCCACCATCTCACTGAAGGCTCACAAGCCTGAAGGGCTGCTTCCATTGGCACCCCCATGTCCCAGATGAAGAAAGTGAGACTCAAAGAAAGTCATGCCTTGCAAATACTCCCAAACCCACCAGAGACCCACTGATGTGGACTCTCCAGTCCTGGGGTCCAGAAAAGCTCTGCAGATGCTTTTCATGCACCTGGAAATAATGCGGAGTGCTTTACCTACCAAATAAAACCTTTATTTCTTTGTGAAAAACAAAACAAAATGATGTCCCTAGAAAAAGTGGATTTCTGGTACTCGAGTGACAATCACAAATTGGGGGCTTTGCTAAATTCTCATGACCTATTATCATTTGAAAGGGTCAGGTGTCTGCAGCAGCCATGAGATGCAAATGAACAATGAAGGGAGAAGACTGAGTCAAGACCTTGGGAATTCCTAGATGTCCTCCTGTAACTGAGCAGGACTCTATGGGGCCTTCCTGGGACAGACCCTTCTCCCATATCCTCTGCTTTAGCTCCGTTCTGAAGTACCCAGATAATAGTCTCTGATGCACATCTCCTGAGTTGTTTTACAGATGCTAAAATAACCCCCAAATGGAAGAAATTAACTACTTAATGACCGTGAGCACATAGTCCCCAGGCCTACTGGAGACTAAGGATTGATCATTTTAACCCCTGTGACACCCTTACCATCAAACAATCGGAGAATTGTGCACTAGCTGATCACAGACCCTGGGACTCCCCTTCCCACCTTGCCTTTAAATAGGCTTTGCTGAGACCCATCCGGGAGTTCAGGCTTTCTGAGCACTAGCTGTCCCCAACTCCTTGTATGACACCTTACAATAAACACTGCACTTTCCTTCACCACAGTCCGGTGTCAGTAGACTGGCTTTACTGCCTGCGAGGGAGCAGACCCAAGTTTTGGGCCAGTAACACTCAGTCTGTAAAACCCACCCATCGTACTTGCAGCCATCAAAGTTGTATTTCTTTTATTTTTTTAAATGGCACGAGACCTCGAGGCTGTCACAGCTTCCATGTTCAGACTCCTGAATTTGCTGGAATTCCATTTTTCCTGGAATTTCATATTCCAGAGAGTCATTTCCCAACCCTGTCAAATCCTTTAAACACCCAACTGCACGCTCAGCTCCCTAGTCCCAGATCTTGTTTATGTTGTATCTTTGTCATCTTTGTCCTGTTCCATAAAGAGTTGGGGATGAACACCAAGACATTGTGTTACAGAGCATGAGACCTTGTTAGGTCAGAGATGATGAAATTAAAAAGTGAGAAAGCACATATCCGACTAACGACATCTCCTTAACACCTGGGGGCCTGCTGCCTTTCTGCATGACTTTAAGTGTGTAACAGATAATATTTGGAGGAATTACAAGGTGTCTTCCCTCCTTCCCCTACTTCCCTATACTCACTGGCATTCCTCTGTGTTGCAACAGTCAATTATAAAATACACTCACTGTCCTTGGGGGAGGGTGGACACAGCTTAGAGAAGCAAGTCAACTGAGTTCCTCAGTCGGTTTTCTTTCAGACTCTACATACTAGTTCTGAAAGCACAGGCTTTCCATTTCAAGATCTCAGCTTTTGGGGAGAAAAGGATTTGGGTGGACATGGTAGGATGGGGATAAGGCCAAACCCCACACGAAACTGGAGATAGGGTTGATACCATAAAGTGTAGATGTGTTTTTAAAATTCATGATTTAAGAGCTAGCTTTCCACATAACAGGAGAGAAAAATAAGATAGACGCTAGAGGGAAGATAAAGGAAAGATGTGAGCCAAAAAGTTAGGCATCTGAGAATGATTAATAGGGTCCCATCCCTGCCCTGGAAGAGGGTGTAGTGGGGTTGGAAGGAGGCACAGCCCAGGAAGGCTGCCAGCCTTTCCAAGAGACTTGGCGAGCTCAGAGGAGCTTAGGGTTGGACAAATGGGCCAGAGTCATGGACCCAACCCAGGAAGCCATGACAGGACTCCTGGGTCTTTGAAGGGTGAGTATGCAAAGCAGCTCAAGACAGCCTTGGGGCCGCTGGGCCCGGTCATCAGGAAGAGCTGTGGTTTCTTTCACCCTCTGCAGCTCAGCTCACATCCCTGGCTTCTGCTCGCTCAGCTTCTGGCCTCCTATGAGGAAAATGCCTGTATCATGGGAACATTACAGAAGACTCTGGGTTGGGGTGAGGTAGTGAGAGGACAGAAAGTTTGCATAAACCAGAACATGAGGAAACAGACTTCCTCCTGTCTAGAGAGGGAGATGGGAAGAGGCAGGCACTGCACAAAAGCAGAAAACACAGGGCTGGCATCCAATGGTGCTCACCCCCTATCCTGCCTCATCTCTTCTGGTCCCCACCCAGAAACCCAGAGAAACCTCAACCAGACAGTCTTGAAAGCAGATACAAGCTCCCTGGCCTCTGGGTGAGAAAAGGAAGTTTTATGAAAAGAGGAGAAAAGAAAAAACAAAGTCTGATGTTGCACAACAGGTGAAGTCCTACTTTGCCACACCACAAGGGGTCCATGCTGTCATCTGTAATTCCCTGGTAAAGCATTTCTTCATGAGGGTGTTCAGGCCTACTGCTGTCTTCCTTGGTGATCCGGCCTCTGTGAAGCTGAGTTTCTCTCTTCTCCACACCTCAGGGGCAGGGAGGTGTGGGGAAAGGGCTCCACTGTGAGGGAGGAGGTCCAGATTCTGGCCCTAACCCTGCCTTCTCTCTAATAATGAAACCAGACATGAGCCATGGCTTTGCTCTGGGGTTCAATAGACAAATGAGAGGGTAGATTCCTCCAGATAGGAGACCAAGATGCCCAGAGGGCCCCAGGAGTCTCAATAAGAGTCAGGCTTCCTCTCTCTCTTTTTTTTTTTGATACTTATTTATTTTGTTTGCCTGCATCGGGTCTTAGTTATGGCACGTGGGACCTTTGTTGCGGCATACGGGATCTTTAGCTGCGGCATGCGAACGCTTAGTTGCAGCATGTGGGATCTAGTTCCCTGACCAGGGATTGAACCCGGGCCCCCTGAATTGGGAGCGTGGAGTCTTAGCCACTGGAGCACCAGAGAAGTCTCCAGGCTTCCTCATAATGTGGCTGGTGGGTGTTGAATCTTTGGTGAAGCCTCAGCCCTCACACTCAGCTGCTGAAGCAGCCCCTCCTCTTGAGATGCCTCACCTCATCATAATCTGTCACCTTGGAATGTGTCCACTTTGCCCTGAGTTTCTCCTGTGGGTAAGTTTGTCTCACCTTCTAGAATGTTCCATTCCCTTCCACACTAAGCTGGAGGGGGTCATTGTCAATGACCCTTCCATTGGTGACTGTATTAGTTTCCTATTGCTGCTGTAACAAATTACACAAACTTGGTGTCCTAAAAAAATACACAGTTATGCTCTTAAAGTTCTAGAGGTCAGAAGTCCACAATCTCATCCACTGAGCTGACATCAAGGTGGCTGTGCTCCTTCTGGAAGTTTTAGGAGAGAAACCATTTTCTTGCCTTTTCCAGCTTCTAGAGCTGCATTCTTGCATTTCTTGGCTCGTGGCCTCTTCCTCCATCTTCAAAGCCAGCAGCATGGCATCTTGCTTTTGTTTTCACATTGCCTTCTCTTCTGTGGTCACATCTCCTTCTGCACCCTCTTATAAGGACACTTATGATCAGATTTAGGATCCAGACAAATAATCCAGGATAATCTCTTCATCTCAAGATTCTTAACTTGATCACATCTGCAAAGGCTTTTTTACCTTATAAAGGAATATTCACAGATTCTGGGGATTAGGATGTGAACATCTTGGGGGCCATTATTCAGCCTACCACAGAGATCTATACCTTGTCTCAGGCCTGGGGATCATGAATTCTCTCTCCCAACCCCTTCCCTCAGAATGGTGTGTATCTTTCACCAAAGACCATACCCTAACCTTCCTGGCCACCCCAATTACCCGTCCTTTCCCTCCCTTTAGGCCCTGAGGATATTGGTCCAATGGAACTTCCTATGATGATAGGAATGTTCTACATTTGCACCATGCGACGTGGCAGCCACGAACCACATGTAGCCAGTGAGCACCTGAAATGTGACTAGTACAACTGAGGAATTGAATTTCAAATTTTATTTAACTGAAATTAAATTTAATTGAAATTTAAATAGCTACTTGTGGCTAGTGGCTACGTATTGGACAGCTCAGATCTAGGCAGATGAGAAGTAGAAGACAAGACCAGTCAGGTTCTTTGCTGCTAGCCTCTTCTCACACATTTTGGGATCAGTTCTGCCCCTCCCCAACCTCCTTTTCTCAGTCCCTGCAGAATCTGAAGGAGGTTTCTACAGGAGCTCTGGGATGATGGGAGTGGCTGAGGGCAGGGCAAGGAAGGAAATTGTGTCTATTGGCCCCAGAGAGGTACATAGTCTCAGTTCTGCTTTTGCATCAGACTAAGAACATTCAAACAAGAAATGTAGATCATAACTACAATGAGGTATCACCTCACACTGGTCAGAATGGACATCACCAAAAAGTCTACAAATAATAAATGCTGGGGTTTCCCTGGTGGCGCAGTGGTTGAGAATCTGCCTGCTAATGCAGGGGACACAAGTTCGAGCCCTGGTCTGGGAAGATCCCACATGCCGCGGAGCAACTAGGCCCATGAGCCACAACTACTGAGCCTGTGCGTCTGGAGCCTGTGCTCCGCAACAAGAGAGGCCACGACAGTGAGAGGTCCACGCACCACGATGAAGAGTGGCCCCCGCTTGCCACAACTAGAGAAAGCCCTCGCACAGAAACGAAAACCCAACACAGCCAAAAATAAAAATAAATTAATTAAAAGAAGGCTCAACATTTTTTTAAAAAAAATAAATAAATAAATGCTGGAGAGGGTGTGGAGAAAAGGGAACCCTCCTATACTGTTGGTGGGAATACAAACTGGTAAAGCCACTATGGAGAACAGTATGGAGGTTCCTTAAAAAACTAAAAATAGAGCTACCATATGATCCAGCAATCCCACTCCTGGGCATATACCCTGAGAAAACCATAATTTGAAAAGATACATGCACCCCAATGTTCATTGCAGCACTATTTACAATACAGTAGCCAGGACATGGAAGCAACCTAAATGTCCATCGACAGATGAGTGGATAAAGAAGATGTGGTACATATATACAATGGAATATTACTCAGCCATAAAAAGAATGAAATATTGCCATTTGCAGCACATGGATGGACCTGAAAATTATCGTACTAAGTCAGACAAAGAAAGACAAATACTGTACATTATCACTTATATGTGGAATCTAAAAACAAAACAAAACAAATGAATTTATTTACAAAACAGAAACAGACTCACAGACACAGAAAACAAACTTATGGTTACCAAATGGGAAAGGGAGAGAGGGGAGGGATCAATTAGGAGTATGGAATTAACAGATACACACTACTATATATAAAATAGCTAAACAACAAGGATTTACTGTAGAGCACAGGGAACTATATTCAATATCTTGTAATAACCTATAATGGAAAAGAATATGAAGAATATATATATATATATAATATATATATGAATATATAACTGAATCACTTTGCTGTACACCTGAAACAACACATTATAGATCAACTATAGTTCAATAAAAAAAAAAAGAACACAAACAATTTTGACGTAGCTCCCTCTTTACCCTACTTACACGATGAGCTGTCCTTTTGGGGACCATGGAGGCATGGCACAATGAGCACAGAAAAGGGGACTAACCTGGGGCTTGACACTGGCCTTGATGCTCTCTGGGTGGCCTTTAGAAAGTCACTTCTCAGTTCTTATTCCTCAGTTTCTGTACTAAGATAGGGCTGGACCAGATGGTCTGAGAGGTTCCTCCCAGCTTGTGAATCAAGATTTAATTGTGCATGTAATTCTACTAGAGAGTCATGTTCTGCCTGACCCATGTCATAGGAAGTCATGACCGAAGGGTTGTTAAGTGGCCTTGGGTTACTCCCATCACACTCTAGAACCAAATCTGACATCTGTTCTTTGGTCCTCATGACCACACTTTGCATTTGCTTTGGCTCTAGAGGGCCGATCCACTAATCTAATCTGCCTGATGACCCTGGGAGGATAGACGTTATAGCCCATTTTAAGTGAAAAAGCTGAGGCTCAGAGAGGGAAAGAGAGAAACTTCCAGGCGCCAGGCCCCACGATGAGAGCTTTACACATCATATCATAACACCCCTTCAAAGTGAATAATATCACTCCCACTTCACAGGGGTGAAAATTGAGGTCCAATGAGACAAGATGACTTTTTTTTTTTTTTGCAGTACGCAGGCCTCTCACTGTTGTGGCCTCTCCCGTTGTGGAGCACAGGCTCCGGACGCGCAGGCTCAGCGGCCATGGCTCACAGGCCCAGCCGTTCCGCGGCATGTGGGATCTTCCCGGACCAGGGCACGAACCCGTGTCCCCTGCATCGGCAGGCGGACTCTCAACCACTGCGCCACCAGGGAAGCCCCCAAGATGACTTTCTTAATGATAGTGAGTGATGGAGGCCCACTTTTCTGATTCTGAGCTGCTTCATCTTCCCTCTCTGTTGTGCTGCTGTTCCTATTTACAGCTTCCCCACAAGATGTTGAAATGATAGCCCTCAGCAGCACAGGTATCTTTTTGGATCAGCCTTTCACGGTGCACCCCAAGCAGACCTACATGCCTTAGCAAGTCACATCACCTCTGTGCCTCTGTTTCTACATCCGTAAAATTGAGGATAACAGTCCCTACTTCATAAGGGTGTTAAAATCCTTGCTAATAGTATTAAGTTAAGTTTGTATCTCTAGACATTTTAGCCCATATTAAGGACTCAGTAATTGCTCATTCTTATTGTGTTTGGAAACTATTCATAATAGCAGGCAATTCCCTTTACCCCAAATCAAATTAAAACACAAAGAAACTGTCTACATTTTTAAAACATTTTATTAACACTTGGACCCAATTGCATTATCCATGTATCTGCAATAGCAGAGAAACAGTGATGGTGGACCATCCCCATGGGGGACACATGTCCTTCGGCAAAACAAACATAAATAGTGGGAAACAACACCAAATACAATAATAACATAGTACGTAATAAAGATTAAATTAAGAGAAGGAACAGGGACGACCGGGAGGGGTCATGAGTGTGGAGAGGGTGCGTCTTGCTGAGAAGCGTCGGGCTCAGGTGATCTTTCCTGCAGAACACTTGCCCCGCCCTCAGAGCAGCTCAGTTCAGTTCAAGGTCATCCATGTACTCCTGGACCCAGGGATCACTGGGGTTGGCGCACACCTGCCTGCCCCTTTTGGTTTGGAATCTGTGGAGCAAAGAGTGGACAGGTTAGAATCCCATGGGACCTTGCCTGTGGCGGGTATCTCCCCGTCCTTCACCATGGCTCATGCTGGACAGCCTACTGGGTGAGAAGACCCTTCCTGGGGTGCTGCTGGGACCTGATTCCTTGTAACTTCCTCCTTGGGTTTAGCTGTGGCCTCCTGAGTTGCCCAGATTAGGAACCAATGAGTTTTGCAATCAATGTGGACATATCTCCCCATTCATTCCCTGCTGCCCCTAGCAATGACTTTGGCACGTGTTTTCTAAGTATGATTTAAGAATTCAGCCCACATCTTCTATCATCTTTTTGACCTTCCCTGTTTTCCTGGCCTCTAGCTAACTTCCTCCCCGGAAAGCACCTTCCCCTCCTTTAGCTCCCACCCAGCCCTCTCCTGGTCTCAGCAGGTGACACCATGACCTGTTCCTCACTGCTTTCAGGGAGGCCTTCAGCCCTGACACCTGCCTCCCTACTGCTTCATCTCCCCTCACCTCAAACAGGCCCCCTTTTCTAATCCTGCCCTCACCCTCGCCTCCAAGAAAGGCCGCAGGGTTGATACTCACACCACAGCTGGCTGGGAGCAGAGACTGCTGGTCTCGTAATAATCGATCACAAAGTGGCGAGGAAGCTTCCGCAGGGTGTAAGAGAAGCAGCAGGCAGTGGGAGGGTCTGAGCCCACTGGGAAGAAAGGCCGAGGTGAGACAGAAGCTTTACCCAGAACTATTCATTTTGGCTTCTAGTTATAGATATTCAAAGGGCATCCCTGTGGATCTGCCAGATCCCCAAATACGGTCCCTTGTATCTAATCCCACCCACTCTGAGTAGGAGTCTTATTCTGAATAGAGAATCCTAGGAGAAGACCACGAAAGGATTCTAGAAGGTTCAGGCTGTATTGGGTCTTAGAGCACAGGTCTAACTCCCTTCATTTTACAGATGGGGAAACCAAGGCACAGAGAGAGACAGGGACTTGCTTAAACCAGTCTGTGGGTTGCTATTTCTTAAGAAAACGGGAACTTGAATATTACTGAGTGTCTACCAGACTCTACGTTTACCTGCAGGCTACTTAGGAATCTTCCCTGCTCCCTTTTGTCTCATCCCCAGATGTTAGTGTTGGACCAGCCCCAACTAGAAAAGTCAGCGCTGCCTACATCCTGACTCAGTGGCAGCTGGAAGAATGGACTTACTTGGTGCTGAGAGAGCCGGAGAGCAGAAAGCAGCTGAGAGCACGAGGAAGGAGAGGACAGCCATGCAGAGCTTCATGGTCTTGGCTGAGGAGAGACTTGCCTGGAGCTCGGACTGCAGAACCCAGAAGCTTCAGAACCCTTCTGTGCTCTGTGTTGCTACTGAGTTGGGAGCCCTTCTTTATAGGAACTCTGAGGCCTGGGACAGAGATGGGGGAGAGTGGAATTTCCAGGGTACAGATGATGTCATGATGCCAATAAGGAAACTGAAGCTAGCTGGCTGAGGACCTCTGCACAGCTTTCTTTTCCTCAGCAGTGTCATCACGGAGGAAAGCTGAGGGAGGTGTAGGAGAGAAGAAGTGGGCTGAACCCTAGAGGGAAGTGGTATACCAAAGGCAGTGACTGAGGCTTGGGGGAGAATTGCAAACCCAACAAGAAAGATAGAACCTTCACACCTGCTAGAAGGGGCTTGTAGATGAGAACCATCATGCTCTTGGTGGTTAGCACCTCCAGAAGCTAGAGACTTCATGTCAGTCTTTCTAGGGTCACCACAGGCCTGGCCCCAAGAAGGGGAGGAAGCCAGGATTCCATGTCCCACTGCAGGCCTCCTTCTGCTAGGCAGAGTGAACTTTAGTGCCCTGTATATTTCCTTGGGCATAACGAAAGTGTCCAGCTTCTGTCCAGTGTGCAGAAGGCCCCAGCAGAAGTGTAGCTTCTGCACAGCGAACATTTACTATGTGTCAGGCACTAGGCAAGCCGCGTTATACAGATCCATCTAACCCTACCATAACCCTGAGCAGGGTGTGATTATTCCCCTGAGGCAATGAGATTCAGAGGACAGAACAGGGTTCAGTGATAATCTCAAGGCCACACAGCTGTTAAGTGGCAGTGCCAAGATTTGGACTGAGGTTCATCTGACTCTAAAATCCATTTTCTTTCTACCCTGTCATCTCCAGAACAAATATAGAATGTGACCACAGAGAGAGAAACTGCTGGCCCCCTAGGGGCCACGCCACACACAAAGACCCATCTTATCAGGGCTGAATACAGGAAAGGGGTGTGGTCCATCTGTCCCAAAGAATGCAAAAGAAATCAAGATTTCAGTGTGCTCCCTTGGGCCAATAACAGAAAAGGAGAAAGAAATCAGGAAGAATCAAGTGTAGAAGACCCAGATAAAGAATGTTCTTCCAGTATAAAAATGGAATTGGATAAAGCTGGCAATGAATTCATCTATGTTACAGATAAAGTATATAATCTAAGCCTGTGGGTGTTTCCCAGACATCCACAGGGAATTCCTTGTGTACTTGTAAAGCCCTGCCTGGTTCGGCAGCTGCCGTGGGCCTGAAGGTGACTACATGAAGCTTCCAAAGGCCAGGAATACAGTAGTGCATGAATCAGGGCAAATGAGGGCCATTAGGATGATGGGATCAAGACCTCTATCCACCTTCAGCTCAACCACTCTGATCCACCTGCTCACCCGCAGTCCCACATTGCTACCTGCCTCTGCTTTGAAAAGGAAGAATGAAGAGTGAAAAGAGGGAGCCAGGCCTCCTGGGTGCTGTAGAGATGTGGGATAGAAGGAGTCAGAGCAGCATCTCGGAGCATTTCAGTGTCACTAAATAAAGTACAATGTCTTCCTACTTCATCACTCTCCTCTCTCCCTGCTCCCACCACCTACACATGCACACAGACTGTACTTCTTTTCTTTATCCTTTCTGTCCTCACTCCTTTCTTCCTGTGAGTCTTGCTTCAAGTGTTCTGATCTTCACCAAGACCCCCATCCCCAACTCTAACACTACAATCTCTGATATCACTTATGCAAGTATCTCTCGTGGTCTCTCCTGGTTGATGGAGTTTCATCTTCATGCGTCAAGAACCTTGCTTCAAGGGAAGAAGGATGTGTCTCGTGGTAACCCGGAATCTACACAGACTTCGTTATCCTGGCATTTCCATTCAACCCAATTGAGTAGTCACCTGTTCTTTGTCAGGACAGACAGAGCTGAATGACGACCCATCGCTGCCCTCAGAGTCCTTAGTCTAGTGATGGTGCTGACAGTGACAGAAATCACTGTCTCGTGAGATGGAATAAGGTATGTGTCATGTCAGAGGTAGAAACAAAATGTCAGAGAGCCCAAAGGATGGAGAAAACCATCTCTTGGCTGTAAATGAATAGTTCCAGGTCAAGACTAAATCCACTGTTCACTAAGGAAGAGCCCTTGACGTGGAGACCTCCGTCTACATGAGTGGGGAGCGCTGATCTTCAAGCCATGGAAGGACATAACTCTTATGAAAATACATAAGAAGAATGATGATAGATAAGAGTGGGTGATTAGCCGCGCAGTGCGTTTGTTGATTTTTGCCTCCTAGCCTTAGATTTGATCTTTGGCTCATGCAGGCAAAATTTTTTTATTCATGAAGGTCTTAACAATAATGCTGTGTTCACACCAGTGAACGTTCACACAGGGAGTACAAAGGCTTGTGTCAAAATGTTTAGCTAAATCAATGGTCTCCAAGGTTTATACCTTGAGGCCATTGCTAAGTAAGTCGATAGAGAATGATAACCAATGCCTCTCAAATACACAACCAAAAAAGTGCTCATCTCCTCTAGAGAAACTTCCCTGACCTCTCTTCCAACTGAACTCTGTACCTCCCTTTGTGCTACCTCCATCACATCACCTATAAAATATCTGTCTACTTGGTTGTCTCCGCTCCTAGAAAGGGAGTTCCTTAATGCAGAAACTGGGTTATGCTTATCTCTGTGTACACAGTAGGTATTTTTAAAATTTATTTATTTATTTTTATTTTTGGCTGCCTTGGGTCTTTGTTGCTGTGCGTGAGCTTTTCTCTAGTTGTGGTGAGCGGGGGCTACACTTCGTTGCAGTGCTTGGGCTTCTCATTGGGTGGCTTCTCTTGTTGCAGAGCATAGGCTCTAGGCGCGCGGGCTTCAGTAGTTGTGGCACTTGGGCTCAGTAGTTGTGGTTCGCGGGCTGTAGAGTGCAGGCTCAGTAGTTGTGGCCGACAGGCTTAGCTGCTCCGTGGCATGTGGGATCTTCCCGGACCAGGGCTTGAACCCATGTCCCCTGCATTGGCAGGCGGATTCTTAACCACTGCACCACCAGGGAAGCCCTACACAGTAGGTATTAATAAGTGTCCAGAGGCAGCTCAAACTACCAGTTTTAATGGGAGGGGGTATGATAGGTAATACGGACTCTAGACATGAAGTCCATTTAGCCAAATGAAGTATGAATGAACTAGGCATCTGACACTCTATCCAGAATATGATTCCCCAGACTTGATGGGAATCGCTCCTCCTCCTCCTTCCTCAACCCACATGCCCAGTGGTTTCATGGTAAAGGGTACTATTCTAGGACTCAGCTCTTTCCAGCTCAGGGATGTGAGAAGTGACAGCGAGAGTTAACCATGGTTCCAGAGAGCCCCGCGGGCATCCTGTGGGCCACCCCCTCACTCCTGAGCAGGGAAGTCCTCCACTTCCCCTCACTCGTGCTGATAAGAGGTTTCCCCTCCCACGCCCTTGACGGCCACTGTGCTTGAAACTCCATCCTGGGAATTTTCACATCTGTTTTGTCATTTTGTCCTCCCAGCCTCCCCAGTGGTCCTGAAAGCAGGACCAGTGACCACAGCAGTAACAAGACCTTCCAAAGGTCTTTGGATTTCCCTCAGCATATCCATGTCTATGGTTTTATCTGATCCCAATCTGTTTTGCCATGGCTCAGATTAGGAAGCAAGACCTAGAAAAGTTAAAAAACTTGATTAAGGTTACATAGGATATGTGTCAAGACCCAATTTCTTCCAACTCCTGGTCCAGAGATGACCAAACTTCTTTGACAGGTGTGACCCTTTGAGATCACACGTGGGAAGTCTCTGAAGGTACCAGACTCTCAGAAGAGATTACAATCCTGCTGAGGGGCGGGAAGCAGAGGTGGGCAATCCCGACATGCTGTGCTTTTGTGGAAGGAGACTGCTGAGGTGCAAGTGTAGGAGAGACCATTGGGTGTCGGGACCAAGAGACTTAGCCACTAGGAAGTGGAGTGCCTGGAACTAGAGAATTCCTTGTGAGTGAATGTTGCAACTGCAAAGCCAAGGGGATCTGGAATATATGGTCGTTCTGCCAAGACAATAAACTAAGAAAAGGTAAATCCTTTAGTCTTGCCAATATGGTAGCCAAATCCCTTGGAGAGAATGGGAGCAGAAACTGGATTGCAGATTGAAGCAATAAGTACACAATTATTCGAAGTGCAGGGTTCAGGATGGAGTCCATAGGACAGTGGTTGAACCATAGGACTGGTTGAAGCCATTCATCAGTGGCTTCAACCATAGGACTGGTTGAAGCCACTCATCAGTGACGGTCCCAATCTTCTTAAAGTGGAAATGTGCCTTTGTCACCGGCCACAGCC